>NW_011495032.1:3483962-3484281 GCF_000754665.1 Bison bison bison
GGCAAATGATTCAGTTATACATGTGTACGTATCTCCCTTTCAAATTCTTTGCCCATCCAGATTATTAGAGAATATTGAGCAGAGTTCCCTATACTATATACAGCAAATGGCTCTTTTCTTGTCCAACCTCATTCCTAATTATTGCACTTTTTAAATTTTTATTTTATATTGGAGTATAGTTGACTAACAATGTTGTGTTAGTTTCAGGTGTACAGCAAATGGCAAATGATTCAGTTATACATGTATATGTGTCTATTCCCTTTCAAATTCTTTGCCCATCCAGATTATTAGAGAATATTGAGCAGAGTTCCCTATACTA
>NW_011495032.1:3484381-3494923 GCF_000754665.1 Bison bison bison
AATATTGAGGAGAGTTTCATATACTACACAGTAGGTCCTTGTTGGTTATCTGTTTTAAACATGGCAGTGTGTACATGTCAATCTCAAACTCCCAAACTCATTTTTTGTACCTTGGAAACCGTTACCAGGAATGCTGGCATTTAACCTTTCAGCTTCAGTAAATGATTTTGTAATGTAGATAGACATACCCTAATTTGTCTTTGTGGGCCATTTAGACATCTGCACATCAGATTGTCTTAAAGTAGAGCCCACTTAGAGTTTGATACAATCAGTTCTCATGCTGAAAGTACCCTAGAGCTGGTGCACGATTCTCTGGAACCAGACTCAGAAGTCACACGTGCCAACAGCATCCTTCATCGCAACTGCCTCCCTGATGACGGGAAGGTCATTTTACACCCCCAAGGCCCCTGTCTGTCATTGTCATACAGAAATGAGGGAGGCCAGCTTTTGATTTCTCACTGACAGATGTCAAGTAATGTGTTTAAAACAGGTCAAAACTAAAAAATGTCCCCAAATTAACTTTCTGTGTCTACCCTTCCTCCCTCCTCCCCCCTTCACTATGCTTTCAACAGCCAGCATCTGCCCATCTTCTTTGGGAATGTCCTTGGCTGATGAGGAGGCCCGTCCCTAGGGTTTGCATCCCACCTGCTACAGGGTGACCATTAATCAAAGGTGTTCAGCTAAGGAGCAGGAAAGCCTAACTCCTTGCGCCGAGGGAGACAACACTAAGATGTTACTTTCCTTTCCCTTGGAATCTTGCTAAAGACTTAGCCTGAGGCTATGTGCTGCCTTGGTTTCCTCCCCCTCCCTGTCCTGCTCCCCTACCCTTCCCTGGTCTCCCTTGGGACCCCTTCTTGAGTTAAGCACTTATAACAAAGAGATCAAACCAGTCAATCCTAAAGGAAATCAACCCTGAATACTCCTGGGAAGGACTGATGCTAAAGGTGGAGCTCAAATACTTTGGCCACCTGATGAGAAAAGCTAACTCATTGGACAAGACTCTGATGCTGGGAAAGATTGAGAGCATGAGGAGAAGGGGGCGACAGAGGATGAGATGGTTGGATGGCATCACCGACTCAAAAGACATGAGTTTGAGCAAAGGACAGGAGATAGTGAAGGACAGGGAAGCTGGTGTGCTGCAGTCCATGGGGTCACTAAAAGTCAGACACAACTGAGTGACTGAACAACAACAACAATAAAGGAATTCTCAATTCTGTGTCCATTCCTGGGGAACCTGACCTGAGACCTAGCCAAATCCAGAAAAGCAATCATACTAACAAAGCTCTCAAAAGGAACTATATTAGGTAGGCACCATCAAGAATTTCCAAATTTTGAAATCTAAAAGGAGATGCTAGGAGAAATAAGTTAATATTTGTTGAATTACCAGAGATCTTCTGAATACCTCTTGTACTTTGACCATCATTGCCAGTGATGCCAATATGGTTGAAATGAGAGAAGAACAATCATTTGATATTTGAACCAGTCAGGATGGGTAAGATTACGCTATAATTACAAGCAAGCCCCAATGTCAGTGACTGACAGCAACAACAAAAAAAAGGTTTATTTCTCCCTCGGACTACATATGACCAACATGAATTGTCAAGAAGCTCTGTTGTTGAGGTCACTCATGGACCCAGGATGAGAACAGTACCATCTTGGCCTTTGTGTGCACATTCACCACTGCAGGGGAAAAAGTACATTGTGAAACATACACTGGCCCTCAAAGCTTCTTCCTGTAAAGTGACACAGATCATTTTTCTCCTTCTTGGTGGGCTAAAGCAAGTCACTTGTCCATGACTAACAGGAAGTAACAGGAAAGTGAATTCTACTGTAGCCTGGAAGGATAAGAAACAAAATATTTGTGAACAACTCTCATGATTGGTCATGAGATCAGTCCCCTAAGTATCAACCAACAGCACCGTGAAAAACAAGGCTTTGACTGCTTCTAAAGAGCAAAAGAGCAAGCCAGGGACTTCCCTGGTGGTCCAGTGGCTAAGACTCCATGCTTCCAATGCAGGGGGTCTAGGTTCAATCCCTGGTCAGGGAACTAGATTTCACATGCCACAACTAAAGATCTCACATGCCCCATCGAAGATTGAAGACTCTGTGTGCTGCAACTAAGATTCGACACAACCAAATAAATAAACATTAAAGAGCAAGCCAGGCGCATGATGACTTTGAGCTATCTCAAAGTCATCAGTGTTCTTATGAGATTTATTCATTCAACAAACATCTTTTAACATCTTCTTTAAAGAAGGAACCATGCTTAGGCCTGAAGGCAGAAGACCATCATGGCACTGGCCACATGCTCTGGAGTAAAGGGGTATGTGTCAAACCCCAGATCCATCACTTACTAGCTGTACGAGTCCAAATAAATTACCTTTCTGACTCAGTTTCATTATCTGAAAAATGGAGACAATAATAGAAGGTATCTTATAGAATTGATGAGGCAATTAGAAATGATAATGCATGCAAATATCAATCAATGTGAGATATTGTCTTCACTGTTATTGTGAAAATAAATGAGACATGGTACCCACCCTGGAGAAGCTCACGTCTAATTATAGGCTGTGGCTTTTCAACTCATTTCAGCTCTGTTTGAAAGGTATTTAATGATGACCTACTAGGTGTGGGGCACTGGACTGGACACTGCAGCATAAGAATGAATCTGGAGCAGTATCTACACTTAAAAAGTGGAGAGTTTGGTGCGTAAAACAGAAACAGATAATTTCAGTATTCTTTGAGTGACAAGATGGAAGCTACAGGAATGCAAAAGAAGAGCATTTAGGTAAATCAAGGGTTAAACAGGTAGCTTTTTGAAGGAGACCTCCATTTTAAATGTGCAAAATCAGTTATCCTTTAACTCAAGGTTAGCAAAGAAAGCTATCGAGCCCTACACCCACCCGCCAGCATGCCTCCCTGCCCAGTAGGTATTTGGCAGGTGTAGCTGATGGCAGAAGCGACTTCCGGCCACCCTGCTCTCATCCTCCGTGCAGATTCTCAGATGCGCTCTTCCATGGGACTGCCAGTCAAAACCCGAGAAGGATATGCAAAGGCAAACATCTGCCTTAATGAAATACTAGAATCTCCTCCCAAAGTGAAAAACAGATGAAATATCTGAAAACAGCCACAGCCCTCATGTCACAGGAGTTCTGTGAGCAATTCCACACACATCTATGACATTATTTTAGCCATGCTTAGAAAGAGATTTTTTTTTAATTTTCCATGATTCATCTGCTCTCAGGAATCCAAAACATCTGACTGCATTAAAATGAATATTGGCATCTTTCAGTTGCATCAGTTTCTTCTCTCTTAACCCAGAAAGACTAACTTGAGCTTTCCCGATGACTATAGTCAGATACAATAAGAATGAGACCAACAGACCAGACAGCTCTGAGAGAAATAGGCATACTGTTCCATATTTAAAAGAGAATATACATATACTATAAATGAGAAGCCAGAGGGTCCTGTTTTTATTTACAGTACACTTGAAAAAGATGGTTTCTATGGCAGCAGGAAATGTCAGGGTTTTTTCAAAGGAGCTGTTGAATTTACAAAGATTCGCTCACCCCATTAGAAGCCTTTCTTCTCCTTTGATGATACGCCAGAGCTGAAAAATTTGGGGTGATTTATGCTGCAATGCTTGTTCTACAATGTTTCAGAAGACACGTGAAAGGGGCTTTCACTTTCTTCTCTAGATGTGAGTTTCTTACCAGGGCATCTTCCTGGAGGTTTGTAGACATCCACATGGAAAGGAAGGAACGATGGTTAATTAATTCCTTTAGACAAGAAACAGTGGGTGCTCGTGAGTGAGAGGGAGCTGCAATGTGCCACTGATGCTTTGAAAGGTTGCAGTTTGACAATTTCCAGTCTCCTAACTGATAGACTGATCAAACAAAAACTTGCATAATTGATCATTCTTCCTGTAATCTAAAGAAGAAAGATACATTTAATCTACCTTTTAATTACTTAGGATTCTAATTAGTGGACTTGGTATCTATCAGAGGCTAGAATTGCTAACACTCCTTTCAAATGTGCAGGACGGGCTCCATTTCAGCAAGCAGGATGTAGTCACCAAAGATCCACTAGTTGAGAAACAGCATCCCAGGAGGGTTACATCATAAGTGGCATAGTCTCTGTTGTAAGAGAAAGGCAGTTTTGAGGGGATGGGAGAAGATGCAGACAGGAAAGAAAGACAAGACCATTTCCAGAAAAATAAATGTGGCAAAAACATAGAAAAGACTGATCTGCACAACTGTCAGTCCTTATCTCTCTCCCAAGCTAGACTCACATGTCAGACTGCCTACTGGACATCTTCATTTAGATGTTTCTCCAGGAACTCAAGCTGGCCACCATATGGCAGCACTCCATAAACAAACACCGGCTTCTTCTATGCCTGCTGCAGCTGCCGCTGCTGCTAAGTCGCTTCAGTTGTGTCCGACTCTGTGCGACCCCATAGACGGCAGCTCAATAAATGGCACCACCGTCTACTTGGCCAGCAGAGTTGGAAACTGGGTTTAGTCCTCTACCATCTCTTATCCCTCATAGTTCCCATGCTCTGCACTCCCCAGTGGGTCACAGCCTGCATTCCCACCTCCTGCCTTACCGGGGAGCCCTCATTGCTCTCCTGGCCAGCCGGCCCAGGGTCTTCCCCTTCCATCCACCTCCACACTGGTGCCTGATTGCTCTTTCTACATGCAAATACTGGTGCATTTGGAGTTACACTCTTACTTAAAATCCACAACAGAAGCCATAGCTTTTGGAATAGTTTAAAAGCTTGAACTTGGCCATCAAGACTTGTCATCATCCAGCCCCTGCCTGGTGCATCCTCATTTCTCAGCAGCCACCTCTGCCTGTCTCTGGAGCAGTCACTGTGAGGAGGAAATGATACTTGTACATTGCCCCCAAACACGCTCTACTGTTTCACAGCAGCTGTTTTTGGACAAGCAACGGAGAGGTCAGTGTCTGACCAGGTTGTGCTCAGCTGCAGGGGCCATGTGAACTGTCCTAGCATCAAGTGTATTTACATGACACCCACTGAGATGACTAAGAAGCAGAGCATTGGGGCCTCCAAGACCACAAACTATGAACGATGGCCTTGCACACCTGGTTTTGTTCCACTCCTGCTCCTCTGGCACCTGTCCTATTTCACTTCGTAATGGTTAATTGAATGGAGCTGAGGGACCATCAAATACCCTGCTGATAGGACAGCTGTGTGTCTAACATCACAGAGTGGGCCTGTGCTGGGAATTCGGTCCTTTGGGTGGCATCCTTCACAGGTGGGAGTGAGGGAAGAGCAGAATGGTATGTGCTGATGTGCTCAGTTGTGGCCGACTCTTTGCAACCCCATGGACTGTAGCTTGCCAGGTTCCTCTGTCCATGGAATTTTCCAGGCAAGAACACTGGAGTGGGTTACCATCTCCTTCTCCAGGAGAATGGTATACTCCCTCACTAAATGAAACACAGTGAGTTTCCCTATGTTTGAGCTGCATCCGTGCCAGATACTGTCAGACAGAGGGCCTGATGGGAAGGTCCACCATCACAGCCAGCTGTGAACCTGTGACTCAGAGTCCAATCTCATTCTTTGGATGAGAAAAGTGCCCTAAAATACAGAAAGGAAGTGATGTTAGTCCCTTTTCTCTAGGAGCAGCTCATCATGTCTGGAGGAGAGAAATCCAACTCTAGACCAAGCCTTTCCTGCTTCCCTTCTCTTTCCTCAAATTTAAAAGCTACAAAGAATTGGCCTCTGGCAGGATCCAGTCTTGTCCAGAGGAAAAAAATCAGAGCTTTGTGAGAGTTACTGAAAGAGCACTGTTTCAAGATTTCCTGCACCAACAAAGAAAGAAAAAATCTCACCTCTTTGACAGAGAAATTTCAATATGTAAACACACATGTACATAACCACATGTGCACACATACACACAAGGCCTCTTTGCAGACTTATCTAAATAGAAAAATACTGGAAACAGCCTAGATGTGTATCAATAGAGGACTCACTAAATCAGCTGTTACCAAAAAAAAAAAAAAAAAGAACCATATGTTGATATAGAAACAAATTCAAGATATATTTTTAAATAAATGAGGGCAAAAAGCAAGTTGCAGTGAAATAATTGTACCTTTGAGTAAAATGCAGGAGAAAAATAATGTATGTTGGGTTTTGCTTGAATATGCATAAAGAAACTACAAACAGTAGAGATCTGGAAAAGACTGGGATAACAACTGGGTGTTGAGGAGAAAGAGGGAACTTTCTTCTAATGTCTTTTAAAATATTTTAAACCACATATGCTAAAAATATCTTATCTATTCAAAAATTATATTAAGAAAAATCTATCCCATTTGTACACTATTTTACAGTTTAAAAAACTATTTCACGTGTGTTGCCTCACTGAATTCTCACAATTCTACAAGTTGTTATTATTCTCACTTTGTAAATAAGGAAATTGGTCCTGGAGTCATTAAGTGACCTGGAATTGAGGTCATGATTCAAGCCACAAAGACAGGTCCACAGCTGGCTGGATGGTGGACCTTCCCACCATCTGTCTGACAGTATCCAGCAAGGATGCAGCCCAAACACAGGGAAACTCACTGTTTCATTTTGTGAGGGAATATACTATTCTCCTCCCTCACTCCCACCTGTGAAGGATGCCAGAAAAATCTAACCTTGAACTTAAAAAGTTATCCTGCTCTGCAACACAAATACCTCTGAGAGGCATGCCACACTTAAGTTGTATACAGAGCTTTGGTTTTAAGGATGGGAAACTGATTCTGGTAATTCTCTAAGGATAACTGAAGGGACACCAGTTTAATAATCAACAAAAGGCTGACTTTCTCTCACTGCTGCCTACAAACACCCTTGTTTAGGGTTTCTGTCCTCATCCCTGGCAACAACTTGGGCAGATCAGATCCGATAGCTTTTCTGCTTTTTGCGGTATTGATGAAGTGTCATCTTCAGGCATAAACAGTGCAATCCAATTTGCTGCCATCAAAGAGGAGCATCTTTCATGCCTGTTTGGGCTTCTGTGCACCAACACACAGGACAGACCCACAAATTGGTAGGCAGTATGGGGTCGGGAGGGTGCACTCTGCAAGGGTCTAGGCTTATGGAAATTATTCCTTGGATATGCACCACAGCTATCTAAGGCCAGTATCCTGATTTTCTCCATCTTAAATTCCCCTGAGGGTACATCATCAATGTGGCTGCAGTGGCTGAGGGCTTGATGGTGGGCATTATTCATTTACTGAAATGGCAGACAAGATTCTTTTTCCACAACACCTCCTCTCGGTCATCAATTTGACCACAATTTAGGAGGCATTTCATGACCAATTTGTCCCACATCGTTAGGAAGTCTCATTCCTAAATAGGCAAGCACTCAGTTAATAGGTCATTCGATGTGCTAATTCTCTGTCCATGGAAGAGCAGCATCAGAAAGCTCAGAGAGTCATGGACCACAGTAAAACTTGAATTGCTTACAGAGAGAACCAAGAAAGCTGCATTGCTCCAAAGATAGGAACATTCTGCTCGACATAAGGACATTGAAGGAATTTCTCTTACATACTAAGTCTCTTCGATTGGAGAGGAACAACTCACATCTTCCATCACCCACGGTGGGAACCAGGACCTGGATTTACAGTCATGTTCAGATGTGAGAGTTGGACCATAAAAAAGGATGACCACCGAAGAGTTGATGCTTTCAAAACTGTGGTGCTGGAGGAGATTCTTGAGAGTCCCTTGGACCACAAGGAGACCAAAGCAGTCAATCCAAAAGGAAATCAACCCTGAATACTCACTGGAAGAACTGATGCTAAAGTTGAAGCTCCAATACCTTGGCCACCTGATGCAAAGGGCCAGCTCATCGGAAAACACCCTGACGCTGGGAAAGATTGAGGGAAGGAGGAGAAGAGGATGACAGAGGACGAGATGGTTGGATGGCATCACCGACTCAGTGGACATGGGTTTCAGCAAACTCCAGGAGACAGTGAAGAACAGGGAAGCCTGGTGTGCTGCAGTCCTTAATGCGGCAGAGTCAGACACAATTTAGTGCCTGAAAAACAGCAGCAAAAGACATGATAGAATGAGAAGGCAACAGGTGGATGCTGAATGGCCAAAACTGGCACATGTTTACTACACCTTTCTTATTAATATCATTGATAAATTTGTTAATGTTTCCTTCCAAATCAACAGTGGTAGAGACTCCCTCTGCTGGAAATGAGGTGCAGGGCAGGCAGAGGTGGTAGAGCCATCTGGCCAAAGCATTTCCCAGGAAAGACCAGAGTGGACCACGGAAGTAAGCATGATGTAAAGCTCAGGAGGAAGACAGTAAAGGGAAGGCAAGTCTCCCAACCTCTCCTGCTCACTCCCAGCTAGTCTAGATAGAACTCATCCCCTAAAGTTCATCTTTGCACCAATTCTATCCAAGGATGTCAATTTCTGACCAGAGAAGAAAAAAAAAAAAAAAAAAGGAGCAACCTTCTCAATTTGCTAATCATATTAATGCAATAAAAATAAATGTGTGGCCGCTTATCCCTCTTAGGTAGGGTCATTAGGTTTTCACTGTCTCTTGCGAGTTGCGTCTTTTAGTCCTTTGCATTACTATCTAGACCTGAATGATATATTTCATATTGCCATAGGAGCAGTTTGACCTTTAAATCACATCATTTAAATATTAATAACATAGCAAGAAAGCAGCTTACTGACAGGTGTTATACAAGTCAGACCAAATAGGATACTAAATCTGTGAGTGCCTTTGAAACCATCATTAGAGATAATGAGGTACAGGCATGGATTTCCATATACTGTCCAGCACTGGTTCGCTCCACATCCAGCCAGAGTGAATTCATCAAACATTCTTCATTCAGAATGCCCTGTAATGACTGTGCAGCTCCACAGGAGGATAACAAGAAAGGACCTATTTTGTTTCTCAGCCTTGGAGTGAATGCCACATTCTTGCAAGACCTGAGTTCCACGTTGCTGGATGAGAGCTGCAGACTTGCCTCCCCAAAGCCCGAGAACAGGTGTTCCTGAGTCACAGTTTAGGATTCTTGGATCCTTTAATAAGAAACTGAGGCATCACAGGCTTCAATGACTTCCCTGATGGCACAGTGGTAAAAAAAAAAAAAATCTGCCTGCCATGTAGGAGACCTGGGTTCAATCCCTGGGTTGGGAAGATCCCCTGGAGGAGGGCATGGCAACCCACTGCAATAATCTTCCCTGGAGAATCCCTTGAACAGAGTGACTAAGTAAGAGGCATCACAGGCTGCAATGACTTACCCTCTTAATGTACCCAATGAACTGAGGGTATCTCAGCTTCCCAAACCAGGGTTTCCTCAACCTCAGCACAATTGTCGTTTGCAGCTGGATGATTCTTTCTTGAGAGGGGCTGTCCTGAGCACTGTACAATATTTATCAGCAACCATGGCCTCTATGCACTAGATACCAATAGCAATTCCTCAGCTGTACTACCCAAAAATGTTTCCAGACATTGCCAAATAACCCCATATGTGTGTGCATGCTCAGTCACTTCAATTGTGTCCAACTCTTTGCCACCCTATGGACCGTAGCCTGCCAGGCTCCTCCACCCATGGGATTTTCTAAGCAAGAATACTGGAGTGGGTTGCCATGCCTTCTCCATGGGATCTTCCTGACCCAGGGATCAAGCCCACATCTCCTGCGTCTCCTGCATCTCCTGCATTGCAGACAGATTCTTACCATGCTGAGCCACCAGGGAAACTCCAAATACCCCCATTAGAGGATCAAAATTTGCCCTGGTTGAGAGCCACTGACAAATATATTAATGAGATACTTCAGTATCTTCATGTTGCTCCACAGCTATTCAAAGCCATCATTTCAGAATCCAACATTCTGGACGATTCACCTGCTGATTAAAGTTGACATATCCTTCACGGTGCTCTAGACCAGAAAAGGGAATTAGAGTTGCAATGGAATGTAAGAGACCAGGAGAATGACTCTGAGTTAATCACCTTAGATTGAAATAAAAGAAGTCCATGAATTCTTTCTCTAGCCATGCTAGATCTGACATACCATGGTTTTAACACCCAATTAAAATTGAGCCCAACTCTACTTTTGGGTTTCCATGGTGGCTCAGCCAGTAAAGAATCTGCCTGGAATGCAGGAGATCTAGTTTTGATCCCTGGGCCGGGAAGATCCCCTGACCGGGAATGGCTACCCACTCCAGTAGTCTTGCCTAGAGAATTTCATGGACAGAGGAACTTGGAGGGCTACAGTCCATGGCATCACAAAGAAACAGACATAACTGACTGACTAACACACACATTACTTATTCCAGAAATAGTATTTATTGATAATGGGACATCATGCAATGAGCCATGGTACAGAAAATCTGGTTGTCATATTCTCATATTTGATTTGGTTTGAGTTACTCCTTGGAAAGAAAGTTATGACCAACCTAGATAGCATATTCAAAAGCAGAAACTTTACTTTGCCAACAAAGGTCCAGCTAGTCAAGGCTATGGTTTTTCCAGTGGTCATGTATGGATGTGAGAGTTGGACTGTGAAGAAAGCTG
>NW_011495032.1:3495023-3495208 GCF_000754665.1 Bison bison bison
GGAAAAACCATAGCCTTGACTAGACGGACCTTTGTTGGCAAAGTAATGTCTCTGCTTTTCAATATGCTATCTAGGTTGGTCATAACCCTCCTTTCAAGGAGTAAGCATCTTTTAATTTCATGGCTGCAATCACCATCTGCAGTCATTTTGGAGCCCAGAAAAATAAAGTCTGACACTGTTTCCAC
>NW_011495032.1:3495308-3502932 GCF_000754665.1 Bison bison bison
AAGAAAACTGAGTGCTAAAGAATTGATGCTTTTGAACTGTGGTGTTGGAGAAGACTCTTGAGAGTCCCTTGGACTTCAAGGAGATCCAACCAGTCCATTCTAAAGGAGATCAGTCCTGGGTGTTCTTTGGAAGGAATGATGCTAAAGCTGAAACTCCAGTATTTTGGCCACCTCTTGCGAAGAGGTGACTCATTGGAAAAGATTCTGATGCTGGGAGGGATTGGGGACAGGAGGAGAAGGGGACGACAGAGGATGAGATGGCTGATAGCATCACTGACTCAATGGACATGAGTTTGGGTGAACTCCGAGAGTTGGTGATGGACAGGGAGGCCTGACGTGCTGCGATTCATGGGGTCGCAAAGAGTCAGATACGACTGAGTGACTGAACTGAACTGAGACAGTTTCTAATATCTGTAACTGTGCTAGGGTATTAATAATATCACTCAACATAATCCAAAAAGCCATGCGATGGTCCCATCTTTCTGAAATGTACATCCTGAGAATTTAAGCCTACAAGAAACTGAGGAGCTGCTGAGAAAAGCCCTGAGAAGACACAGTAACATCACCAATGAACCAACCAGTGGCTGAGCATACAAGCACCCACTTGGGCATGATGATGCCCGGAGACAGGCATCTTTTCATTGGTGCTGTTTTTGTGTGTATTCCTGAATATCTGCTGATGGCTACAGCACAAAAAATAGCTTGGAGGTTTATAATTAGGGTCCAGGTTACAATTTTGGCTAACCCGAGCAGATTTTATGCCAAAACACCATTTCATCAAACCACCAGTACCTTTGATAAACAAAAATGTATGTGAATCTCTTGGAGTGTGCAGGAATAGACATGTCTTGAATATCACAGTGGGACCGTCAGTCAATCAATATGTTCCTGTGCTGCTTCAATCTAACCTCAACCTGAGGTCTCAGAATGTGGCCCCCAGACCAGCAGCACCAGCAGCATTTGGAAGCTTGTTAGGAATGAAAATTTTCAGGCCCTACCCCAGACCCACTAATGCTGAAGCTGAAGCTCCAATACTTTGGCCACCTGATGCAAAGAACTGACTCATTGGGAAAGACCCTGATGCTGGGAAAGATTGAAGGCCAGAGGAAAAGGGGATGGCAGAAAATGAGATGGTTGGATGGCATCACAGACTCAATGGACATGAGTTTGAGCAAACTCCAGGAAATAGTGAGGGATGGAGGACCCTGGCGTACTTCAGTACATAAGGTCACAAAGAGTCAGACATAACTTAGCGACTGAACAACAACATCCGGGACCCACTGAACCAGAGACTCTGAATGGAATCCAGCAATCTTAGGAACAAGGCCACTAGGCAATGCTAATGCAGCTAACATTTGAGACCCACTGACCTAGAAAATCGGAGAAGGCAATGGCACCCCACTCCAGTACTCTTGCCTGGAAAATCCCATGGACGGAGGAGCCTAGTAGGCTGTCTCTAGGAGTTGGACACGACTGAGCGACTTCCCTTTCGCTTTTCACTTTCATGAATTGGAGAAGGAAATGGCAACCCACTCCAGTGTTCTTGCCTGGAGAATCCCAGGGACGGGGGAGCCTGGTGGGCTTCCGTCTATGGGGTCACAAAGAGTCGGACACGACTGAAGTGACTTAGCAGCAGCAGCAGACCTAGAAAATGAGTCTCGTGGAGAAATTAACCCAATCCTAATTCATAAAATTGCTCATTTTCCTCACTACTACCAAACTTAATCCAGTGCTCCTCCCATGTATTATTACTCACATTATTAACATGCACAATATTGTTTGTAGGTGGATTAGAAAAAGAACATGCATAGTCAACAGAATCCTTAGTCTCCCTTTCTCCCATGAAAGTCCTGAACTACGTGAGAATCTGGCTGACACCCACCAATCCTAAGAAATTCTGAGCATCTTGGCACCTTCCTCTTTATCCCTCATACATACACATTATTAGGGAACATATGTTGTTTAATCAAAAGATAACATTACCCTGGGTAATGTTCATGAGCACTGGCAAATATTTCACTTACAAGCTGCCATAGTTAATTATCTGGAAAAATATAAATATTCTCATTCAGCCAAATTCCCGGTACTTCCTCCCTCTGTGTCTCTTCAGCAAACAGCAGCACCAGCCGGCTGCCCCATTGCTTTTGCAAACAAAGCTTTTAAAATACAGGCCCACTGGTTTTTAAAAAGTCTGTTTCTAGTTGGCAATATATCACTGTGAACTAACAAGAAATAAGGCCAGAACACGTCAGGGAGGCTGAGAGCTGCTGACAGAGGGAGAGAGAACAGGGGCTGGCATCACGTTCAAACACCCCAGGAAGAAGTGGAAGTTCCATACAGGCAGGCTGTATAGCCAGACTGATGGGGTCAAATTCCAGCCCTGCCTCTCAGGCCCTCTCCTTATAAAAGGGGGATAATGGCTCCTCACAGAGTTGTTGAGGATTACATGCGCTAATCCAAGTAAAGCTCTTAGCTTAGAGTCTGGCATATAATGAGTACTCAGTACATTTTAGCTCTTTCATTACAGTTTTGTTATTGCCCCCAAAATCATTTCTGAAATAGCCAAAGTCATATCATTAGAGAGCTGAGTTGAGCTCATGTGACTCCAGGCCTCCCCTGTGCTTGGCACAGAATACTTGTCTGCTGGATCACGGTCTATCAAAGAACATTCTGAGCACTCCCTGTGTGCCAGGCACTGCTCGAAGAACATGATGTGATTTAAATTATTCAATTCTCATTAACAACAATGATGATGTTGAAATAAAGCAGAGCAGCTAAGCAACTTAACCAAGTTACAAAGCTAGTAAAGACTTGAACCCAGCTTGTCACCACAGAGCCCACACCAAAAAGCTAGGCTATCTTGCCCCTCTATAAATCTTTAAATATTAACTTAGTAAATATTTTTAATTAGGTAAATGAACTCTTAAAAAGCAAATACACCTAAAAAAAGCCAAATCAGTCATTAATACCTTAGCAAGAAAAACTTACCATTGATATATCAGCAATATGGGCTTCAGTTCAGTTCAGTTCAGTTGCTCAGTCATGTCCGACTCTTTGCGACCCCATGAATCGCAGCACACCAGGCCTCCCTGTCCATCACCGTCTCCCGGAGTTCACTCAAACTCACGTCCATCAAGTTGGTGATGCTATCCAGCCATCTCATCCTCTGTTGTCCCCTTCTCCTCCTGCCCCCAATTCCTCCCAGCATCAGAGTCTTTTCCAATGAGTCAACTCTTCGCATGAGGTGGCCAAAGTACTGGAGTTTCAGCTTTAGCATCAGTCCTTCCAAAGAACACCCAGAAGGTTGAAAATAAAGTCCAAGATAACTGGACAGTGACCTAGGCAAATTTTATTGTGTTTAAAGAGGAAAGTGTAAAGTACAAAGCTCTTGGGTGTATCAGAAGAAATAAAGACTTAGGAATCAGACTCGTGAATAAGTCACTTTAAAATTTCTGAGCTTCAGGGACTTCCCTGGTGGCCCAGTGGTTAAGAATCTATGCTTCCATTGTAGCATGAGTTCAATCCCTGGTTGAGAAACTAAGATCCTGCATGCTGTGCTGTTCAGGCAAAAAGTAAATAAAAATAAATTTTAAAAAATTAATATCATGTTGATGTATGGCAGAAATCAACACAATACCATAAAGCAACTATCCTTCAATTAAAAATAAATAAATTTAAATTTTTTTAATTAATAAAAAAGCAATAATATTTCTGAGTTTCATTTTTCTCTTTTTTAAGATGGATATAAAGATACCTACCTTGTGGGCTTGTTTTGAATATCAAATATAGAAACTCCACAATGTTTAGCATAGAGTAGGTGGAGGACATGACTTAGTGACTAAACAACAGGGTACTCAATTAATGTTGGTCCCCCAAAAAGTGTTTTTCCAAAGAAAGTAATATTGGGTGTGGTGTCACAGAGGTGATCAGAGATACTGGAAGACATGGAGTGTCTGCCTCCAATATGGGGGGTGATAACAGCCTAGAAGGGAGTGAAGGACATAAAAACTGTTCTCTACTTAGGGTCAACCTTCTGGAGCAATTCATAGTCTGGATTAATGTACTCCAAGGGCCAAATTCATAGCAGAAATGGATCTCACTTTCTCAAAACCACATGAGAAAAAGGGATGCTTTTTTGAAAAGTAAAGAACTGGATTATGTTATTTAGGGATGAGTGACTGGAGCTGGAAGAATTGTTTTCTAGCTTGCCACAAACACAAGACATAACTCTTTAGCAGTAAAGATTGTCAACAGGAGTTCCTCCATGGAAAGCCGTGAAAATACATGTCAAGACAGTGGTTTGTCATTGCTAGTATAATATATATCAGGCCCAGGCAGAAATAAGTCTTGTTAAGATAGAATCTCGCAGGAAGCTTCCTTATCTGCACTCTAGCCACCAAAATCATGACTATGAAAAATCAAGTGAAGACCTGGATATAACCGTGTTTGTAATGCCTAAAGATTTTCATTGATAAATAATATTACAAATACTACAAAAGAATTTCTTGAACAGCTGGTCCAACATTGTACAGTGAAAACAAATATAATTTACTATGCACACAGATATCTAAGGACCACAAAGAGAAACAGGTTCTGATATTCACCTCCATTTCATTCTTACCAAGAAACTGGTAATTATTCTGGGACACAGTAGTCACTCAGAAATTAATAACTGTCAACTATCTAACAATGTGGCTAAAGGAATAATTTTTGGTCTAGACTATATTCTTCTTCCAGGTCCTTGGGATCCTTTCTGCTCCCAGTGTGATAGTATTAGGATGTGGGATCTTTGGGAAATAATTAGGATTAGGTAAAGTCATGATGGTGAAGCCCTCATAAACAGGATTAGTGTCCTTAGGGTCACAAGAGAGTTTGCTTCCTCTCTGCTCTACATAATGTGAGGACACAACAATAAGACTACCTACAAGCCATGAAACAGGTTCTCAGCAGATATCTGCCAGCACCTTGATCTTGGACTCTCCAGCTCCAGAGTTGTTGAAGCCACCCAACACATGGTAATTTTTGTAGCATCCTGAGAAGACCAAGACACAAAACAATGTCATCAGAAACCAATTCTCAACTCTTCCTTCTCTTTGATGACTTCATCCTCAAGATCCTCAGGGCTGAGCCCAGCATCTCCTATTCCCATTGGTATAATATGAAGTCCAGAGAAAGAAACTCTGTTTCCTATAATACTGTACCCACAACCCCTGAGCAGAGCTTTTTTGACTCCAATCTTGAGCCTTAGGTCTTAAGCTTGTTCCTGAGAGAGTCACAATGTCTGGGAAGAGAGAATGCACTGATTGTCAGATCAGGAACAAAACAGCGGTGCCCACTCTTACCACCTCTATTCAACATAGTACTGGAAGTCCTAGTCAGAGCGATTAGGCAAGATAAAGAAATAAAGGATTCCCAAATCAGAAAGGAATAACACTCTGCTTGCACTGATGTGACATTACATACTGACCTACCTTATTTTATCCACTTCACTTTGTTGAGCTTCACAGATACTGCATTTTTTACAAGTTGAAGATTTGTGGCAACCCTGTGTCATTTTTCCAACAATGTTTGCTCACTTTATGTCTCTGTGTCACATTTTGGTAACTCTCAGAACATTTCAACCTTTTCCATTATTATATTTGTTGTGGTGTTCTAGGATCAGTGATCTTTAAAAATATATATTTATTTATTTATTTTTGACTGTGCCGGGTCTTCATTGCTGCATGCAGTCTTTCTTTATTTGCAGAGAGTGGGATCTACTCTCTCCTTGTGGTGCCAGGGCTTCTCATTGCAGTGACTTCTCTTGTTGGGTCACACACGCTCTTGGGCATGCAGGCATCAGTAGTTGTGGTTTGTGGGCTCCAGGGCACAAGTTTAACAGTTATGATGCATGGCTTTAATTGCTCTGCAGCATGAGGGAACTTCCTGGATCAGAGATCAAAACAGTGTGCCTTGCGTTGCAAGTCAGATTCTTGGCCACTGAACCACTAGGGAAGCCCTGTAATTAATGACCTTAGATGTTACTGTTGTAATTGTTCTGGGGTGCCATGAACTATGCCCATAAAAGATGGTGAACTTAAAAAAAGAAAAGAAAGAATTCACTGATTGGCTGGCTCATATCATGTGATCCTCCATGAAGCCTGAAGTAGACTCATTTCCTTGAAGTATATGGACTAAGAAAGGAGGATTGGGGCACACCTGCCACCAAAGAAAAGGGGCATTTACACCAGGCACAAAAGCCACACACTTTCCCTCTAATAGTATAATAATCTTTCAGGCCTGTAGAATGTTTCTTTAAAACTTTGGGAATTGCCTATAATGTACTCTGGATAGTCATTGAAAAAAAAAATTATTTGATGGAAGGTAATTATGAGAGAAAGTAAAGAATATGAAAAGTTAAGATGATATTAGTAACCACACACTAACATTTGAAGTTCATGATGACTTTTTTATGAGGGCCAATGGTAGGTCAATGAAATGACAAAGCTTTTTTATTATCTTAATCATTTTAAGGTCAGGAGGGATTTGAAAGTGAGATTATTGAAGAAAAAAGCATTATGTGGTGAATTTATCTCCCTCACACATTTCATCTCAAGAATACGCGTTCTTGCTCTTTGCTGCTGAGAGGCCTTGAGATGTTTAGAAGGCACAGATTCTAAGTAGGCCAGTGAGGAGGCCCCAGAGGAGCAGGCAGTATTTAGCCTACTGGTAAACATTTTAACCAGGATCCATCTGCTACCAAAATCAATCCAATATACCGATTTGTATATTAGAGAGAAGCACTAGCCACAGGCCCAGGGCACAGGTAGGTGGCCCCCTCTGCTTCCTGGTAACCATGCTCAAGACCAGTGGTTTCTACCACTGCTCACCTAATCAAAGGGTATCTACTCAGCACCCTTCTAGGTATACCAGTAGTCATAAGCTCTGAAATACCCTTGCAAAAGAATAAAAATAAGAAAAAAAAAAGTGATTAAATCAGTAATTCTGTTTTCATTATTTGTATCTGGAAATCTCCCCCAAAACTATGGCCTATTCCTAACTTCTACTTTTCTATGGAAATCATTCTATGCAGAATAAAGGAAGGGGCACACTAAGGATACACATTCTCGGATTGTTTGTTCTGGGGCTTCACATATGTCAGTCAGTCAGTTCAGTCGCTCAGTAGTGTCTGACTCTTTGCGACCACATGAATTGCAGTACACCAGCCTTCCCTGTCCATCACCATCTCCCAGAGTTTACTCAAACTCATGTCCATCAAGTCAGTGATGCCATCCAGCCATCTCATCCTCTGTTGTTCCCTTCTCCTCCTGCCCCCAATCCCTCTCAGCATTGGGGTCTTTTCCAATGAGTCAACTCTTCGCATGAGGTGGCCAAAGTATTGGAGTTTCAGCTTTAGCATCAGTCCTTCCAATAAACACCCAGGACTGATCTCCTTTAGAATGGACTGGTTGGATCTCCCAAGAGTCTTCTCCAACACCACAGTTCAAAAGCATCAATTCTTCAGCTCTCAGCTTTCTTCACAGTCCAACTCTCACATCCATACATGACCACTGGAAAAACCATAGCCTTGACTATACGGACCTTTGTTGGCAAAGTAATGTCTCTGCTTTTCAATATGCTATCT
>NW_011495032.1:3503032-3508181 GCF_000754665.1 Bison bison bison
CATAACCCTCCTTCCAAGGAGTAAGCATCTTTTAAATTCATGGCTGCAATCACCATCTGCAGTCATTTTGGAGCCCAGAAAAATAAAGTCTGACACTGTTTCCACTGTTTCCCCATCTATTTCCCATGAAGTGATGGGACCAGATGACATGATCTTTGTTTTCTGAATGTTGAGCTTTAAGCCAATTGTTTCATTCTCCTCTTTCACTTTCATCAAGAGGCTTTTTAGTTCCTCTTCACTTTCTGCCATAAGGGTGGTGTCATCTGCATATCTCAGGTTATTGATATTTCTCCCGGCAATCTTGATTCCAGCTTGTGCTTCTTCCAGCCCAGCATTTCTCATGATGTACTCTGCATATAAGTTAAATAAGCAGGGTGACAATATACAGCCTTGACGTACTCCTTTTCCTATTTGGAACCAGTCTGTTGTTCCATGTCCAGTTCTAACTGTTGCTTCCTGACCTCTCTTCTAATTCTCACAACTACCCTAAGATGCATATTTTTATACCCATTTACAAATGAAACAGAGAATTCCCAGAGACTTAGACTACAACGAGCAGTGCTTTGAGCACAGGCACATTTGATTTCAAAGTTCAGATTTCCCTTCAATATATTGGCTTCCAATGTTTTTTCTATTTACAAACAAGAAGAGAGCCATATAAATTACTCTAGTTTCTTGGTTTTCTTTCTTTCCAAGCTAATAGTCTTTTGAACCCATGTCTTTTATTATCTTCCACTCCAAAATCACTGTTGATGGTGATTGCAGCCATGAAATTGTAAGATGCTTACTCCTTGAAAGGAAAGCTATGACAAACCTAAATAGCATATTAGAAAGCAGAGACATCACTTTGCCAACAAAAGTCCCTATAGTCAAATCTATAGTTTTTCCAGTAATCATGTACAGATCTGAGAGCTGGACCATAAAGAAGGCTGAGCACTGAAGAATTGATGCTTTAGAATTGTGGTGCTAGAGAAGACTCTTGAGAGTCCCTTGAATTGTAAGGAGACCAAACTTGTCAATTCTAAAGGAAATCAACCCTGAATATTCATTAGAAGGACTGAGCTAAAGCTGACATTCCAATACTTTGGCCACTTGATGGGAAGAACTGACTCACTGGAAAAAACCTTGATGCTAGGGAAGATTGAAGGCAAAAGGAAAAGAGGGGTGGTAGAGGATGAGATGGTTAGATAGCATCATGGACTCAATGGGCATGAATTTGAGCAAACTGTGGGAGATAGTGAAGGACAAACAAGCTTGGCATGTTGCAGTCCGTGGAGTCACAAAGAGTTGGACATGACTTAGGGACTGAACAACAACAATGGGCAAAGCTAAGCAGGACATTCAAAGTACCCTTTCAAGAAAGGCTAGTAGGAAAGAAGGGGCACGGCAAAGTGGTGAGAGGGCTCTGTTCCTTGGGTGGGCTCTGTCCTTTATTGGCTGTGTGTTTTTGAGCAAGTTACTTAACTCCTCTGTGCTTCATTTTCCTCATTTGTTAGATGGAAATAATAACATACCTACATCACAGGATTATTATGAGGGATAAATGGGTTATTGTGTAAGAACTTAGAGCCGTTCCCAGCACATAGTAAGTTTCCAGTAAATGTTAATTTCCATTATCACTCCTCCTTGTCCTCACTTGGACAACCCACTAGGCCCTCAGCCTCTCTACAATTATCAACCCTGTAGGAAGAATGTAGTGTTTTGTATGTACTTTAATTAGTTACTAATTTGTTGGCATTTGTGGCCTGTATTCTCTGCCCAGATGTCTTTTAAGCCCATCTGTCAGCTCAGTGGTGTTCAAATCTGAGTGTAAATCAGAATCCCTTGAAGTGTGTGAACCCACAGACTGCTGAGCCAACCCCTAGAATCTCTGATTCAATAGCCTAGGATGGGGCCTGAGACTTTGCCTCTCTGTCAAGTTTTCAGATGGTACTGTTGGTCCAGGAATGATCCTTGGAGACCTCCCATAATAGACACATCCTAGCATATAAGAAGTCTGCTTAGGACTTCCCTGGTAGTCCAGTGGCTAAGACTCCATGATCCCAATGCCAGGTGCTTGGGTTCAATCCCTGGTCCAGGGACCTAGATCTCACATACCACAACTAGAACATGACACAGCCAAATAAATAATTCTTTTTTAAGAAAGAGAAATCTGTTTAACTCCACTAGGGAAGACTTGTGATGCAGTAAAGAAATGCATCAAATCAAAAGGAGGAAATGACCAAAACCAAATGGACTACAGAGGCTTCTGTCTTTGAGGAGGAGGCTGGGGGAGAGTCATTAACCATTTCTGCTGCTGCTGCTGCTAAGTCGCTTCAGTCGTGTCTGACTCTGTGTGACCCCAGAGATGGCAGCCCACCAGACTCCCCTGTCCCTGGGATTCTCCAGGCAAGAACACTGGAGTGGGTTGCCATTTCCTTCTTCAATGCATGAAAGTGAAAAGTGAAAGTGAAGTCACTTAGTCATGTCCAACTCTTAGCGACCCCATGGACTGCAGCCCACCAGGCTCCTCCATCCATGGGATTTTCCAGGCAAGAGTACTGGAGTGGGGTGCCATTGCCTTCTCCACATTAACCATTTCAGAAAGTCTTAAAATCTCTCTCCTACTCCTTTTCCCTTCGACACCAGTGGGAGGGGAGAAAGGCTGAGGCCATTGTTTATGGTCCAGTGAGCTTCAAAACACTTTTGTGAGCTCTTGAATATGCAAAAAGACCCAAGGCTGAGCTAAGCACTTTGGACTATTTCCTATTGTTGTCCCTTAGTGGAAAGAGGATAGGAGTAGAGGAGGGAAGGGAAATAAACAGGATAAAAAAGGGAGCAGAAAAACAAGTGAGGAGAGCCAAGCAGCACATTGGGAAGCTGGAGCTTGGATTGGTGAAAATGGTGAAGGGGTTACAAAGAATATTGTCCAACTTTTGATTGTTTGGATTTTCATAGTAGTAGTTCTCTTTTTTCCCCCCAAATCTTCACTAAAGTCAATCACCATCAAGGCCTTGGGGTTCCAGGCATAGGGAACAGGTTGTCAAGCAAGGGAAGGGTCCAGGTTCTACAGCTCAGATGATGCATTTTGGAGCATGACAGAGAGAGAGGGACAGCAACATGCTCTGTGAGTGGAATTACTCTGTGAAACAGAGGCTTGAAGTCAGAGGCAACCAGCATAAATGTAAGCCACCTTCCCCCAGAATCCCTCGAGAGACTGGGAATGACTCCAACTTCCTCCTGAATATTGAACGAGATCAGAGCCAACTTCATTTGAATCTCAGTGGTCAGGAGACCTCTAGTTAATACAAAACTGTACTGAGTAATTTGTAGGGGTAAGGAGAGCTTGGCTTATGTTAGGAATTACAGATCGTTGCCAGTGTAACCATAAGCCCTCCTTTCTGCTTTGCACAAGTGAGCTAAGAAATGTTGGAGCTCCTAGCTCTGTGCGTACTGAGCATCTTTAAGATGATGACCCATGCCCAAGATTTTGGGAGTCATCATATTTTGAGAATGAATATATTTTGCACCTTCCCAGTATGACTTGAAAGCTCTGAGGAAGAGAAGTACAAGCTTCTAAGTACAGGAAAAGAACATTAATTGACTGGTAGCAGTTAAAAAGTAATGAGTAATTTGTGTTGGTTTTCTGCTCTGATTTACATGATAACCTTTTTTCTCCTCCACAATAAAATTCACAAACAACAGAGACATCTGTTTATTGGTCTCCTGTCTCCCATCAGCATCCATTAGGCGTCTGGATGGGGGTGACAGGAGCTTCTAACTCTTCTATCCCTCCCCTAGCCGAACATCTGATTCCACTTTCCACATTGCACCCAGAAGGGCCCCTCAGCAAGCTGTAACTAAAGCTAATTTCTTTTGGTGCTTTTTAAGTACTAATGGTGTACCCCATTTACAGATAGAATCATCCTGGTGGAGGATGAAAATCAAAGAGTTCCTGGAAACATCCTCCCTGCCCCCTACTCCCTGCCAAGTATGCACACTTAAGGGTGTAAAGAGGGAGCTTTAAGTAAAGTTTCACACCAGGGATCCAAGGGTCTCAGGTGCCTAAGGATGCAAGAGTGACAGAAGGAGGAAGCTTTACAACATACCACAAAGTATGGTACAATCAAGTCCAGCCAGGTACACACTTAAAAAGAACATTATCTTCTTTTGGATGGTTGCTATCACTTCTCACCACTCCAGGGAGGCTGTTTCAACACAGTGCCCAATCATCTCACCTAATGTCAAATTACTGCAGCAATAGGTCCACAAAAAGACTGTGTGGAATCGTGTGACTGAGCTGAAAATTTGATAAGAAATACACTCAACTGTGTCGGAGAAGGCAATGGCACCCCACTCCAGTACTCTTGCCTGGAAAATCCCATGGACAGAGGAGCCTGGTGCACTGCAGTCCATGGGGTCGCGAAGAGTCAGACAGGACTGAGCGACTTCACTTTCCCTTTTCACTTTCCTGCACTGAAGAAGGAAATGGCAACCCATTCCAGTGTTCTTGCCTGGAAAATCCCAGGGACAGGAGCCTGGTGGGCTGCCATCTACGGGGTCATACAGAGTCAGACACGACTGAAGCGACTTAGCAGCAGCAGTAGCACACTCAACTGTGTAGTAACAGAGAAAATGTTAGGAGTTTGGTATTCTTCTTTACTGCTATTTTTTTCCCTTTTGAAAGTTTAAGAACAATTTCTTTTTTTTTAAACTCTGTCTCAAGATGTAAGATTTTGGTTAGTGTTAGGGTTAGGATCCCAGTAGCAAATACAGTTAGTAACAATTGGGTTGTCACAGTTTATTTGTCTCTTCCAGACCCTAGAGTCCTCTAGCTATCCCCACCTCTTTCTAAACAACCTTTGGCCATTTTAACTAATGCAGCCACAGCTGAAATTGAAGAATGCCAAACTTCAGAACAGACACTTTGTACATGCAAAGCTAGAAATACATGCAGTTTTTTACACTTTTGACCCAAACAGAAGGTTTTATCTAGAAGATGTTAGTGGAGCTCTTTACCTACAACATTTCCCCCCAGTTGCTGCCATCATTCTCTTCCTTGACTTTTCCCAATGAGGAGATGGTATCGAAAGATCCTGATGTTCAGAACCAAATAAGTCTCAGTCCCAGTTCTGCCTCTTACTGGCTGAAAAGCTGAAGAGCAGTGGCC
>NW_011495032.1:3508281-3517057 GCF_000754665.1 Bison bison bison
GTGGCCAGTTCACTCAACCTCTCTGAGATCCAGTTTCTCTTTCATTAAAATGGGAATCATTACATTTCGGAGAAGGCAATGGCACCCCACTCCAGTACTCCTGCCTGGAAAATCCCATGGACAGAGGAGCCTGGAAGGCTGCAGTTCATGGGGTCGCTGAGGGTTGGACACGACTGAGCGACTTTACTTTCACTTTTCACTTTCATGCATTGGAGAAGGAAATGGCAACCCACTCCAGTGTTCTTGCCTGGCGAATCCCAGGGACGACGGAGCCTGGTGGGCTACCATCTGTGAGGTCACACAGAGTCAGACACGACTGAAGTGACTTAGCAGTAGCAGCATTACATTTGCCTTGTACTATCTGTACTTGATGGTCTTGCCAGGTGGTGCTAGTGGTAAGGAACCTGCCTGCCAGTGCAGGAGACATAAGAGATATGGGTTGGATCCCTGTGTCAGGAAGATCCCCTAGAGGAAGGCATTGCAACCCACTCCAGTATTCTTGCCTGGAGAATCTCATGGACTACAGAGGTTCTGTAGGACCTGGGGGGCTACAGTCCATGGGGTCTCAAAGAGTCAGACATGAATGAAGCAAATTAGCACACACATCTGTACAAGTATTCAGTACACAATAGATTTTTCTTTTCTTTCATGATTGTTGCTGCTGTTAAAATACAATAAAAGGAAGGGATGGAATCCCAGTAGTGAGAAGTCATTTCTCAAGAATCTCAATCTTAGAAGTAAGAAAAACACAATCTCACACAAAGGAAAGAAACCCTGGCTGGTCTCTGCCAGGCCCAGTGTGTGGCTGAACCATATTGATTCTGTTTTGTCTGCTCCACCTCAGGCCTGCAGTCCTACCCCATCCCCATCCTGCACAACTAGGCTTTAGCCTACTCTTGAGGCATGCACTCAAGCCAGAGAAGTTCCCAACGAACTTTTACCTCTGCCTTCCTAGAATTGGAAGAATGTCTTTTACAAATGCAGATGGTTAATGGTCCCTCAAGGTGGAGAGAAAAAAATCCAGCTCCTGTTAGCACAGATGTGTTTCTCCCTTGGTAGTAATGTTCTACTTTTAACTTTGGCCCTTTTAAATCCCTCTGCACCCCCTGGGCAGTGTGGATTGCAGCTGTGAATGCCTCTTAAATACTGTCCACTCAATCCTGCCTTTATGGAAGCTACCCATAATGAAAGTCATAATTATACATTATGGAGTAGCCTGCCTTGTTTTTCAGTCTTGAAGTTTTTTCTTAGTTTGGAGAATATTATTCCATACTCCTGCTAGCCAACACCCAGATTCCCAGTCTGCCCTGCAGAGTTAAGAAACATCTTTAAATAGCCCTGGGAAGGCAGAAAAGCCCTTTCCATTTCTGCCCAACTTGAAAATTCCCCAGTTATGTAAAAGTAGATATTAAACTATTTAAAGGCTATCAAATACACTTAACGGCCAATCAGAAAGCCACCCCAATTGAATGCTCACCAATCAGAGACTATCTCAAGACTTCCTCCTTTTAGTTTATAAAAGCTTTGTCAAAGTGAAAGTGTTAGTTGTCTCAGTCAGTCACATTTGACTCTTCACGACCCCATGGACTATAGCCCACCAAGCTCCTCTGTCCATGGAATTCTCAGGGCAAGAACACTGGAGTGACATTATCAGAGAAATGCAAATCAAAACCACAATGAGGTACCATCTCATGCCGGTCAGAATGGCTGCTATCAAAAAGTCTACAAACAATAAATGCTGGAGAAGGTGTGGAGAAAAGGGAACCCTCTTACACTGTTGGTGGAATGCAAACTAGTACAGCCACTATGGAGAACAGTGTGGAGATTCCTTAAAAAACTGGAAATAGAACTGCCATATGACCCAGCAATTCCACTGCTGGGTATACACACTGAGGAAACCAGAATTGAAAGAGACACATGTACCCCAATGTTCACTGGAGCACTGTTTACAAAAGCTAGGACACAGAAGCAACCTAGATGTCCATCAGCAGACAAATGAATAAGAAAGCTGTGGTACATATACACAATGGAATATTACTCAGCTATTAAAAGGAACGCATTTGAATCAGTTCTAATGAGGTGGATGAAACTGGACCTATTATACAGAGTGAAGTAAGTCCACCAATAAGAAAGAAAAACACCAATACAGTATACTAACGCATATATATGGAATTTAGAAAGATGGTAATGATGACCCTATATGTGAGACAGCAAAAGAGACACAGATATAAAGAACAGACTTTTGGACTCTGTGGGAGAAGGCAAGGGTGAGATGATTTGAGAGAACAACATTGAAACATGTATATTATCGTATGTGAAATAGATAACCATTCCAAGTTCGATGCATGAAACAGGGTACTCAAAGCCAGTGCTCTGGGACAACCCAGAGGGATGGGATGAGGAGGGAGGCAGGAGGGGAGTCGGGATGGGGACACGTGTACACCCATGGCTGATTCATGTCAATGTATGGCAAAAACCACTACAATATTGTAAAGTAATTAGCCTCCAATTAAAATAAATAAATAATTTCTTTTTTAAGGGAAGGGGAAAATGGATACTGGATAAGCATCTTTAGCATATTTATTTCTTTGAATATGTATTAAGGAAAATAAAATGAACACAATGAAAAAAAAAAAAGAATACTAGAGCTGGTTTCTAGTCCCTCCCGCCAGGGGATCTTCCTGACTCAGGGATCAAACCTGAGTCTCCTGCATTGCAGGCGGATTCTTTACCACTTGAACCACCAGGGAGGACAGCCCTTTAAAATCCCTGCTGTAAAGAAAGTGACAGTGGATGGTTCCCTGGCAGCTGTAAGCTTATGAAAAAATGGCCTTTGCTAATTGGGTTTCTAGTTTGTTTTTGTCTTTGACAGCAGGGTAACCTATTAATTCACCACAAGTCATTAACGCCTCTCCCCTGACTTGTTTCCAGAGAGTAAGTTTGGAAGGGATGTGTCACAGGACATGTATGCTTATACACGGTCAGGACTGAGGCAAGAAGGACAGCATGGGCTGCCTCCTGCAAAAGAGGGACCTGGGGCAGCAAACATGCCCCAGCTGCATGCTGGGTTCCTGGGAGGAAGAAATGAACAAAACTTAATGAGAGAGGTTGGTTTTTTTTAAAGAAAGAGACAAAGCATTAAAGACAGATTTTACCAGTGTCGCTTGCTTTCAGTGACTGGCGCTAGATGTCTTCTTTGGAAATATTGTGATTCTGAGCTAAATGCCCCATCTGTTTTCAGGTGTAGAACACATAAATTTGCTCCACTGGACTTGGGTACAAGTGACATCACATGGCTTTATTTTTTGTTTAGACTTAATTTGGTAAGATGCCTAACATCATGTAAATTCATACTGAAGTCCTAGGAAAGGAAGAACGGCTTACACAGAACAGAAAATTTGAGGAAGAGATCCATGTTCTTATATCCCTACTGGCTGCTGCTGGAGAAAGAAGGCGGAGGAGAAGAAGAAGATGAAGCAGAGGAAAAAGCAGGAGAGGAAGAAAAGGAGAAGGAGGAGTGAGCGGGAGTGAAGGAGAGGAGGAGGGGGAGGAGGAGGCAGAGAAAAAAACAACAGACCTGAGGTGGGGCCGCTTGCCCCCAGTACTGCAGACTGAGACACTTGTAGTTCCGGGTCAGCATGAGTGAGGTAAAGACTTCAGAAACAATCCTTTCCTTTCTTTAGCAAATAACCTCCTTCTTCCTCCAGGTTCTATAAAAGTCATCCATTTTGTACAGCTTCTCAAGGCCCTTTTTCTATTTACTGGATGGAATGCTGCCTGATTTGTGAATTGTTGCTTTTTTAATGTATGTATTTATTATTTTTTGTTGCCCTGGGTCTTTGCTGCTACACATGGCTTTCTCTAGTTGTGGTAAGGAGGCTACTCTTCATTGCGCTTCACAGGTTTCTCATTGCTGTGGCTTCTCTTGCTGTGGAACACAGGCTCCAGGCACGTAGGTTTCTGTAGTTGAGGCACAGAGGCTCATTAGTTGTGGCTCGTGGGTCCTAGAGTTCAGGCTCAGAAATTGTGGCACACAGGCCTAGTTGCCACGTGGTATGTGGAATCTTCCCAGACCAGGAATCGAAACCGTGTCCCTGCATTGGCAGGTGGATTCTTATCCACTGTCCCAAAAAGAAAGTCTGTGAATTGTTGAATACAGCCAATTAGATCTTAAAATGTACTCAGCTGAATTTTGTTTTTTTAACACCACTAAGATGCTCAGTGCTCAGGTCACAAAGACCTGTTTAGAAAGTGGAACATCCCTGCCCTGTACCGAACTGGGCCTCAGAGGTCCTTTGCCAAAATTTCCAAGCACATCCATACCCTCCTTGGCTCTGTGGTGCCCACCATTCCATCCAGAGCACTGTGGACAAGCAGGCCCTGAGTCCCCACTTCTCATGAAGACTATCACCCATTCATCTCTCCCTGAACACAGGAAAGCCCTGTGCATTTCTAGGAAATAAGAGAGCCAAGCCAGGGCTGCCTCCTCAATTCCCACTAAGAGCCCTTCTGCCCATCACCTCGATGAGCTTCCACCTCCCAGATAATACATAGGTAGGGCCACGCAGACACCCAGTACCTTCACATACTGAAGCAAGAGATAAGACCTCTCTGTATTTCAAGTTTCCTAAAGTTTGCTCATCTAGGACTTTCGAACAAATAAGGAAAAGGTATCCCTTCCTCAAAACACATCCTTGCCATCTGTCAGAACATTTTCCATATTTGTTAGAACAGGACACTTATTGTCATTTTTGAGACTTTTTTATCATAGATACACAAAGTCACAATATATACAACATTATGGAGTCTCCTTACACAAGGAGAATTTTTGCAGGGCACAACCTGCCCAACTTAGAAGCCTAGCTTACAACTGTACATGGAGGCTCTGAAAGAAAATAGCAAAAAAGCAGGATGCAAAATAAAGCCCAGTGGAAAAGGACAAGGATGCTGAATGTTCTCCTTGCTTAGAGAATGCATGCATTCTGTATGGCATGATAGTGTCTGTTTCCAAATTTGAATTATACACCACGAAGTCTTCTCTGAGATATATTTATGTAGAATGCAAGCCACAGGCTTCCAGTATGAACATGAAAAATAATGGAGAGCCTCTTATCTTAATCTTTAAAATTATCCTAGTTCTTACTTATGAGGGAAAAAGAGGCCAAAAGCCAGTCACCAACCCTCAAATGCCAGCTTTCGATTTAAGCTGCCTTCATGGCCCAGTGACAAGAAAAACACTCCATACATTGCGCTCAGACAACGGTTCCTACACTGAGTCAACACAGCTCTAAAAGAATTGCACTTGGCTTCACTCACTGAGTAATCTTTGGCAGAGGGTTAAGGAGCTACACTCTGTGGCCTGGGATAATTGAAAGAAAAAAAAGACCATTCAATTGCCTAGAAGGGGTGTGTGATGAAGCCAAGGTACATTTAATCACACCAGCTTCTGCAGAGCTGGCAAAAGGGATCCAGGAAAACAGGCAAGGAGAGCAGACAATATATATTTGTGCTGTCAACAAACTGAGACTGATACAGAAAATCTTCAGTGGATGCCCCATGGTGACAACCCATCTCACTGAAAGAATTATCAGATCAATGCCGTAGCCTGTTCTAGCATCCCTCCTGTGAGCCAGTGCATTGCCCACACTCAACGCACCTCATGAAGACCATTTAACAAGTGGAGCACCTTGTACCGTCACCACTTATACACCACTTGCCAGCCCTCTCTGTGCTTTTATTCATAGGTGCCCTGACTTGTCTCTCTCCACTCTCATTTTATTCTTCAGCCTTGATGTTTTGCCTATTTTGCCAGGTATAACCTTGTTTCCTCTAGACATTGACCCTGAGAAGCCACAACTCCAGCTGCCTCCCCAGCTCAGCAGGCCTGCTCTGGGACCCTGTTCCCTGGGTCATGCTCTGTCCTGACTGCCCTCCACCCTCCCCGTACAACTTAGGAGGAGGCAACACAAAGCCCTAGCAGATGGGTGAGAGCATCTTCTAAGACCCTCTGACAACTTCTTGTCAGTAGAATGGCTTTGCTCTGCTTGGGCAAGTAGACCCAACTTTGGTTCAGAAACACACCATGAATCTTATTGGAATCACCCCTGGGTATGACTCTTAACAGTGGAAATTTCAGGGCAAAAGAATGAGGAAGAAGTAATGATTCCTGGACAAAGAGGCCAGATTTTCTAAACCCCCACTGTTCTACAGCAGTTAGACCATTTGTGGGTGAAGCCAACCCTTTCAGAAGTCAGGGTAAACACCGCCTTGAGCTGACTGTTCATTTTTCCAAAGACATCCAAGAAAAGCCTTCATCTCCATCAACAGGAAATTCACATTCTTCATATTATCAGCAAGGAATAAAGCTAAGCAACCTGGGTCTCAAACATATTCTGTAAATCAACAAGCAGGCAGCAAAATTGCTCTGTTGGCAATGTTGAAAAGAGGAACTTGAGCAGAGAGCAGCAGGGTAAGAGAAAACAAAACGAATTTAAAAACTGCATTTCCTGGAAAGTTTCAAAGGAAAATGATTTTGTAAAACAACAAAATATGTATAAGGGAAGGCTTCCCTCATAGGGTAGTTGGTAAAGAATCCGCCTGCAATGCAGGAGACCCCAGTTCAATTCCTGGGTTGGGAAAATCTGCTGGAGAAGGGATAGGCTACCCACTCCAGTATTGTGGCCTAGAGAATTCCATGGACTGTATAGTCCATGGGATTGCAAAGAGTCAGACACAACTAAGCAACTTGCACTTTCATGTATAAAGGAGGGAACCACGCTGGCTCTCCACTGACCCGTGAATGTTCTAATTTGGGAATATCTCCTCTTGTTACCGAGTTCAAGCTTCCTCTGCTCGAGGCAAGATAGGCTAATAAATCCGGGAGATGATGTGTTGTGATAAAGAGTATGATTTTATTCAGAGAGCCAGCTGACCATGAAAATGGCAGACGAATGTCTCAAAATAACCACCTTGTCAGGGCCTTGATGCCGGGTTCTTTCATGAATCAGAGATGTGGGAAGGTGAGGAAACAAAGTAAAAAGACCATTTTTTTCTTACAAGTATCTCCTAGTATGGTAAGCCTCAGGCAGGAGGATGTGTTAGTTTCACTTCCTTACAGTTATTTCACAGGAATATCACAGTTATAGTTATTACAATATTACAGTTATTTCACAGGTGGTGGGAAATGGAATATCTCCTATCATATCAATAAACAAATATGCCACAATTTCCTGCAATTCCAGCCCCCCAAATGTGAATTTCTGAGCCACCCAGGTCAGCAGCAGACAAGGGGTGCCATTTCCCACACAGAGAATTCAAGAATGTCATAGTCCTTCACAGGTGGGCAGGGTCAGGCTATCTCCCTGTAAGCAAACAAACGCACCCTAGCCCAAGGGTCAGGGGGAAGGGGGTGAGCAGGGGTCCCTAAGGCAGGCCATTATATATGCCTATAATAACAAAAGTGGCAAAATAAGAGTTAAAGTCACAGAAGCAGATCCAATATGGAATTAAAATTAACCCTTCCCAGTTACACTGTCTCACAGGAAGAGGCAGCAGCCTCACTCTTACTGGAAGTCACTGGCCAACTTACCCCAGAAAAGCCTGCCTTCTTTGTACCTGCTCCAACAAATCTGCAGGCTCTGTTGGGTCCGTTGTTTGGTCTCAGGCAAAACTGCCATTGATTTACAAAGGCCTACTTCCCATAAAAGAACAACTGGGAGAGGAGACTTACACCTCAGAATATGCAAGAAGTGAAAACATCCTTCATTGTGTTAATGGAGGAATATAAATTATAAGTGTGTTAGGCTACCTCCTTCACCCCAGGGAGGTAATGACCCTGCAGGTAGAATTCTGTGTGGCTGGAGAGGGACTGGGGAGAGGGACTCTCTTGACAGAAATTTCAGAGGACCTTTGACCAGAGGCACAGGCTTGCAGGACTGAAAACAATAGAACTTTGGAGGTTCCAAGTGGGTATCTAACCCTGACAAGTCCAAAGCCGGTAATGAAGCTAGGGGCATGAAGCCAGGATCCAAAATTCATGAGTAGGAAGCAAAAGAGCCTGGTGCTTTGCATAAATTATCAGACATAATTCTCATAACAACCCTGCAAAGTTGTTGTTACTGAGCTCAGCAGATAAGTGACTTGCTAAATTAATACAGCTATGAGCAGTAGAACCAGATTTGAGGGGTTCTCAGCCTTTCTGCTAATAAAAGATAAGACTTATTTAAGAGTTTATTTAAGAAAAATTGGTTCGAATTGAACAGTCCCAAACCAGAAGTGGTTAAAAGAACTCCTCCAACAGGAGCCAGGGCAAAGATTTATACAGAGAAAGTATAGAAACAAAAAAAGGAAATTATTTGATTAGCTAAAGCTTAGAGCCTAGTTGGCCATTTGTGATTGGTTGTCTTTAGCATTTTGATTTCATAATCTTAAGGCATTTACAAACTCAGATTTTGAGTCGCCATTGAAGGGAAACAAAATTTACCACACCAAGATGTATCCGGCATGTGGATTATTTTGAACTAAAAACAGTTCTAATGAGGTGGATGAAACTGGAGCCTATTATACAGAGTGAAGTAAGCCAGAAAGAAAAACACCAATACAGTATACTAACGCATATATATGGAATTTAGAAAGATGGTAACAATAACCCTGTATACGAGACAGCAAAAGAGACACTGATGTATAGAACAGTCTTTTGGACTCTGTGGGAGAGGGAGAGGGTGGGATGATTTGGGAGAATGGCATTGAAATACGTATAATATCATATATGAAACGA
>NW_011495032.1:3517157-3520212 GCF_000754665.1 Bison bison bison
TATAATATCATATATGAAACGAGTCGCCAGTCCAGGTTCGATGCACTATACTGGATGCTTGGGGCTGGTGCACTGGGACGACCCAGAGGGATGGTATGGGGAGGGAGGAGGGAGGAGGGTTCAGGATGGGGAACACATGTATACCTGTGGCAGATTCATTTTGATATTTGGCAAAACCAATAGAATATTGTAAAGTTTAAAAATAAAATTAAATTTAAAAATAAATAAATAAAAACAATCAAGGCCCAATAGACTAAGGAAGAAACTTTGACCTTCCTCCTAACCACCTAAAGGAATCTTGATAGAGGGCCTGTTCCCAGAATACGTTAATCACCGCAAAGATCGGCAAGGAATACGGGTGAGGTGCAAGCGGCTCAGTAGAATCCACCTGCAGGAGGCGCAGGTTCAATCCCTCGGTCAGGAAGATCTCCTGAAGAGGAAATGGCTACCCACTTCAGTATTCGTGCCTGGAGAATCCCATGATCAGAGGAGCCTGGCGGGCTACAGTCCATGGGGTCACAGAGAGTAGGACCCGACTGAGCACACACACACGTGGTCGGGAAACTGGGCCTAGAGATCAGAGTCCACTCTGCGTCCCATTGTCTCTGTAGGGCTCAGCAAACCTTTTTAATTTTTTACCAAACATTTGCCTTTCCAACCCCATGTGAATTTCCTTCCTCCCCTTTGAAGTCCCAACCTCTACCCCCAACATCCCCTTTAGTCTTTAGCTGAAAATGGTATTTAAGGTCTCCCATTTGGCAAGTGATGCATTGTAACAGGTACAGATTGTCAACTTGAAACACACACACACAACGTGAAAGTTTCGAGTTAAGTTTTATTTGGGGCAAAATGAGGGCTGCATTCTGAGAGACGGCACCTCATGTAGCTCTGAGAAACTGCTCCAAGAGGCAGGGGGGCTGGTCAGTATCTATGTGATCTTGGTGAAGGAGGAGTACATGCAATCAAGCACATTTGTTTTTTCAGAAGGTTTCTACTAGTCTCTTGAACCTTTTGCTAGTCATGAGAAACAGTCATCATCATGAAGGATTTTAGTGCTTTTTCTAGATATGGGACGATACCAGAATTGGGCTCATAAAATCAGCTCCTGAAAATACCTAACTATCTGAAGACCTGTTCTGCCAAACGCTCCCCCGGCCCCCAGCACAAAGTGCCTCATTTCTACTCTCCACCCTGAACTACTTTCAGGGGGATGTTGAAAATCAGCAGCAGCAGCAACACATGATTTAATCCTTGCAGAGGTAGATGGCAAGTGCTAATTTGTAGTTCACAATGTGCTATTAAACTTTTGTTTGATCTTCCCCTGTTAATCTGTCTTGTGTCAATTTAATTCTTGGACCAGATAGAAGACCTAGAAAGATAGAGGAAAATGTCTCCCCCTCCCTCACTCCACACACAATACCACAGCAGTAGAATCACATCTGTCTAATGGCCTTTTGTTTAATTAATTACCCCCACCATGGCAAGCATTGCCTAAAACAGCCACTTCTAATTGACTTCTATTTAGCTTTTAAAGTCACATGGGTAATATATGAGTAGGGTCTCTTCCCTAAAAACAACAAAAAGACAAATAACAAAAACTCTCAACTATTACAGATAAGATTCAACTCCAATTGGGCCATCACCTCAATCCTATCTTCTGAAGACAACCACTTCTATCTCTTGGTGTCTTGCTCCAGAGCTTCTCCTTCCGTTTACATCCACATATGTGGACCCATGAAATACAGAGTACTATTATATGAAAGTAACTTCATATAAACAGTGTCATACATTGCTCTGCAGCTCAATTTTTTTACTTGACAGTACATCTTTGGACTACCTTGGTGGCTCAGATGGTAAAGAATCTGCCTGCCAATGCAGGAGATGTGGTTTTGATCCCTGGGTCTGGAAGACACCCTGGAGAAAGAAATAGCTACCCACTCCAGTATTCTTGCCTGGAGAATTCCATGAACAGAGGATCCTGGTAGGCTACTGTTCACGGGGTTGCAAAGAGTCAGACATGACTAAGCAACTTAACAGACCACACACATCTCAAAGATCTCTGATAGAACATAGAGAGCTACCTCATTCATTTTAAACAAAGCAATGTGTTCAGTAGCATGACTGTGCCATATCTTAAGAAGACATTCCCCTGTTGTTGGGGATTTAAGTCATGAGTGGCTTTTTTATGTATGTCTTGCCATGACGTGTGGTGGTTAAGTTCAGTTGAGTCATTCAGTCGTGTCCAACTCTTTGCAACCCCACGAATTGCAGCACGCCAGGCCTCCCTGTCCATCACTAGCTCCCGGAGTTCACTCAAACTCATGTCTATCAAGTCGGCGATGCCATCCAGCCATCTCATCCTCTGTCGTCCCCTTCTCCTCCTGCCCCCCAATCCCTCCCAGCATCAGAGTCTTTTCCAATGAGTCAACTCTTCGCATGAGGTGGCCAAAGTACTGAAGTTTCAGCTTTAGCATCAGTCCTTCCAAAGAACACCCAGGACTGATCTCCTTTAGAATGAACTGGTTGCATCTCCTTGCAGTCCAAAGGACTCTCAAGAATCTTCTCCAACACCACAGTTCAAAAGCATCAATTCTTTGGCGCTCAGCTTTCTTCACAGTCCAACTCTCACATCCATACACGACCACTGGAAAAACCATAGCCTTGGCTAGACAGACCTTTGTTGGCAAAGTAATGTCTCTGCTTTTTTTTGGCAAAGGAATGCTATCTAGGTTGGTCATAACTTTCCTTCCAAGGAGTAAGTGTCTTTTAATTTCATGGCTGCAGTCACTATCTGCAGTGATTTTGGAGCCCCAAAAAATAAAGTCTGACACTGTTTCCACTGTTTCTCCATCTATTTCCCAGGGGACCAGATGCCATGATCTTTGTTTTCTGAATGTTGAGCTTTAAGCCAACTTTTTCACTCTCCTCTTTCACTTTCATCAAGAGGCTTTTTAGTTCCTCTTCACTTTCTGCCATAGTCTTCTGCATATCTGAGGTTATTGATATTTCTCCCAGCAATCTTGATTCCAGCTTGTGCTTCTTCCAGCCCAGTGTT
>NW_011495032.1:3520595-3528021 GCF_000754665.1 Bison bison bison
CCAGCTTGAACATCTCGAAGTTCACGGTTCACGATAGCTGAAGCCTGGCTTGGAGAATTTTGAGCATCCCTTTACTAGCGTATGAGATGAGTGCAATTGTGCGGTAGTTTGAGCATTCTTTGGCATTGCCTTTCCTTGGGATTGGAATAAAAACTGACCTTTTCCAGTCCTGTGGCCACTGCTGAGTTTTCCAAATTTGCTGGCATATTGAGTACACCACTTTCACAGCATCATCTTTCAGGATTTGAAATATGGTGGTTACCCAGGCATATTTAAGAACCTGAGATAGGACAAACCTCTGAGGATTAGCCCAGAAAGTGTCCCAGGAGAGGAGGGTGCAATGCCTGTGACTGATGCTGAGACTCGGAATTTCTGTCTGACGATTCTCATCCTACTTTCCTCAGTGGCCACAGACCAAATTTGTTAGAAACTGAGAAGTCACAGTTAAAGCAAGACACAACCCATCTTCCTATTTAGAGAGGAGACAACAAAGAGAAACACACTTAAAAGTGGAATCAAATCCCTCCCTGGAATAACTAAAGCAATTAGTCCTTAAAGACTGAGTAATCCATGCACCCAAAATCCAAACCAACTTGAAAGGTTAATATTGATCAAGTATGGAAATTTCAGCTCTATGGACCAAGCAAGGAGGTTTTGGGAAATAATCAGTAAATATTCATTTGTAGGACTGATGCTGAAGCTGAAACTCCAATACTTTGGCCACTTGATGTGAAGAACTGACTCATTGGAAAAGACCCTGATGCTGGGAAAGATTGAAGGCAGGAGGAGAAGGGGAAAACATAGGATGAGACAATTGGATGGCATCACCAACTCAATGGACATGAGTTTGAGTAAGCTCCAGGAGTTGGTAATGGACAGGGAAGCCTGGTGTGCTGCAGTCCATGGGGTTGCAAGGACTTGGACATGACTGAGCGACTGAACTAAACTCATTATAAGTATTTATAATGTTTTTCTTTGTTTTAAGCAAATGAGAAAATAGATGAATTTCATATCTAGTCCAAAAAAGATGATATTGGCCAAGAAAATCTACTGAGCTGGACGAATGAAGTCTACTACACCAGAAGAAGACGAAATTAATTTTATTCACCACCCTCAGGTGCATGCTTGAGTGCTCAGTCATGTTCATCTCTTTGTGAACCCATGGACTGTAACCCACCAGGCTCCTCTGTCCATGGGATTCTCCAGGCAAGAATACTGGAGTTAGTTGTCATTTCCCTCTCCACAGGATCTTCCTGACACAGGGATCAAATTCACATCTCCTGTGTCTCCTGCATTGCAGGTGGATTCCTTACCACTTGAGCCATCGGGGAAACCCATTCACCACCCTTACCATTTCAGTTAATTTTGGATTGCATGAAGCTCCAAAAGACATTAGATTGCAGTCTGCTTGTTTCCCACCAGCTATGTGTGGGGAATTCCTACAATTCCTTCCTGACTCTGTCTAGCATCCCCTGCTGCAGGACTGCTCCTTCCCTCCCAAGCCAATTTCAATACCAGCAAACCAGTGCATCCATATCTAGATATCATAGCACTTCTTGTTTGATGTTCAAATGAACTATATGTAAGCTTTTTCAGAGGAGTCACTGTGGTGTGTGCATTGTGTTCCTCCAATATAACATAGTTTCTAGCACATAGACAGTTTTCAATAAATGCTTATTGACCTGAAGATCTCTAGGGAAAGAGAGTACTCTTCTCATTCAATAATCACTAAAAGTTTACAGAAATCAGACACAGGGGAAAGCAGTAAGTCAGTAACTCATTTCATCAATTCACCTGGTAATTCCTTAAGGAATTAACTCTAAGAAATAAAGGTTTTTCTTTCCTTCATTAAATTCAGCATACTTCCTAGAATCTCCTAGAGTTTCATATTAAGGATTCTCAGTTAATTGAGTAGACTTTTGAATCAAAGACCTCAACAAAAGGGTCTACAATTAATTACAGCAGTAAGATCTAACACAGCATTTTCACTTTTTCTAAAAAGCACCTTTCCATTTGATAAATAAAAGCTCTCAGGTCACTGTCTTCGAAATTCTTCTGTGCCTCTTACAATGGGTTGAAGAAATGCCTCACATGTCTTGGTAAGAACCTCTTGGCTGTCTCAAGAGCTGAGCTGAGGTTCTGGAGACTAGAAACCACTTCTGGTGCTCCCTTTATGAAAGCTCATGACTTTAGGCGTATATATCAACTCCTGTTCCTCAGCTTCCCCATATGAAAAATAGGAATAATAATCTTGCCTACCTAATCAAGACTATCAGCTTCAATTCTTCTTACACCATGACCAAGCACCACTGCAGCTGTTGGAGGCTTCCTCAGCACTGCTCGTGTACACATTCCCATCAAGAAAAATATTTGATGCTGCTGTGGTGGCCTACATATTCTAAAAACAACCACAGCATATCTCTAGCTTCACATACTCTTTCAGTACTTTGCCACTTCCCCCATGGAGAGTTGGAATCTATTTCCCCTTCCCCTGACTCTGAACAAGTCTTCATGATGGTTTCTGTAAACAGAATATATGAAAACGATGTTGCATAAGATTTGAGGTTAGGTTTTAAAAGGTGACATATCTATCCATCCTTTCATCCCTCTACCCATTCTTCAATATGTTTTATTTTTTTGGATGCATTTCAAAGTAAGTTGCAAAGAGAATTCCCTGGTGGCCCAGTGGTTAGGACTCCAGTCTTCCCACTGCAGGGAGCCCAGGTTCAATCGCTGTATGGGGAAATAAGATCCCCCAAAACACATGGTATAGCAAAAAAAATGGAGACATCAATACATTTCATCCCTAAATGCTTCAGCATGCACGTCACTAAGTAGAGCCTAATATTTATTTGCAGTTCTATTTTGGCAAAATATATGTAAAGTGAAATGTACAAGTCTTACATGCCCAGCTGATGAACTTTATTTCTTGATCTCACTCATTGATATTTGGGGTTGTTTGTTACCAGAGCATAACCCAGCCTATCCTTGATGATTCATTCTATTTTATGCTATGATGTCACTCCCTAGTTTCCTTAAATCTTTCCTTCAGTCTGCCACACATGCAGCCTGGAGTTGGTGGACTGGGGGGAGGGGAGGGCCAAGGAGGTCTCCAGTCTAGTGATGTGGTAACAAAATGGGACAGTGCCAGAGTAGTCAGAGCTCAAGCAGAGATTAAGAACTCTAAACAAGCAGACTGGTGTGAGAGGCAACTTGAAGAATTGCAAGTATTCCTTCTCCTTCTCTCCACTCCCACCAAGACTACTAGAAAATATTGGAAGGGAAAATATAAGAGTATCCCCTTATACCCTGGCTGGGGATTATAGCCAACTTGACTTGACTTTGCTGGCCTGGTTGATTAACCTTTCCTCCTTGAACACTTTCTTGGTTTGGCCACCAGGATCACCCTCTCTCCTGATTTTCCTCTTGCCTTCCTGGATACTCATTTTCAGACTCCAGTTTCTCCTCACTTCTAAATGTTGAGGCACTTCAGAGACCAATGTCTGCATCTCTTCTCTTTGCCTTCCATACTTACCCCTTTACAGATCACATCTAGCTCCATGTCTATAAATACAATCAATATGATAAAAATTCTCAAATTTACATCTCCAGCATGGATTTCTCCCCTGAACTTCAGACTTAATAATCTGACAGCCAAGCTAACATCACTACCATTAAGTGTAACAGGCACCTCAAACTTAACATGTCCAGAACGGAACTCCTGATCATTCCCCCAACTTTCATTCCTCTTGTTGTCTTCCCCAACTAGGTCATGTTCATGGCAACTTTCTCCTTACAGTTGCTCAAGCCCAAAACCTTGTAATTGGCTTAGATCTCTCTCTCTCTGTCTCTCTGTCTCCCCCTTCTCTGTCTCTATCTATCTTTATCTTTCTTTATCTTTCTCATTATTATGTTAAGATTCAGTCTTATCTTTACCTTTAGAGTTTATCAAGATTCTGATGATTTCTAGACAGTTTTACCCCTACTGTCTTGGCTAAGCTATCTCCATCTTTCCCCTGGATTATGTCAATAGATTCCCCATAGGTTTTTCTGACTCTATCTTTGACCTCAACAATCTATTTTCAGCCTATCAGCCTGAGCAATTTAGTTACACGTAAGTGAGAACTCAGCATGCTTCTGCTTACACCTCTCCAAGGATTTCCCGCTTACTGAGCTAAAGTCCTTACCAAGCTATAAAACCCTGCCTGATTTGGTCTCCCCTTACCTCATAACCTCATCTCCTTCTCTACTCCCTCTCATTCACTGCTCTCCAAACACATGTGTCCCTTGTCTATTCTCAAATATATCAAGCACCCTCCTGCCTGGCCTAAATCAAGGGAGTGTTCCGCTAACCTAATTAAAAGGTGTACTCAGTCACAGGGGCTTCCCCGGTGGCTCAGCAGTAAAGAATCCGTGTGCAATGCAGGAGACAGGGATTCGATCCCTGGGTCAGGAAGATCCCCTGGAGGAGGGCATGGCAACCCACTCCAGTATTCTTGCCTGGAGAATTCCATGGACAGAGGAGCTTGGTGGGCTACAGTCCATGGGGTCACAAAAAGTCAGACATGACTGAAGCAACTTAGCAGGCAAGTACTCAGTCACAGGTGCTCAGAATATCAATTATGTCCACAAGGATGAGACTGATTTTCTCCTTCTAATCTGCAGGTATCAATACAAAGGCAGCAATCTGCTTTTATGGACACAGGAGGACCTGTCATAGCTCTAAGCTTTGCATCCACTTTGCATCTTCCAATGGGACTATCCAAAAGAGAAAGCAAGGGAAGTACTAGCAAAGGGGCTTGTATCTCAAGTGCCTTATCTTATCAGAAAGGCAAAGCTTTTCCAAAGGGCACCAGCAAACCTCCTCTCACACAACTCACTGTACAGCATACCCAGTAGCAAAGGGGAACGTAATTACTGAGAACTAAAATATTACCGGCCGTATCAGTAAACAAAGGATGTTGCAGCCATCAAGTCATCACACTTCAGCTGCTGAGATGGTGACCCCTGAGGGAACTCAGCATGGAGACAAGGATGGGGTTTGTCTGCAGCCACTCAACTGTGCATCCAGAGGAGACACAGGATGAGAAAGCACAGCACACTGGCCCCAGGCAGCTGAGGTGCATATCAAAGGAATGATTTTAGTGAGCCTAGAATCTTGCATCTTCCCATACATAGGAAAGTGCTAAATTCCTTAACCTGGGATATCTGGTTTTCTTTCATTAATAGTAATCTTTTGCTGCTGCTGCTGCTGCTAAGTCACTTCAGTCGTGTCTGACTCTGTGCGACCCCATAGGCGGAAGCCCACCAGGCTCCCTAATAGTTCAGTTGGTAAAGAATCCACCTGTAATACAGGAGACCCCGGTTCGATTCCTGGGTCAGGTAGATCCTGTTCCAACTATCTGGTTTTTGTTGCAAAATCTCCTGGATATCCTGCCCCCCACTTCTGTTGTCTTTTTAGAACAGTTTTCTCAGTGTTATCTGAGATGCTGATCCTGGACTTGAAGTCCTCAGAAAGTCCACCAAATAAAACATAACTCTCAACTTTTAGGTTGTGCATTTTCTTCAGATGACATTACCATGATAGTCACCATCCACCTCACCGAGTCTGAGCGCGTTGTGGCAACATCAAGCAGACACTGTAGGAACAAAGGAGGAATGGGACAACCACTAGATTCATAAAGAGGAGCCCTGAGCTCAAGACTTGCTCTGCTGTGAACTTTATGACATTTATAAGTACTGCCTCCCTTGTAGATCAGTTTCCTCACCTGCAAAGTGAGGCTTGGCTAGCCATTCCCTTCCAGATACAATTTTCTCTTATTCTGTGAACTTCCATGTGTCATTGTAAAGATTTGAGTCTTCCTATGTACCGCTCCTCATGTATGTATACATCTCCTGAAATGATGGAAACACTGGGGTGTCCTTGATCATCTATTTTAAAAAGAGAAGGGAAGTTTTAATGAGAACATTCTGTACTGCTAGTACCCTGCTGGTCTTCAAGAATAAAGGATCTTTTTCTACCATTACTGGCATTTAAAGAACAGCCTTGCAGATTCAGTAATTAGGTCTCAAAATTATTCAGCATAAAATTATGGCTTCCCAACAATTATTCTAGTGAGGAAGTTAGAATGACCCTCTCCTATCTGTGTTGCTAACAGTAATTCCTAGCCATTATCTTATTACTCAATTTAAAAATGAGAAGATGGAGACCATGAGACCAGGATTTCTGTCATTACCAGAATACAGTATTGAAGTTCTTATATGACCATGTGAATAGGCTTGGCCACCTGCTCTCTTAGAGTCATTTGTGCTGAGAAGTGGAAAACAAACAGTGAGCTCCAAAACATCCAGGGGAAGGCATAGAAAGATTAATCTATTTGTTGAAGATGAGAATGAAAAAAAATAGAGGACTAAATCACGTGTTTTTAGTTATTGCATGAATAAAGCGACAAATACATCAAATGCTTTGCCAGAACAAATCAGCCATCTTACTTCCCTGCTCCCTCTGCCTTTGGCAATGACTCACCTTGACTATTATCATTTGTTGGCCCCACTTCTTTGATTCTCATTTTCCTGCAATAGAAATTGCAAAAATACTTAGAGAAAATCACAGTTCAGCCTTCTGCCCTTGCACACAGAGATTCTTTCAGCTCACCTCTTACCTGGGTGGAACTAACATTGATTCAGGTAAGCCCTCCCTCAGCAGCTCAGTTTCCATAGGGTGTGTCAACCTTACCCCCCTTACCTAGCTGTTAGGGTCTCTGGATTCATCCTGCAATGCTGACACAAAATGTAAATACCTTAAACGTTTGCCCAGAACATTAAACATGCTGCTGGCTTCTGGTATTTATCAAAAGCTGAATTTAAAGAAAAATAAGTGTTTTTGGAGAATGTGTAAAATCTATCGTTTTTATCCTTCCATCCAGATATTCTAAAGTTCACTCTTAAATTAAGCTAGACAAGCAGAAATTGTGAACAAAGACTGTTTTTGCCCCTTTTCCTTTGCATACTGACTTGGGCTTTGGTGTGACATCATCAGTCTACATTGAGAAACACAAGAGACACCCCAGTGGAATCCCAGGTCACTACATAGAGGATGCTGAGGACACTGCTGTATTATATGGTGTGCTCATTAGAGTGAATCCAAGAAAGAATGTTATTCTTACCATAACATCAAAATGAATTGTGCCTCTCCTTAGAGATGGATTTGTTTTTATTCTCATGTACTCTAAATAGTATAGCCAATCAGATGTTCCTTCTCATTTAGTTACTAGAATACTTACAGAACAATCTGAGGCCCATCTGTTTCAAGAGTAACAGATTGCATACCCTGCATTTTTGTTTTGCCTTCATTCCCGGCTTTTTTTCATACCTCCACCAATAACTTTTCTCTTTGTTTCTAACCTAATTCTTTTATATATGTGTG
>NW_011495032.1:3528248-3531771 GCF_000754665.1 Bison bison bison
CTTCCCTGATAGCTCAGTTGGTAAAGAATCCACCTGCAGTGCAACAGACCCCTGTTTGATTCCTGGGTTGGGAAGATCCCCTGGAGAAGGGACAAGCTACCCACTCCAGTATTTTGGCCTGGAGAATTCCATGGACTGTAGAGGCCATGGGGTCGCAGAGTCAGACATGACTGGGCAGCTTTCACTTTCACTTTTGCTCATGGACCTCCCTCCCCTTCTCTATCCCACCCATCCGGGTCATCATAGAGCACTAAGCTGAGCTTCCTGTCCTTTAGAGCAGGTTCCCAGTAGCTATCTATTTCATACACAGTAGCGTATATATGTCAATCCTATTCTCCCATTTAGTCCCACTCTCCCCTTACCCCACAGCATCCACATGTCTGTTATCTATGTCTGTGTCTCTGTTTCTGCCCTGAAAATAGATTCATCTGTACCATTTTTCTAGACCCCACATATATGCATTAATATATAACATTTATTTTTTTTCTTTCTGACTTATTTCACTCTGTATGACAGATTCTATGGCCATCACTCCCAAATTTGTTCTACAAGGTCACCATCACCCTGATACCAAAACCAGATAAAGATGTCACGCACACAAAAAAAGAAAATTACAGACCAACATCACTAATGAACATAGACACAAAAGTCCTCAACAAAGTACTAGCAAACAGAATCCAACAGCCACAAGATCATATACCATGATCAAGAGGAATTTATCCCTAGAATAAAAGGATTCTTCAATATACACAAATCTCAATTAATCCTATTTATGGTGTTTTGAAAAATTAAATATACTCTTTTAAGTGATCTGAATCATTTATGGATAATGCAGCTTCCAAGTAATGTCAAACCCTTGCAACCTCACGGACTGTAGCCCACCAGGCTCCTCTGCCCATGAGATTTTCCAGGCAAGAATACTGGATTGGGTTGCCATTTCCTTCTCCAGGTTATCTTCCCAATTCAGGGATTGAACCCTGGTCTCCTGTGTGGCAGGCAGATTCTTTACCGACTGAGCTACCGGGGAAGCTCAGGGAAGCTTTATGAGTAATAGAGGGAGAGAAATATATTAATCTGTTCAGACAAACTAACATGAAAGTCAATCTTACCAAATTTTAAGAAGTATTTTAGATGTGGTTCTGCTTCCCAAAACCTCTGGGAGACATGGTAATATGCACAAGATAATCTGATGATTTCCTCATAAGTGCCAACTAACCAGTGCTTCAGCCCACAGTGGCTCAAGCGTCTTTGGGAAGGCTGTGTTTAACAATTGTGCAGAGGAATAACTAATGGTGGGAAGCAACATGGCAACTGAGTATTGTCATAGAACTGGGAGAATGAAGGCTAATCAGATCAGATCAGTCGCTCAGTCGTGTCCGACTCTTTGCGACCCCATGAATCACAGCACGCCAGGCCTCCCTGTCTATCACCAACTCCTGAGTTCACTCAGACTCACGTCCATCGAGTCAGTGATGCCATCCAGCCATCTCATCCTCTGTCTTCCCCTTCTCCTCCTGCCCCCAATCCCTCCCAGCATCAGAGTCTTTTCCAATGAGTCAACTCTGGAATGAAGGCTAATATTGTGTGTTTTATTAAACATACAACTTTTTGCCAAAGCCCAGCCTTAGCATGGTAAGGAGCAACATGTGAAAGATTCCAAAAGTTTGACTAAAGGAAAGTTGATGGCACAGAATGTCATGTCAGAGCAAATCAGATAGTGTGTGATATCCATAACAATTCCACACAAACTTAATCCACCACCTTAGTTGATTAGATCATGTAATTGTCACATGTATAGATTAGGAAGCTTCACTTTTACTCAGAATGAAGAAAGTTTAAGATTGAAAATGAAAAATACAAATTGCTGGTAATATCAGCTGCTGTAAAGACAAATACAGCTTGCAAAATTGTTAAAGGCTAAATCTTTACATTCTCTGGACTGAATATTGGGAGGCAGGAGGTGGCATCTACAATGGATGTAATTCAATTCTTGTATTATATGTTGCTAAAATGACATTGCCTGATATTAAAAATTCTTATGAAATAAAAAAAATCATCAGAAATAAAATGCAAGTCTTGAAAAATTGCGCCTTCCATCCCAGCCTCATTCCAAATCAAAATATGTACCTCTTTTATTCATAAAATGATACATATACTTATGAATAAAAGTGCGAAGCTGGGCATTTTGAAATGAGTTATCTAACCTCTGAAAGCAAATAAGATCATTTCCTTTCACATCTCTTCACTCTTAGCAATTACCTGACTGAATTTTAACCTGACTCTGAACAGGGAGGGAGCATCTCTTTGGCCTGGCTGAATAATACAGCATCTATATGCATGTTTTCTTCCTTTCTAAAAGCCTATATCTTAATAAGATTTTTTATTAATTTCTTCAACAGATTTCCACCATCAGATGTGCTGGTCATGCATCACAAATAGCCCACATTTTAGTGGTTACTGGTCATTATGTAAGTGAAGAAGGAAACATCTCCTTCTGTGCAACTCAATGATTTAATAATTATTAATGAGACATGATGGCTTTGTACATTTCTGACAGATGATTAAGTTCACTATAAATGTTTAACATTGCTCTCTGAGGCCTGGAGATGTGATGCCAGATGCCTACCCATCCTTCACACAATCAGAAAAGACAAATTAGATTATGGCAATATGGCATATTATTGATTTTTTTGTAATTATTTACAAACTGCAGGTAAAATGTAAAATGAGAAAAAGCATGTATGATGATGGCAGGTCAATATACTTGAAAGATTTCCCCCTATACTCCTTTGAAAGCAATTTATCTTGTAGGCAGTGGTGTTAGGATAAGTCAGGCCAGCTTCTTGAGCTGTCTTCTTGCATCAAGCTCTGGATGGCTGGAGGAGCCTCATCTTTACCCTTTCTGTCAATCCTTGCACACAGGAGCTTTGACCCACAGACCAAAGTTGCCAGTCAAGATCACTTCAAATTTTGTTAAATATAGATTCTTGAACCTCTCCTCACCCAATTAAACCAGAATCTCTTGAGGTAGATATGATCTTGGGTAGCCTCAGTGTTAAAAAGAAAGCTGAGCACCGAACAACTCATGCTTTTGAATTGTGGTGTTGGAGAAGACTCTTGGAAGTTCCTTGGACTGCAAGGAGATCAAACCAATCAATCCTAAAGGAAGTCAACCCTGAGTATTCATTGGAAGGACTAAACATGAAGCTGAAGCTCCAATGCTTCGGCCACATGATGTGAAGAACTGACTCACTGGAAAATTATGTAAACGAAGAGGGGAACATCTCCTTCCCAGACCCTGATGCTGGAAAAGACTGAAGGCAGGAGGAGAAGTGGGCAACAGAGGATGTGCTGGTTGGATGGCATCACCGACTCAGTGGACATAAGTTTAAGCAAGCTCTGGGAGTTGGTGACAAACAGGAAAGCCTGGTGTGCTGCAGTCCATGGAGTCACAAAGGGTTCACACGACTGAGCGACTGAATTGAACTGAACTGAGCCTCCGGCTTTGGCCTGCAGTGATAAA
>NW_011495032.1:3531871-3546159 GCF_000754665.1 Bison bison bison
GATAAAGCAGCGTTTGAATTTCCAACCAGAGGTTGGGAAAGCATCAAATCCTAGCCACTAGACCAATGATCAGTGACAAGGCCCTGGCCCTTTGACTTTGCACAAAGGGACTTTCAGAAAGAAAGTAGTGAAACAAGCAGTGTTTATTAGGAGGAAAAAAAAGAAAAAAAAACTACAGTATGTGGGGATAGACACGTTGGAGAACTCAGAGAATGTCCCTGAGTCATGCCCTCAGGGTAGTTTAAGTTACTTTTATGGGACATTTCTTCCAGTTTTCCTTTGCCCAGTCATTTTGATTTGCCTAGTTCACAGTCCATATTTGGAATATTTCAGGATCTTCCCATGTGTATGTGCACATCTCTTACCCAAGGTGGATCTACCAAAGAGGGCTACAGGTATGATCACTCACCTAGAGCCAGATATCCTAGAATGTGAAATCAAGTGGGTCTTAGGAAGCATCACTACCAACAAAGCTAGTGGAGGTTATGGAACTCCAGTTGAGCTGTTTCAAATCCTAAAAGATGATGCTGTGAAAGTGCTGCACTCAATATGCCAACAAATTTGGAAAACTCAGCAATGGCCACAGGACTGGAAAAGGTCAGTTTTCATTCCAATCCCAAATAAAGGCAAGGCCAAAGAATGTTCAAACTACCATACATTGCACTCATCTCACACACTAGCAAAGTAGTGCTCAAATTCTCCAAGCCAGGCTTCAAAAGTATGTGAACTGTGAAATTCCAGATGTTCAAGCTGGATTTAGAAAAGGCAGAGGAACCAGAGATCAAATTGCCAACATCTGCTGGATCATCACAAAAGCAAGAGAGTTCCAGAAAAGCATCTACTTTTGTTTTATTGACTACGCCAAAGCCTTTGACAGTGTGGATCACAACAAACTGTAGAAAATTCTTAAAGAGATGGGAATACCAGACCACCTGATCTGCCTCCTGAGAAATCTATATGCAGGTCAAGAAGCAACAGCTAGAACTGGACATGGAACAACAGATTGGTTCCAAATCAGGAAAGAAGTACATTAAGGCTGTATATTGTCAGTCTGCTTATTTAACTAATATGAAGAGTACATCATGAGAACTGCTGGGCTGGATGAAGCACAAGCTGGAATCAAGATTGCCGGGAGAAATATCAATAACCTCAGAAATGCAGATGACACCACTCTTATCACAGAGAGCAAAGAGGAACTAAGAGCCTCTTGATGAAAGTGAAAGAGGAGAGTGAAAAAGTTAGCTTAAAACTCAACATTCAGAAAACAAAGATCATGGCATCTGGTCCCATCACTTCATGGCAAATAGATGGGGAAATAGTGCAAACAGTGGCTGACTTTATTTTGCGGGGCTCAAAATCACTGCAGATGGTGATTGCCGCCATGAAATTAAAAGACGCTTGCTCCTTGGAAGAAAAGTTATGACCAACCTAGACAGCATATTAAAAGGAAGAGACATTACTTTACAAACAAAGATCCATCTAGTCAAAGCTATGGTTTTTCCAGTAGTCATGTACAGATGTGAGAGTTGGACTATAAAGAAAGCTGAGCACTGAAGAATTGATGCTTTTGACCTGTGGTGTTGGAGAAGACTCTTGAGAGTCCCTTGGACAGCAAGGAGACCCAACCAGTCCACCCTAAAGGAGATCAGTACTGAATATTCATTGGAAGGAGTGATGCTAAAGCTGAAACTCCAATACTTTGGCCACCTGATGTGAAGAACTGACTCCTTGGAAAAGACCCTGATGCTGGGAAAGATTGAAAGCAGGAAGAGAAGGGGATGACAGAGGATGAAATGGTTGGATAGCATCACCAATGCAATGGACGAGTTTGAGCAGGCTCTGGGAGTTGGTAATGGACAAGGAAGCCTGGTGTGCTGCAGTCCATGGAGTCACAAAGAGTTGGACACAACTGAGTGACTGAACTGAATTGAACTGATGGGTAGAGCAACTCTTAACATAACTCCCCTTTTAACTTTCAAGGAGCTCTTCTGCATATTTGTGGTTGGGATGGTCTCCTGACTTCAAAAATGAGAAATATATGGTTGGGGTAGGGCCTAGCCTCATCTCTTAATTGTCCTGCTATCCTTGTCTTAGAGATTTGGTCCACAGAGAATGAATCTCCTAACTCTTTACCCTGGGTAGAGCCCATCTACCTCCTGCCTCAGTCAGAAGTATCAGTATTTTATTTCTAACTTCAAATGTTTCTAAAATATAGCCAGACTTTGATAACCCCTACATACCATGGGCTTCCAAGTGGTGCTAGTGGTAAGGAATCCACCTGCCAGTGCAGGAAACACAAGAGAAGGAAGGTCCCCTGGAGTAGGAAATGGTGACCCACTCCAGCACTCTTGCCTTGAAAGATTCCATGGACAGAGGAACCTAGTGGGCTATGGTCTATGGAGTCACAAAGAGTGAGACATACGGAGCATACATACACACAATATATATACCATCTGCTGTGCCATATTCAAAACATGAACCCAAAATTCTTTGACAGGCCTCTCATTAAGAGGAGCAGTCTAGGGCCCCTCATCTAGAATCTGATCTCCATGACAACTTGACCAAAACATTAAAGCAAAAGTGACAACATGCCAGTTTCCAAGATCAGTCCTTACCAACTGGCAGCTTCTATTTCCTTCTTGTCTCTTAAGACTTCACTCTTGGAATCTAGCTATCATACTCTGAGGAAGCCCAAGCAGCCTGCAGGAGGGGGGACTCATTTGGAGAGAAAAGGAGGCTCTGACCAAGAGTTTAGCTGAGCCACCAGACTTACAGCTCTATGAATGAGCCACCTTGGAAGTGGCTCACAGTAGGCAGCTCACAATAAACTTGTCCAAGATCTCATCACAGAGACATGCTGTCCCTGCCAACCCCTGGCCAGACTTCAGATTCAGGGGCAAAATAAATAAACATCATTATTTTAAGCCATTAAATTATGCAGTGGTTTGTTAGGCAAGAAATAACAGAACATCTGTTTACCCAACTGGTGTCATGGAGAGGGATTTGCTTTTTTAAAAGTTGAATGACAAGCATTAATGGGCTTAATGCTTTTAAAAAATGCAGGCTTTGGGGTGGTCCCAAGATGGTGGAGGAATAGGGCGGAGAGACCACTTTCTCCCCTACAAATTCATGAAAAGATCATTTGAATGCTGAGCAACTTCCACAAAACAACTTCTGAACACTGGGGGAGAACACTAGGCACCCAGCAAGGCAGCCCATTATCTTTGAAAAGAGGTAGGACAAAATATAAAAGACGAAGAGACAAAAGAGTTAGGGACAGAGACCTGACCTGGGGAGGGAGTCATGGAGAAGTTTCCAAACAGTAGGAAATCCTGTCACAGGTGGGTCTATGGGGAGTTTTGGAATCTCAGAGGGCAACATAACCGGGAGGGAAAAAAAAAAAACACACACACACACACACAAAGAATATGCACCTACCGCAACTGCCAGCAGAGAAGTAGCCCAGATGCTCGTGTCTTCCACCAGCAAGCAGGGGCTGGACAGGGAGGCGCGGCTGCATAATCAGAGCTTAGAGTAAGGACCAGGCTTGAATGCTCTGAGAATGATCTGAGGGAGCCAACGTGAGATAGCAACTCAAACTGTGGGAGCACCAGAGAGCAAAAAAAGAGAGAACTTTCCTGTGAAAGGCTCTAACGCACAGCCTGGCCTACTCACAGAACAAAGGATTGAGCGAATACCAAAGGAGAGCTGCTGCTGCTGCTGCTGCTAAGTCGCTTCAGTCGTGTCTGACTCTGTGCGACCGCATAGACGGCAGCCCACCAGGCTCCCCCATCCCTGGGATTCTCCAGGCAAGAATACTGGAGTGGGTTGCCATTTCCTTCTCCAATGCATGCAAGTGGAAAGTCAAAGTGGATTCATTCAGTTGTGCCTGACTCTTAGTGACCCCATGGACTGCAGCCTACCAGGCTCTTCTGTCCATGGATTTTCCAGGCAAGAGTACTGGAGTGGGGTGCCATTGCCTACAGCTAGCTGGTTGCATACAGCCCCTTCCCTCCGCCCCCCCACCCGGGCCACCCACTGCCAGAGGCAGAAAGGCATGTGAACGACAGCCAGAGCCGGAAGGCAAGAGGCTGCTGCAATCTCAGCCCCAGAGACCAGCATCCTCCACCAAACTGTGAGCAGGCTCCCGGTTGCTAACCATGTCTTCCTGGGACCCTGGACGGTTGACATCTGCCAGGAGGGTCAGAGCCTGAGATCAGATCCCCAGAGGAGACACACAGCACACTTGAGACGGTGCTCTCAAGGCACACTCGGGAAACCCAGCGGCTGGGAACAAGGAGGTGATTAAGATGCACAGCCCACCTGGGACAGTGTGCTAACCAAGCACCTGGTTGTCTTAGCTGCTCAGACCTGGGAAGAGCACAAAACGCACACCCAACTGAGTCTGTGCCCTTGCAGAGTACCCGAGAACCTGAGCAGCTTAGACCTGGGAAGTGCACAAAATGCAGACCCTACTTTGGACAGTGCCCCTGCAGAGCACCCTAGAGCCTGAGCAGTGTAGACCCGGGAAGCACATGCCACAGTGAGCTGGGGCAAACCCAGTGTGGTCCAGACACTGCGAACACTCCCCACACACACAAGTGATATTTGTTTGCAGTGTCTCTCCCTCCCCACAACACAACTGAACAAGTGAGCCTAAATAAGTGACCACCTTCACCCGCTTGTGTCAGGATTGAAATTAGACACTGAAGAGACTTGCAAAAAAGGAAGCCAAAATACACAAAGAAGAGGAAACTGCTCTGGAAGTGACAGGGGCAACAGATTAAAACCCTGTGGTTGACACTGACTAAGCATTGGAGGGGGCCTATAGACTTTGAGGACAACTACAGGCTGGAACAAGGAACTATCTGAAACTGAACTGACCCCACACTGCCCACAACAGCTGCAGAGAAATTCCTAGATATATTTTACTGTTATCACTTTTAATTTTTTTTAATTTCTTTATTACTCCTTTAATTTTCATTTTTATAACATACCATTATCTTGCAAAAAAAAGACCCTAGTTTTAAAGCAAATTTCACATATATATTTTTGTTAATATTTGTGATTGATTTTGTTCTGTATTTTTAATATTGTTTTTTTGAGAATATAACCTCTACTCTAGATTTTTAATCTTTGCTTTTTTGGTATTTGTTATCAGTTTTGTACCTTTAAGAAGCTAATATTCAGTATCCATTTTTACTTAGCAGTGTGATTACTGGCTTGACTGCTCTCTCACTTTTGACTCTGTCTTTTCTCTCCCAGGTCACCTTTATCTCCTCCCTCCCTCTTCTCTTCTCTATGTAACTCTGAATCTCTCTGGGTGTTCCAGACTGTGGAGAGCACTTAGGGAATTGATTACTGGCTATATTGCTCTCTCCCCTTTTGACTCCCCCTCTTCTCCTCCAGGTTACCTCTATCTCCCTCCTCCCTCTTCTCTTCTCCATGTAACTCTGTGAACCTCTCTGGGTGTCCCTCACTGTGGAGAATTGTTTCACCATTAACTTAGATGTTTTATCATCTGTGCTGTATGGATGGAGAAGTCTTAAGGCTACTTTAAAAATAATACTGAAAGCCAGAGGCAGGAGGCTTAACTCCAGAAATTGAGAACATTGGAGAATGCCTGATTCCAAGGAACATTAATAGACAAGAGCTCACCCAAAAGCCTCCATACCTACACTGAAACCAAGCTCCACCCAAGAGCCAGCAAGCTCCAGAGCAAGACATAAAATGCTAATTCTCCAGCAAAGCAGGAACACAGCCCTAATCATTAAAAGACAGGCTCCCCAAAGCCATGCCAAACCCATAGACACCCCAAAACTCACTATTGGACACTTAATTGCACTTCAGAGAGAAGAGATCCAGCTCCACCCACCAGAACACAGATGCAAGCTCCCCTAACCAGGAAACCTTGACAAGCCACTAGTCCAACCCCACTCACAGGGAGCAGGCTCCCCAACAAAGAGGAACCACGAACTTCCAGCCTACAGAAAGGGTACCCCAAACACAGCAATATAAACAAAATGAAAAGGTAGAGGAATATTCAGCAGGTAAGGGAACATGATAAATGCCCACCAAACCAAACAAAATAGAAGGAGATAGGGAGTCTACCTGAAAAAGAATTCAGAATAATGATAGTACAGATGATCCAAAATCTTGCAAACAAAATGGAGTTAAGGATAAATAGACTAGAGACAAGGATTGAGAAGATGCAAGAAATGTTTAACAAGGACCTAATGGCACCCCACTCCAGTACTCTTGCCTGGAAAATCCCATGGACAGAGGAACTTGGTAGGCTGCAGTCCATGAGGTCGCTAAGAGTCAGACACAACTGAGCGACTTCACTTTCACTTTTCACTTTTCACTTTTCACTTTCATGCATTGGAGAAGGAAATGGCAACCCACTCCAGTATTCTTGCCTGGAGAATCCCAGGGACAGAGGAGCCTGGTAGGAGGCCATCTATGGGGTCGCACAGAGTTGGACACGACTGAAACAACTTAGCAGCAGCAGAAGAAGAAGAAATAAAGAAGAGCCGATCAATAACGAATAATGCAATAAATGAGATCAAAAGCACTCTGGAAGGAATCAGCAGTAGAATAACTGAGGCAAAAGATAGGATAAGTGAGGTGGAAGATAGAATGGTGGAAATAAGTGAAGCAGAGAGGAAAAAAGAAAAAAGAATTAAAAGAAATGAGGACAACCTCAGACACCTCTAGGAAAATGTTAAATGCCCCAACATTCGAATCATAGGAGTCCCAGAAGAAGACAAAAAGAAAGGGTGTGAGAAAATACTTGAGGAGATAATAGTTGAAAACTTCCCTAAAATGGGGAAGGAAATAGCCATCCAAGTCCAATAAAACCAGAGAGTCCCAAACAGGATAAACCCAAGGCAAAACACCCCAAGACACATATTAATCAAATTAATGAAGATCAAACACAAAGACCAAATATTTAAAGCAGCAAGGGAAAAGCAACAACATACAAGGGGATCCCCATAAGGATAACAGCTGACCTTTCAATAGAAACTCTTCAAGCCAGAAGGGAATGGCAGGACATACTTAAAGTGATGAAAGAGAAAAACCTACAGCCCAGATTACTGTACCCAGCAAGGATCTCATTCAAATATGAAGGAGAAATCAAAATCTTTACAGACAAGCAAAAGCTTAGAGCATTCAACACCACCAAACCAGCTCTTCAACAAATGCAAAAAGATCTTCTCTAGACAGGAAACACAGAAAAGGTTTATAAACTCGAACCCAAAACAACAAAGTAAATGGCAATGGGATCATACTTATCAATAATTACCTTATATGCTAATGGGTTGAATGTCCCAACCAAAAGACAAAGACTTGCTGAATGGATACAAAAACAAGACCCCTATATATGCTATCTTCAAGAGACCCACCTCAAACCAAGGGACACATACAAACTGAAAGTGAAGGGCTGTAAAAGATATTTCATACAAATGGAGACCAAAAGAAAGCATGAGTAGCAATACTCATATCAGATAAAATAGACTTTGAAATAAAGACTGTGAAAAGAGAAAGAAGGACACTACATAATGATCAATCTAAGAAGATATAACAATTATAAATATATATGCATCCAACATAGGAGCACCACAATATGTAAGGCAAATACTAACAAGTGTGAAAGGGGAAATTAACAGTAACACAATAATAGTAGGAGACTTTAATACCCCACTCACACCTATGGATAAATCAACCAAACAGAAACTTAGCAAGGAAACACAAAGTTTAAATGATACAATGGACTAGTTAGACCTAATTGATATCTATAGGATTTTTCACCCCAAAACAATGAATTTCATCTTTTTCTCAAGTGACAAAGAACACTCCAGGATAGATCACATCCTAGGCCATAAATCTAACTTTGGTAAATTCAAAAAATTTAAATCATTTCAAGCATCTTTTCTGATCACAGTGCAGTAAGATTAATGTCAACTACAGGAAAAACAACTATTAAAAGTACAAACATATGGAGGCTGAACAACATGCTTCTGAATAACCAACAAATCATGGAAGAAATCAAAAATGGAATCAAATATGGATAGAAACAAATGAAAATGAAAACACAGCAACCCAAAACCTATGGGAGTCAGTAAAAGCAGTGTTAAGGGGAAGGTTCATAGCAATACAAGCTTACCTCAAGAAACAAGAGAAAAATCAAATAAATAACCTAATTTTACACCTAAAGCAACTAGAAAAAGAAGAAGTGAAGAACCCCAGGGTTAGTAGAAGAAATAAATCATAAAAATTAGAGCAGAAATAAATGAAAAAGAAACAAAGGAGGCTTTAGCCAAAATCAACAAAGCTAAAAGCTGGTTCTTTGAGAAGATAAATAAAATAGACAAACCATTAGCCAGACTCATCAAGAAAAAAAGGGAGAAGAATCTAAATCAACAAAATTAGACATGAAAATGGAGAAATCACAGCAGACTGCACAGAAATACAAAGGATTATAAGAGACTACTATCAGCAATTATATGCCAATAAAATGGACAACTTGGAAGAAATGGACAAATCCTTAGACAAGTACAACCTTCCAAAACTGAACCAGGAAGAAATAGAAAATCTTAACAGACCCATCACAAGCATGGAACTAGAAACTGTAATCAAAAATCTTCCAACAAACAAAAGCCTGGGACCAGATGACTCCACAGGTGAATTCTACCAAAAATTTAGAGAACTAACACCTATCCTACTCAAACTCTTCCAGAAAATTGCAGAGGAAGGTAAACTTCCAAACTCATTCTATGAGGCCACCATCACCCTAATACCAAAACCAGAGAAAGATGCCACATAAAAAGAAAACTACAGGCCAATATCACTGACGAATGTAGATGCAAAAATCTTCAACAAAATTCTAGCAAACAGAATCCAACAACATATTTAAAAATCATATATCATAACCAAGTGGGCTTTATCCCAGGGATGTAAGGATTCTTCAATATTTGTAAATCAATCAATGTGATACACTGCATTAACAAATTGAAAGATAAAATACATATTTCAATAGATGCAGAGAAAGCCTTTGACAAAATTCAACACCCATTTATGATTAAAAAAAAAAACAAAAACCTCTCCAGAAAGCAGGCATAGAAGGAACATACCTCAACATAATAAAAGAAAGCCATCTACAGTGAATCCACACCAAACATTATCCTCGATGGTGAAAAATTGAAAGCATTTCCCCTAAAGTCAGAAATAAGACAAGGGTCCCCACTCTCACCACTACTGTTCAACATAGTTTTGGAAGCTTTAGCCACAACAATCAGAGAAGAAAAAGAAATAAAAGGAATCCAGATTGAAAAAGAAGAAGTAAAATTCTCACTGTTTGCAGATGACATGATCCTCTACATAGAAAACCCTAAAGACCCCACCAGAAAATTACTAGAGCTAATCAACAAATAAGTAAAGTTGCAGATATAAAATTAATACACAGAAATCCCTTGCATTCCTATACATTAACAATGAGAAAACAGAAAAAGAAATTAAGGAAACAATCCCATTCACCATTGTGACAACAAGAATAAAATACTTAGGAATAAATCTACCTAAAGAAACAAAAGACCTGTATATAGAAAACTATAAAACACTGATGAAAAAAACCAAAGAGGATACAAATAGATGGAGGAAATATACCATGTTCATGTATCGGAAGAATCAATATAGTGAAAATGAGTATACTACCCAAAGCAATTCAATGCAATCCCTATCAAGCTGCCAACAGTATTTTTCACAGAACTAGCACAAATAATTTCACAATTTGTATGGAAATACAAAAAATCTTGAAATTCCAAAGCAATCTTGAGAAAAAAGAATGGAACTGGAGGAATCAACCTGCCTGACTTGAGACTATATTACAAAGCTACAGCCATCAAGACAGTATGGTACTGGCATGAAGACAGAAATATAGATCAATGGAACAAAATAGAAAGCCCAGAGATAAATCCACGCACCTATGGCCAGCTTATCTTTGACAAAGGAGGCAAAAATACACAGTGGAGAAAAGACAATCTCTATAACAAGTGGCGCTAGGAAAACTGGTCAACCACCTGTAAAGGAATGAAACTAGAACACTTTCTAATACCATACACAAAAATAAACTCAAAATGGACTAAAGGTCTAAATGTAAGATCAGAAACTATAAAACTCCTGGAATAAAACATAGTCAAAACACTCTCTGATATAAATCACAGCAGGATCCTCTATGACCCACCTCCCAGACTAATGGAAATAAAAACAAAAATAAACAAATGGGACCTAATTAAACTTAAAAGCTTTTGAACAATGAAGGAAACTATAACCAAGAAAAAAGACAGCCTTCAGAATGGGAGAAAGTAATAGCAAATGAAGCAACTGACAAAGAATTAATCTCAAAAATATACAAGCAGCTCTTGCAGCTCAATACCAGAAAAATAAACCCAATCAAAAAATATGCCAAAGAACTAAACAGACATTTCTCCAAAGAAGACATACAGATGGCTAACAAACACATGAAAAGATGCTCAACATCACTCATTATCAGAGAAATGAAAATCAAAACCACAGTGAGGTACCATGTCATGCTGATCAGAATGGCTGCTATCAAAAAGTCTACAAACAATAAATGGTGGAGAAGGTGTGGAGAAAAGGGAAGCCTCTTATACTGTTGGTGGGAATGCAAGCTACTACAAGACCTTTTAGAACTAACGCCCAAAAAAGATGTCCTTTTCATTATAGGGGACTGGAATGCAAAAGTAAGAAGTCAAGAAACACCTGGAGTAATAGACAAATTTGGCCTTGGAATATGGAATGAAGCAGGGCAAAGGCTAATAGAGTTTTCCCAAGAGAACGCACTGGTCATAGCAAATATCCTCTTCCAACAACATAAGAGAAGACTCTACACATGGACATCACCAGATGATCAACACCGAAATCCGAATGATTATATTCTTTGCAGCCAAAGATGGAGAAGCTCTATACAGTCAGCAAAACAAGACCGGGAGCTGACTGTGGCTCAGATCATTAACTTCTTATTGCCAAATTCAGACTCACATTGAAGAAAGTAGGGAAAACCACTAGACAATTCAGGTATGACCTAAATCAAATCCCTTATGATTATACAGTGGAAGTGAGAAATAGATTTAAGGGACTAGATCTGATAGATAGAGTGCCTGATGAACTATGGATGGAGGTTCGTGACATTGAACAGGAGACAGGGATCAAGACTGTCCCCATGGAAAAGAAATGCAAAAAAAGCAAAATGGCTGTCTGGGGAGGCCTTACAAATAGCTGTGAAAAGAAGAGAAGTGAAAAGCAAAGGAGAAAAGGAAAGATATAAGCATCTGAATGCAGAGTTCCAAAGAATAGCGAGGAGCGATAAGAAAGCCTTCCTCAGCAATCAATGCAAAGAAATAGAGGAAAACAACAGAATGGGAAAGACTAGAGATTTCTTCAAGAAAATTAGAGATACCAAGGGAACATTTCATGCAAAGATGGGCTCGATAAAGGACAGAAATGGTATGGACCTAACAGAAGCAGAAGATATTAAGAAGATATGGCAAGAATACACAGAAGAACTGTACAAAAAAGATCTTCACAACCCAGATAATCATGATGGTGTGATCACTGACCTAGAGCCAGACATCCTGGAATGTGAAGTCAAGTGGGCCTTAGAAAGCATCACTACGAACAAAGCTAGTGGAGGTGATGGAATTCCAGCTAAGCTATTCCAAACCCTGAAAGATGATGCTGTGAAAGTGCTGCACTCAATATGCCAGAAAATTTGGAAAACTCAGCAGTGGCCACAGGACGGGAAAAGGTCAGGTTTTTATTCCAATCCCAAAGAAAGGCAATGCCAAAGAATGCTCAAACTACTGCACAATTGCACTCATCTCACATGCTAGTAAAGGGATGCTCAAAATTCTCCAAGCCAGGCTTCAGCAATACATGAACCATGAACTTCCAGATGTTCAAGCTGGTTTTAGAATAGGCAGAGGAACCAGAAATCAAATTGCCAACATCCGCTGGATCATCAAAAAAGCAAGAGAGTTCCAGAAAAACATCTACTTCTGCTTTATTGACTATGCCAAAGCCTTTGACTGTGTGGATCACAATAAACTGTGGAAAATTCTGAAAGAGATGAGAATACCAGACCACCTGATCTGCCTCTTGAGAAATCTGTATGCAGGTCAGGAAGCAACAGTTAGAACTGGACATGGAACAACAGACTGGTTCCAAATAGGAAAAGGAATACATCAAGGCTGTATATTCTCACCCTGTTTATACTTCTATGCAAAGTACATCATGAGAAACGCTGAGCTGGAAGAAGCACAAACTGGAATCAAGATTGCAGGGAGAAATATCAATAACCTCAGATATGCAGATGACACCACCCTTATGGCAGAAAATGAAGAGGAACTAAAAAGCCTCTTGATGAAAGTGAAAGAGGAGAGTGAAAAAGTTGGCCTAAAGCTCAGCATTCAGAAAACTAAGATCATGGCATCTGGTCCCATCACTTCATGGGAAATAAATGGGGAAACAGTGGAAACAGTGTCAGACTTTATTTTGGGGGGCTCCAAAATCACTGCAGATGGTTATTGCAGCCATGAAATTAAAAGACACTCCTTGGAAGGAAAGTTATGACCAACCTAGACAGCATATTCAAAAGCAGAGACATTACTTTGCCAACAAAGGTTTGTCTAGTCAAGGTTATGGTTTTTCCAGTGGTCATGTATGGATGTGAGAGTTGAACTGTGAAGAAAGCTGAGCACTGAAGAATTGATGCTTTTGAACTGTGGTGTTGCAGAAGACTCTTGAGAGTCCCTTGGACTGCAAGGAGGTCCAACCAGTCCATTCTAAAGGAGATCAGTCCTGGGTGTTCTTTGGAAGGAATGATGCTAAAGCTGAAACTCCAGTACTTTGGCCACCTCATGCAAAGAGTTGACTCATTGGAAAGGACTCTGATCCTGGGAGGGATTGGGGGCAGGAGGAGAAGGGGACGACAGAGAGTGAGATGGCTAGATGGCATCACCGACTCTATGAACATGGGTTTGGGTTAACTCTGGGAGTTGGTGATGAACAGGGAGGCCTGGCGTGCTGCAAGTCATGGGGTCACAAAGAGTCAGACACGACTGAGCTACTGAACTGAACTGAACTGAACAGCCACTAAGGAGAACAGTGTGGAAATTCCTTAAAAAACTGGAAATAGAACTCCCATACGACCCAGCTATCCCACTGCTAGGCATACACACCAAGGAAACCAGAATTGAAAGAGACACACATACCCCAATGTTCATCACAGCACTGTTTAAAATAGCTAAGACATGGAAGAAACCTAGATGTCCATCAGCAGACAAATGGATAATAAAGCTGTGGTACATATACATAATGGAATAATCAGTTTCAGTTCAGTTTGGTCGCTCAGTCGTGTCCAACTCTTTGCAATCCCATGAATTGCAGCATGCCAGGCCTCCCTGTCCATCACCATCTCCCGGAATTCACTCAAACTTACGTCCATCAAGTCAGTGATGCCATCCAGCCATCTCATCCTCTGTCATCCCCTTCTCCTCCTGCCCCCAATTCCTCCCAGCATCAGAGTCTTTTCCAATGAGTCAACTCTTCACAAGAGGTGGCCAAAGTATTGGAGTTTCAGCTTTAGCATCATTCCTTTCAAAGAACACCCAGGACTGATCTTCTTTAGAATGGACTGGTTGGATCTCCTTGCAGTCCAAGGGACTCGCAAGCGTCTCCTTCAACACCACAGTTCAAAAGCATCAATTCTTCAGTGCTCAGCTTTCTTCACAGTCCAACTCTCACATCCATACATGACCACTGGAAAAACCACTCAGCTATTAAAAAGAACTCATGAGAATCAGTTCTAATGAGGTGGATGAAACTGGACCTATTATACAGAGTGAAGTAAGTCAGAAATAAAAACACCAACACAGTATATTAACGCATATATATGGAATTTAAAAAAATGGTAATGATGACCCTATATCAATACAGCAAAAAAAGACACAGATATAAGGAACAGACTTTAGAATTCTGTGGGAAAAAGCGAGGGTGGGATGATTTGAGAGAATAGCACCGAAACATGTAAATTACCATATGTAAAATAGACAACCAGTCCAAGCTCAATGCATGAAACTGGGCACTCAAAGTCAGCACAGTGGGACAACCCAGAGGGATGGGATCGGGAGGGAGTGGGAGGGGGGTTTGGGATGGGGGACAGTGTGTACCCAGGGCTGATTCATGTCAATGTATGGCAAAAATCACCA
>NW_011495032.1:3546259-3552480 GCF_000754665.1 Bison bison bison
TCAATGTATGGCAAAAACCAGTACAATGTTGTAAGTAATTAGCCTCCAATTAAAATAAAGTAATTAATTTCTTTTAAATGCAGGCTTCCACCATCTCTTTGGCTGAAATAATGAAATTCTTTTTTCTTAATACATGGTATAGCTTCTCCATGAAGCCTTCACAATGTACATTAATTTTCTGCAATTTTTTCCAATCATTTCATCTTATTTACAAAATTAACTATCCCTTTAGTTACATAAAATACAAGATCAAAATATTGGATATTGATTTTCCTTTGAAAGATAGTTTGGTGAGAAGATAATTGTAGTCTTTAAAGAGCCAAATTCTGGGGAAAATGTATAAAGGCTTAGATGGAATTGATTTTTAAAAAGTCAGATTGAATAAGTAAAGAATGCAATGATGGATAGAAAAATTACCATATAAGAGTGGGAGGGGGTTGTCTACATAGTGAGGAGTTAAGTGCCAACAGTGGGCCTTAGTGTATTCACCAGTCAGCTCCAGCTGCTGTAACAAAATGCTACAGACTTGGGTGTTCTAAACAACAGAAATATGTTTCCTTGAAGTTCTATAAGCAGGTAATCCAAGATCAAGGTGCCAAGATTGGTTTCTAGTGAGACCTCTCCTCTTGACTTGAAGACAGCTGCCTTCTTATTATGATTTTTACTCTGCACATGTTGGAGAGAGAGAGAGAGATCTGGTGTCTCTTTCTCTTCTTATAAGGATATCATTCCTATCAGATTAGCCCTCAGTCCTTATACCTCATTTAACCTTAATTACCTCCTTAAAAGCCCTATCTCTAAATACAGTCACATTGTTTGTTAAAGTGTCAACGTACAGATTTTAAGAGGGCACAATGCAGTCCATAACAGAATGGGAAATTGGGAATCCTTGGGGAAAGTGGAGAAGATCTAGACAGAAATATACCTTTCCTATGTGCCCCAGGACGGGTGGTCTTTTGATCATTATTCTTACAAATGGCAATGACAATGATAACCATCACTGACCAAAAACCAAGTACCTGATATTTCACTTTATCATGTTTACTCCTCAAAACAACTCCATAAAATAGATTATATTTTCCTCATTCTTTACAACTAAGGAAGCTGAACACAAGCAATTTCAATAGCTTATCTGTCAGCTCATAGATAGTGAAAATCATAAGAATTTGAAAACAGGTCTGTGGACTTCAAAGCTTCCATTTGCAATGCTAAACCAAGCCACCTATTTCTTTCATTCCTTTGTCCATTCAAAAATTATTAATTGAGCACCCATATCATCCAGGTTCTATGTGTGACCCTAGGGGTGCAAAGTCAAGCTGCGCCTTTTCAAAGAAAAAATTATTCTGACACTATCTTAGATAGTAAGGAAGACTTTATTCAAGGAACCTCTGCAATGTTGTGGGGTACGAGGGGGCGGTTGCAACAGGAGAGAAGATCAGGATCAATGCTGACTATATCAAGGACATAGGGGTTTACAGCCAGAGTAGGATAAAAAATTACTAAGAGGTAACAGTAGGGATAAGAATCCTTGCTAGACCGACTAAAAAGTAGTCTTGCCAGAGACAGAGCAGTGCGATAAGATGTTGAGTGTGGGGGATTTAATTAGATATGAAGGGTAGGGGATTTTTTTGATAGACTGACCCAGCAGGATTTTTGTTTAAACGGGACTACGTGGCCTGAGGACAGGGTCCAAATCAAAGTCTAGACCAGAAGAGGACTCAGAGGAGCCTGACTAAAGTTGGGTCAAGGAGAGAGTCTTTGCTACCTTGCTTACAAAGAGCTTAGAGTTTAACGACAAGAAAGACACCAGTGACCAAATTGCAATGTGGCAAGATAAATCTGTGGATATTATTCCATGCAAATCACTAGGCTTCCTCCAGTTCTCAGAAAAAAGTCTTTGGGCCCATATACTCTGGTTTTGAAATTTGGCAGAGAAAAGCACAGGAGGTGCTGTAGGTACCCTTTTTGAAGCCAAGCTGGTGATGTCATGGTCAGGAGACTGGAAGCACTTGAGAATGATCTTGACCATGGATCAGGTTCCACTTCTTTTTGACACTCAGTAGCTTCAGAAATCCAAGTTATCCCCAGAGGCCTCCCATACAGGTTTCCTCAGAGCAAATCAGTCATTTCTTCATGACACAGTCTTTGTTTTTCTTCTCATCTGTTTCCTTGGGGCCACTAACCAAATTCACAATTTGTGTTCAGCCAGGCCAGAAGCACAGGATGCTATGGGACCATCCTTGCCTCTTGATTCCATTTTTGTTTTAAAATCTGCATTCCTTGGAAGGGCCAAAAGCAATCTGCTCCTAAATTGACTGGCTTTAAGAACTCCAGCAGAATTAATGGTGCTGGTTTACCCCAGTTCCCAAAGCAAACCTGGATATATTGCCAGATTGATTGGAAATGGCCCAACTTGATTCTGAAATTGCTCCTAGAGACTGGAGGCACATGAAGGTTTTCTGGGGCTGTTTAATTACTGACCAGGATTGCCAAGAGGATCCCAAGGGAAGAAGCCTCGAGAGGTTCCTATTGTCCATACCTCACGTCCTCTGCTTCCTCCACCACCAGTTCTGTACACTTGTATCTCTTCCAGTCTCCTCTGTGCTAGAAGCCTCACCTCTGTCTCCAACCTGCCAAGCAAAAATAGCACAGAAATTATTATATATTTTTTTAATATTTGAGACTACTCTTTGCCCTACACTCTCCAAAACACAGCACTGTTGAAAATACTTAGATGTGCCATATAAAACAAGAAAATTGCAATAATTTGTCCCAAAGATTTTCAGAAAAGAATGTAAAACACTAGCATATTTACACAATCTTTAGCTCAGAGTGTTATATTTCTATTATATATTTAGTTGGACTTCCCTGATAGCTCAGCTGGTAAAGTATCCACCTGCAATGCAGGAGACCCCAATTCAATTCCTGGGTTGGGAAGATCTTCTGGAGAAGGGATAGGCTACCCACTCCAGTATTCTTGGGCTTCCCTGTTGGCTCAGATGGTAAAGAATCCACCTGCAATGAAGGAAACCTGGGTTCAATCCCTGGGTTGGGAAGATCCCCTGGAGAAAGGAATGGCTACCCACTCCAGTATTATGGCCTGGAGAATTCCATGGACTGTATAATCCATGGGGTCGCAAAGAGTCAGACACGACTAGGCAACTTTCACTTTCATATATTTAGGTACAGACCTGCCTTTTCTTTTATTCCTAAGTTCTGCTTTTTTATTGGAATATGATTGCTTTACAATGTTGTGTTAGTTTCTGCTGTACAACACTGTGAATCAGCTATATGTGTACATAATCCCCTCCATCTTGAGCTTCCTTCCCACCCACCCCCATCCCATCCCTCTATGGCATCACAGAGCACTGAGCTGAGTTCGCTGTTCTATGTAACAGCTTCCCACGAGCTATCTATTTTACACATGGTAGCGTATATCTGTCAATGCTACTCTCTCAATTCTTCCCCCTCCGTCCCCCTCTGTGCCCACAAGTCCATTCTCTACATCTGTGCCTCTGTTCCTGCCCTACAAATTGATTCATCCTAGAATTTATATACTGACAAACTTGTATTTTCAAACTCCAAGGTATTTCCACAAGACAGTTTATATCTGGAGCAGCCCTGGAGTCTATGCCCTGGCTGATAAAGGATTTAGATGTCTGAGGATGTCAGGCAAAATTCCAGTGAGCAAGGAGCATGAGATGACCTAAAAGAAGGAGCTAGGATGAGAGACAGTAAGTTTGGGAAAACCCTCTTTCCTGATGGACAACAGCAACAACTGAAATGCCCTGGGGTTCACCCTGGCAAACAGTGCAAATGACTGAAATCCTCTTGTTTCCACAGATGTCAATCAGGGAAGGGGTTCTCAAGACAGGACAGGGAAGAAATCAGGTAGCTGCATAGTCATATTGCTGAATTCTTTCAGCTGTGTAATATTGCCAGCACAAGTTTGGAAATGTGTTTAGATATTCTCAGTGATGTAAATAAACCATCCGAGTTCTGTTATACTCTATTAGAAGAGATAGGAAAGGGGTCACATATTCAGTGACCTCATACCTGGTCATGACCTAGAAAACATCACTAAGGCAGGTAATATACAGAGTGAAGCTCCTCAGATGTAACATCACTGGATGTAACATAAGCATAAGGGTGGGAGACCAACAGGACATGCCTGAGAGTTGGATTTGACCCTCAGTCAGCCTGTTTTAAGACTTCTGTGACCCAGAAGTTCTAGGATGGTGGACATACAGACTTCTATAATGTGATAGTTAATTTTATGTCAACTTGACTGGGCCATGGGGTGTCCAGATATTTGGTCAAACATTATTCTGGGTGTATCTGTTGCTGGAGTAGATTTAAATCAGTAGACTGAGTAAAGCAAATTGTCCTCTTAGTGTGGGTGGATCCCATCTAATCTGTTGAAGTCTTGAATAGAGTAGAAAGGTTGAATAACCAAGAATTTCTCTCTGCCTATCTTCAAACTGCTATGTCAGTCTTCTCCTGCCTTTGGACCTAGACTGAAAGTGAAACTTACTCCATCTACTCTCCTGGGTTTCCAACTTGCTGACTGCAGACCTTGGGACTTGCAAACGTTCATGATCATGTGTGCCAATCCATAGGATTATATAACTGTATGCATGTTACATAATCAAACATGATGTCCTATTTGTTCTGTTTCTCTGCAGAACCCTGACTAACATTCTTAGTAACCTTGAGGTGGATAAATCAGCCCCTGTTTCAACAGAGGAATCAAGTGACTGACAAACAGACAGATGGACAGAGACAGAAAGACAGAAACAGATGCAAACAGGTACAGAGCAGAGACACACATCAGAAGCAATAGAAAGGAACAGAACAAACAAACACACAAAAGAGAAAAACAGCAGATAGGCATGCACACAGACAGATACACACACAGAGGCAGAAGCACGAAGACGGGAAAAAGATGAGAAAAAATACAGTAGCTCAAGCTTTTCTCTATGACGTGCTCACAGAGCTTTATTTCTCTATTTCAGGAGTACATCTGAGGGGAAAACATTCCCCTTATATCTTAAATGCACCTCTGCCCAGTCAGAAGCAGCTGCCAAAGATGCCTGTGAGCCAACTGCCTGAGTGGACTGCACAGTGTCCAGGAGGAAAGGAACAGCTCCGACCCATCACAGATACATACTAACCTGCAACCACATCCCAAGCCTGAGACCCGGTCTCACCTCTGCAGGTGACACCAGGTAAAGACCGTGCCCTGTAAATGGGCATCTCAACACAGCTCCCCATTAGTCAGCTCAGACTTGACTCCCTCCTCCCCTGGGGCCAATTAAATCAGAATCTCTGAGGCTGGATCATCGCTGCTTTTTCTAAGCTCCTCAGGGGAGCCAGGAAGCAAAGAGGTCTGGGTTCTACTGCTTAGTGTCATACTCCTGGGTTGCAGAGTTCAAACCTGAGAGCAATGCAAGTCACCAGGTTCAATGACATTTGTCACCTGGGCACGTGACAGTTACCACTGACATCCCACAAGGTCTACTTTCTATGCCACTCTTTTCTAATATTTATTTATTTGCTTGGCTGCCCCAAGTCTCAGTTGCCACACACGGGATTTTTTTTAGTTGTGGCATTCGGGATCTTAGTTGCAGTATGTGGGATCTATAGTTGCGGCGTGTGGGATCTAGTTCCCTGACCAGGGATCGAACCTGGGCTCTGAGCATTGGAAGCACAGAGTGTTTCCATCACTTCCACTGGACCATCAGGAAGTCCCTCTGTGCCACTTTCAAAGCTCCAAAGAGCAGGGACTAAAAACCCAACCTCACATGGTCACTCCTTGGTGCCAGGTTAAGTGCTCTGCATTAACATTTCCTCGTTTACTCTCACAGCATCCTGTCTCATGTGGATATTATCTCCGTTTTCCAGGTAAGGAAACAGGTCAGAGAGGTTAAATGGTTTGCTAAGATCAAATAACCAGAACGTGACAGAGGCGGGATTTGCAACCAGATCTTCCACTCTGCGGCACAGAAAATACAGTGAGGAGAAGCTCTGGGTTTTCTTCCTTTCATGTTTCATGCTGTCTTCCACACAGATGGTTCTGGTAACAACCAGAATCACCTTCTGTGCAGAAGCAGGAAGGCACCCGGGGCTTCTGTCTCGGTGATTTTATTCTGGCCACGCCGAGTGCACCATACGCCGTCACTTACTTCAGCCTGGCCTGGGAAAAGACACAATTAGAGCAA
>NW_011495032.1:3552687-3554057 GCF_000754665.1 Bison bison bison
AGCAACAGCCCATCACAAGTGAGGGGGTGGAAGAGCTTAAGTTTCTTCATTGACTTTAATTAAGCTCACCAGAGAAGTAAATCACAAGGGACTCTGCAGAACTTTCTTTAGTTTTATTTATCTTATTCTTAATTCCAATTTAACAAAAAAATATTTTTCTCAAACCTACTCCACCGGGTTAGAGCTTTCTTTATCTATTAAGAAACAGTGCCATCTACTGACACATTTTCACAATGTTCATATAAACCGTGGAAAAAATAATTACTGTTGTTTTTACACCTTAGTTATGAACACTGTTCTGCTCTTAAAACCATATATATTATTTTCTTTTATAGAGCAAATGACAAATGGGTTTGGAATTACAGTAGGACTTTTACCAGCAGGTGTTGAAAAGTGGAGCCTACAAATCAAGATTTGATGAAGTGGGGAGCCAGCTGGCCAGCTCTTAGATGTGGAGCCAAGGTGCCCTGCACAGCAGTGACCACATCTGTTCACCTGAAACTGCTTGGGAGCTACACAGCCAACCCTGGAGGGCATGAACCCAAAATTTCAAATCCCTAGGAGTCAATCTAAAAATGGCTGTCTGAGGAGGCCTTACAAATAGCTGTGAAAGAAGAGAAGTGAAAAGCAAAGGAGAAAAGGAAAGATATAGCCATTTCAATGAAGAGTTCCAAAGAGCAGGAAGGAGAGATAATAAAGCCTTCCTCAGTGATCAATGCAAAGAAATAGAAGAAAACAATAGAATGGGAAAGACTAGAGATCGCTTCAAGAAAATTAGACATACCAAGGGAACGTTTCATGCAAAGATGGGCTCAATAAAGGACAAATATGGTATAGACCTAACAGAAGCAGAAGATATTAAGAAGAGGTGGCAAGAATACACAGAACTGTACAAAAAAGATCTTCATGACCCAGATAATCACTATAGTGTGATCACTCACACTCATCTACAGCCAGACATCCTGGGATGTGAAGTCAAGTGGGCCTTAGGAAGCATCACTACAAACAAAGCTAGTGGAGGTGATAAAATTCCAGTTGAGCTATTTCAAATTCTAAAAGATGATGCTGTGAAAGTGCTGCACTCAATACACCAGCAAATTTGGAAAACTCAGCAGTAGCTACAAGACTGGAAAAGGTCAGTTTTCATTCCAATCCCAAAGAAAGGCAATGCCAAAGAATGCTCAAACTATCACATAATTGCACTCATTTCACACGCTAGTAAAGTAATGCTCAAAATAAGCCAGGCTTGAGTAATACATGAACTGTGAACTTCCAGATGTTCAAGCTGGTTTTAGAAAAGGCAGAGGAACCAGAGATCAAATTGCCAACATCCATTGGATCATCGAAAAAGCAAGAGAATTCCAGAAAAA
>NW_011495032.1:3554157-3555084 GCF_000754665.1 Bison bison bison
CGTCTAGTCAAGGCTATGGTTTTTCCAGTAGTCATGTATGGATGTGAGAGTTGGACTATAAAGAAAGCTGAGCACTGAAGAACTGATGCTTTTGAACTGTGGTGTTGGAGAAGACTCTTGAGAGTCCCTTGAACTGCAAGGAGATCCAACCAGTCCATCCTAAAGGAGACCAGTCCTGGGTGTTCATTGGAAGGACAGATGTTGAAGCTGAAACTCCAATACTCTGGCTACCTGATGCGAAGAACTGACTCATTAGAAAAGACCCTGATGCTGGGAAAGATTGAGGGCAGGAGGAGAAGGGGACGACAGAGGATGAGATGGCTGAATGGCATCACCGACTCAACGGACATAAGTTTGGGTAAACTCCGGGAGCTGGTGATGGACAGGGAGGCCTGGCGTGCTGCGGTTCATGGGATCGCAAAGAGTCGGACACGACTGGGCGACTGAACTGAACTGAATCTAAAAATAAGTGTGTTTGACTGCTAGACAGGAAATTAGAACATTATTAAGAGAAATCAGATCATATCAGATCAGTCACTCAGTCGTGTCTGACTCTTTGCAACCCCATGAATCGCAGCAGCTTATTTAACTTGTACACAGAGTACATCATGAGAAATGCTGGGCTGGAAGAAGCACAAGCTAGAATCAAGATTGCCGGGAGAAATATCAATAACCTCAGATATTCAGATGACATCACCTTTATGGCATAAAGTAAAGAAGAACTAAAGAGCCTCTTGATGAAAGTGAAAAAGGAGAGTGAAAAAGTTGGCTTAAAGCTCAACATTCAGAAAGCTAAGATCATGGCATCCAGTCCCATCACTTCATGGAAAATAGGTGGAGAAACAGTGGCTGACTTTATTTTGGGGAGCTCCAAAATCACTGCAGATGGTGATTGCAGCCCTGAAATTAAAAGACTCTTACTCCTTG
>NW_011495032.1:3555184-3557918 GCF_000754665.1 Bison bison bison
TGACTCTTTGCGACCCCATGAATCACAGCACGCCAGGCCTCCCTGTCCATCACCAGCTCCCGGAGTTCACTCAGACTCACGTCCGTCGAGTCAGTGATGCCATCCAGCCATCTCATCCTCTGTCTTCCCCTTCTCCTCCTGCCCCCAATCCCTCCCAGCACCAGAGTCTTTTCCAATGAGTCAACTCTTCGCATGAGGTGGCCAAAGTACTGGAGTTTCAGCTTTAGCATTATTCCTTCCAAAGAAATCCGAGGGCTGATTTCCTTCAAGGTGTATGTAAATAAATGGATGCCCTTTATGGGTTGGGATACTTAGTCACAACAGGAGTAAAATATCCCCTCAAGAGAATAAAATTGGTTCAGGAGGGATGAAAAATCTCACTATCCTTAGCTGTGTGTAAGGCACAAATATATAATATATCAGTGGCATTATCATTTCATGAAGGTAGAAGGGTAATTAGGGAGGGAAAATCTAAGAAAGACTCTTTAGGGGAATATTAGGGAAAAAAAGGTTGAGAAGCACTAAATTAGAAGATGCGATAGTATAAATATACCAAGTCTTCTAAACCAGTTTATAGATTTAATTCACTTTTAATGAAAACTCCAACAGAGTGTATATGTGTGTGTGTGTGTGTGTGTGTAAACTGACAAGATGGTCATACATGTACATTGAAGGGAAAGGAAGGCTGAGCAGTGTACTCTGTATCAAGACTCACCATAGTGCTGCAGTAGCAGGACAGTGTGGGCCTGGCCCAGGGCAGGCTGAGACCAGTGTAGACTGAAGGGCCCAGAAACAGACTCATGTACTTTTGGACACTTGGTTTACAGAAGAGTGGAGAAAGGACTATCTGGTCAGCAAATGGCACTTGGATTTCCATATGAGAGAAATGAAAACTGATGCTTCATAATTTCTGGCAGATTATAGACATAAATGTGAAAGTCAAAACAACAAAGCTTCTAGATCAGAGGTTCTTAGAGTGTAGAGCCCAGAGCAGCAGGGTCAGCACTCCCTGAGCAAGAAAGCGGCAGTGCAGCCCACACAGCCGGGCTCACATGAGCTCTCCAGCTGCCACTGATGCACAGGCGAGTTTGAGAGCCACCGTTCTAGATGCTAATTTAGGGGAATGCTTGCATGATCAAGGTAAAACATTTTTAAAAAGGCTTCCCAAACAAAACATAACTATAAAGGAAAGGATAGGTAAATAAAACTGTAGCTTTTGTGTTCAGCAAAAGATACTGTAAAGTTAAAAGGCAAACTATGTGGAAGAAGAAATTTGCAACATAAAACTGACAAAGTCTCATATCCAGAGCTTGTAAAGAATTATCAGTAAGAAAAAGACAGCCCAAAGGAAAAATGGGCGAGAGACCTCAACAGACATTCCTTAGAAGAGGACGTCCAAATGGGCAGGTGCCCAGTGTATTTGGAAATTAGAAAAATAAAGGTCGAAATTACAGTGTGATGTATTTACCGATCTATCAGAATAACTGAAATTAAAAAGACTGTCAACATCCAAGTGTTTGTTGGTGAGACTGTAGAACAGGAGTTGGCAAACTTTTCTTGTAAAGGGTCAAATACTAAAATTTTTTAGGTTGTGCAGTCAAGAGATAAAACCAATGTATATACACATATTTATGTATACGTGGTGTTTATATACATACATGTTATGTTTTATAATTCTAGTTATATAGTTAAAAACTGTAAAATACACTTATATTCATGTATATACACATATTCCATGTTTAAGTCTGCTTCTTGGCACTAGATATTCAATGTACAAAATAAATGAATCAGTTACCTTTTAGAAAGTATGTTTCTCTTTAATTAACATATTAATTATATAAACAAAATAAATTGTATTTCCTCTAGAGCTGATGTCAGTCTCAATTTCCACATTTGCAAGAGAATGGATCATCAGCTTTCACTCCAAATACTTTGATAATGTGTTTCGTAAAGACATTTTAAGACTGCAGGATGATACTTGAAGGCACTTTTGAGACACGCCTTGCCAAATGTTGTCACTTCTCTACTTGAGCTGTTCTTAGGCGTTCCCAGGTGGCACTAGTGGTAAAGAATCTGCCTGCCAATGCAGGAGACTCAGGCTCAATCCCTGGGTCAGGAAGACCCCCTGGAGGAGATGGTAAGCCCCTCCAGTATTCTTGCAGGGATTTGGAGACAGTTGAGCATCCGAACAATAGAAGACTGAACCCAGGAATCTATAAACACAAAAATATTCAACAAAGGAGCCACATTCAGTACTGCCTTATTTATTCAGTGATGTGAGGGAAGGTAGCTCTTCTGATACATTGAGTTTCTTTCTTTGCATTCAGTAATTTATCCATTCAGCAAACATTTCCCTAAAGCACACCATGCCAAAACTTTTATTTTCACCATTTTAATGCAAATATTTCTGAAATATTTTGTATCTTTTTCTGCCTTTTACACAAAGAAGACTGCGTATAATTTAATCTTTTCTTAATGACTCAACCTCATTATGGAACCAAACTGTACTCTAAAATGTTGGCTATACATTTTAACTGAGAAGCTTCATTATACAATTATATGTATAATTCATATATATATGAAATAGATAAAAAGAAAAGCTGAAATGAGAAACAGGAGTGTGGCAACTTCCCCCACCCCACTTGGTATTCCAGGAACAACACAGAAAACCAACACTTCAGGAATTATCATTGGAAACCTCTGGTATACTCAGTCATATGCAACTCTTTGTGAC
>NW_011495032.1:3558018-3564498 GCF_000754665.1 Bison bison bison
GACTGTAGCTCACCAGGCTCCTCTGTCCATGGGACTTCCCAGACAAGAATACTGGAGCGGGCTGCCATTTCCTATTTCAAGAAACCTCTGGTACCACTTTCAAAGTGGTACCAGAGTAACACTTTCAAAGGCTGATGAAAGATAAAAGACTACTCCTGTGTTCAATGATCCTAAATTACTGTCCAAAATTGCTCTCTTGTTTTAAGTCTGAATGTGCTTTATAGTGTCCTTCTCAATGGTGGCAATGGCTGCTTATCAGCATGACTCCCTGTAGCTACTCTCCTCTGCTCACCCGCCCTCAGTACTGTGGTTTCTGCAGATGAGAAATCAAAAGAATCACAGCAGTCTTCGTAGGAGTGTGGGTAGATCAAGATTCCAGAGAGGCTCCTTCTTGAATAAATACCATGGGCTTTAGATTCTGGACCTTGAGTGATCTATTTTGACAGTTACACATCTGTTTTTCTAATTTCCAGGTTGCTAAATGTATCAACTTAGAAGATGAAGTGTAAGTGTTAGTTGCTCAGTTGTGCCTGACCCTTTATGACCCCATGGACTGTAGCCCACCCAGGTTTCTCTGTCTATGGGATTCTCCAGGCAAGAATGCTGGAGAAGGTAGCCATTCCCTTCTCCAGGGGATCTTCCCCACCCAGGGATCAAACCGGGGTCTCTCACATTGCAGGCAGATTCTTTACTGTCTGAGTCACCAGGGAAGCTCAGAGTTTGGGAAACCACAGTTTTAATGGAACAGAATTTAGTATCTGATTTCACATATGTATAAAATCTAAAATGTGGACAATGTCTCAGAAGACTTCTCTACTCACCAGATCTGTGTTACTTGAATCTCTCCTTCCAGTTCTTGCCAAGTGGTTATCTGTTTATCATTGAATATAGGGCCAGAGAACTTTCTGGATTAGTTCTATATTTATTCAAGCCTTACTAGAATCTTTTCATGTATTATTAAATATTTGTATTTGGCATAATTTTAATTTTGAATTCGATGCAGGTTTCAGTAAAACTATAAAATTCTTCAAAATACTTGAGACCACGTATACTTCAGGTAAGTGATGCTAAACCTACAAAAATTAATTCAAAATATAAGCAGTATAAACAAATAATCTTTCATAGCTTCCCAGTAAATAGAGCCTTACTTCCTCTATCTAATTTTAAATAGTATGAATTCCTTCTCCCCAAAAGAGATCATTTAAATAAAAAATAACAGCATTTTTAAATGATGCATAAACTATTGATAGCTATCTGTGAGAAATATTTCTCTAAAAACTTAAATAAATTGCCCAGATTAATTTTTTTGAAAAAATTAAGGCTACAAATTATATCCCCTTTGAGCAATTAACAGTTGCCTTGCAGGTACCACAATTAATTATTCATTTGAAAATAATTCAAGGTTCTTGACATATAACTAAGGGAAATTCAGGATAGATCTGATGCAAAGAATGGAATGTCAAGAAAACTCACCACACACTCAGAATAGACTTTGTGAATTCCCAGCTATTTTAGCTCAGTAGAAAGGTAGAGGGAAAAAAGTTTTTTTTTTCTTTTTGCTTTTAATTTAAGAAGAAGAGAATCTTTTTTCTTACCACAACAAATATCAAATTTACACAAAACCTTAGCTCATCACATAGAAGCCAAGGCATAAAAGATTATTCAACATTACAGTAAAAAATTGTAAAACACATAGTACATCAAAGCCATTTCATCAGCTGCTGCTACGTTCTGGGCAACAGTATCCATGGGAGAAAGCCAAATGTTAAACAGGGACCAAGGCACCCCTCCAATTTGCACCGAGGATATTTTATCAGCTCTGCTCACTGAAAGAGACTATAGTCCTTGAAACCAGATAGAAACGCTTTCAGGGCCCCCTGGTGGTGATTTACAGACCTTGGACGTCAGATGAAAACGACTATGAATCAAATAAATCAAAACAGCCAGGGCCCAAGACCAGGTTCTACAAACAAATATCTCCTCTCCAGGACGCTTAACATTTGTGTGTGTATTATTTGTCTATCTCAGCCAGAGGTGATTCAATCTCCCGACATGTAGCCTCCCACAGTTAAAGTGTTTTTTCATGCCTCTCAACTTGATACAACTTAAAAAAAAAAAATGTTTAGTGCCTTGACACAAATAACTCTCTCCCTCTCCCTCTTTAGAAAATTTTAACCAAAAGCATATTGTACAATACTGTGCTTAGTGTTGTACAATACAAACATAAATCTGTGTGGAGTCTACTTATTTACTTATTCTCAGCACTGGCAAATGAATTACTGTTGACTTAAATCTTTTAAGTGTCAATATGTTGTCAGAAGTAGTGGATTTAATAGGATAGAAAGGAGTATATAATGATGTTGACCAAGAACTGCAACCCCCCAAAAAGGAAGCTAATCAATGACCTCTTAAATCTGGAATGGTCTACCTAGCCAGATGAGATTGATCCAATCAACCACTCTTCTAAATCTAACAGAGAGGTATATGGCCTAAGTAGAGCCTGAACTCACCAAAGGGCTTCCCAGGTGGCCTTCCAGGTGAGCAAAGAATCCACCTTCCAATGAAGGAGACATAAGAGACACAGCTTCGATCCCTGGATTGGGAAGATCCCCTGGAGGAGGGTATGGCAACCCACTCCAGTATTCTCGCCTGGAGAATCCCATGGACAGAGGAACCTGGCAGGCTACAGTCCGTGGGGTCACAAAGAGTTGGACAAGACTGAAGCAACTCAGCACGCACAATGAATTCATCAAAGAAACTAAACAACATGTTCAACACTTGGCCAAGTATTATAATCAACTGAGAAGTGTTTTGTAATGAGGAAGCCAGCCTACTCCCAGAGATTCTGGTTTAATTGCTTTGGAGTGAGGCCTGGACTTCAGTACTTTGTAGAAGCTCTCCAGATCATTCTTAAGGACAGTCAGGGCTGAGAAACCCTGCACTGTTCCCACAGGCTCCAAGCCAGGCAGTCAGTCCGGCTGCGGGCACGTCTGCTTGTGGCTGAGTCCAGACTACAAAGGGTTACTTGTCTCTTTCAAGTTGCGAACAAAATAAGGTGTTAGGTAGGAAGCTAGGCATGAGCAAGGAGGGGTGGCCTAGCAGAAAAGGCTGCAAGCTGATCTCTAAACCCCAACCCAGACACACCCAGGAGAGCTGGCAGATACACTACAAAGTTACTACAGAGACTTTTCCAACTCCTGACTACCTGCCCTAGGCACACAGTGGATTCAAACTAACCACAGAGACTTACTCAAGTAACCTTAGGCAGCTAGGAGCCCATTCAGTTCAGTTCAGTGGCTCAGCCCAGTCCTGTCAGACTCTTTGCGACCCCATGAATTGCAGCACTCCAGGCCTCCCTGCCCATTAAGGGTTCATAAACATATACATATGATTATAACAGGCTGAATTATGGGAAGACACACAAAGAGCCTGCTGGTATACAACTTGCAATTGTCAACTGGCCTTGAGTGTGTGCCCATTTGCATCTCCTTTCATTGACTGGTGGTGGGTTCAAGCCCTATTTTGCACAGGGCACAACCAAAAGTAGGAAACAGGAAGTATAAAAAGGGAACCCAAGAGAGTTAAGGATGATGACTCCTTTGGGACTGGGCTGCTTCCATGTCTTGGGAGTGTCTGTCTAATAAAAGATCTGTCTGCTTGAGCTGAATGGGAACTATTAGTTCTCTGTTGTCTTAAATCTTTTAATCTGTTATTCCATATTTTTGTTAAAACAAGAACTGAAGCAGAGAAATAAACTCACCTGACAAAAGTGTAACCTCACCACAGTTTATATTGAAGTTACATTGTTGGAAAATTCTGTGTATGCTGCTGCTGCTAAGTCACTTCAGTCGTGTCCAACTCTGCGACCCCATAGACGGCAGCCCACCAGGCTCCGCCATCCCTGGGATTCTCCAGGCAAGAATACTGGGGTCGGTTGTCATTTCCTTCTCTACTGTGTATGCTAAAAGTCATGCAAAAATACTTTGTGTTTCTATGTAAAATGGAGTTCAGTTCCAAGCTCAGATGATTAAACACATAAATATGTACAGAAGTCTTGTTTGAAGTGAGACTTTCTATATCTTGTATAGAAGACTGTCCTGTGAGCTTTAGGATAACACTCTGTTCCTCTCCTGCTAAATGCTCCCAATCATTTTGGGATGTAAGCAAAAATGCTCCCACGGATTTCCAAAGATCCTCCTTGGTGGCAGTACTGCCTCCATGAGAGGTGAGTAACAGCAGCCTTTGACTTTAGTACTTAACACAAGCCCTGTGCCCTCACAGAACCCTGCTTTTCCTTTGTCATGACACATCCCCATGTAAATATTCAGTTATTGTCTGACACCTTCATACTCAGGGCGCCAAGAGAACAGTGACTATGTCTGTATTTTGCTCACCATTGTATTCCTAGTTCTTTGCATGGTGCCAGCACAGAGTGGGAACTCAATCAGGTCTGCTGAATGAGTGACTGAACATGATTTCTCTGGTGCTGAGTGCTGGCCAGAAAAGGTACTAATGGGAGTCCAGAACATTTAACAGGACTGTTACCTTGATTATTAGAGTTCAAATGTTTCTTTCCTGTTGTCTTAGATCAGGTTGCTATAACAAAATCCCATAGACTAGGTGGCGTTATAAACAATGGAAGTTTATTTTTCACAGTTCTAGGAGATGAAAGTCCAAATTCATGTTGCCAGCATGGTGAGGACCCTCTTTCTGTTGCAGAGATTTGACATCTCAAAGTTCCACGTTCAGGTTGCCAGCATGGTGAGATCTCTTGTTGTTGCACAGTTGGCATCTCATTGTATCCTTATGTGTAGACATAAGGTGGAAGTGAGCTCAGATAGTTCGCTTCAGTTTAGTTCAGTCACTCGGTTGTGTCAGACTCTTTGTGATCCCATGGACTGCAGCACACCAGGCTTCCCTGTGCATCACCAACTCCCTGAGCTTGCTCAAACTCATATCTATCAAGTCAATGATGCCATCCAACCTCTCATCCTCTGTCATCCCCTTCTCCTTCTGCCTTCAATCTTTCCCAGCATCAGGGTCTTTTCAAATGAGCCAGTTCTTTCAATCAGGTGGCCAAAGTATTAGAGTTTCAGCGTCAGCATCAGTCCTTCCAATGAATATTCAGGACTGATTTCATTTAGGATTGACTGGTTTGATCTCCTTGCAGTCCAAGGGACTATCAAGAGTCTTCTCCAACACCACAGTTCAAAACTATCAATTCTTTGGCTCTCAGCTTTCTTTATAATCCACCTCTCACATCCATATATGATTACTGGAAAAACCATAACTTTGACTAGACAAACCTTTGTTGGCAAATTAATGTCTCTGCTTTTTAATATGCTATCTAGATAGGTAAAGCTTTTCTTCCAAGAAGCAAGCATCTTTTAATTTCAGGGCTGCAAGCACCATCTGCAGTGATTTTGGAGCCCTCAAAAATAGCCTCTCACTGTTTAATTTTTTCTCCATGTATTTGCCATGAAGTGATGGGATCAGATGCCATGATCTTAGTTTTCTGAATGTTGAGTTTTAAACCAACTTTTTCACTCTCCTCTTTCACTCTCATCAAGAGGCTCTTTAGTTCTTCTTTGCTTTCTGCCATAAGGGTGGTGTCATCTGCATATCTGAGGTTATTGATATTTCTCTCAGCAATCTTGATTCCAGCTTGTGCTTCATCGAGCCCAGCATTTCTCATGATGTATTCTGCATATAAGTTAAACAAGCAGGTTGATAATATATAGCCTTAACGTACTCCTTTCCCGATTTGGAACCAATCTGTTGTTCCATGTCTAGTTCTACCTGCTGCTTCACCTGCATACAGATTTCTCAGGAGACAGGTCAAGTGGTCTGGTATTCCCATCTCTTTAAGAGTTTTCCACTGTTTGTTGTGCTCCACACAGTCAAAGACTTTGGTGTAGTCAAAAAAGCAGGAGAGTTCCTGAAAAACATCTGCTTTATATGTTTTTCTGGAACTCTCCTGCTTTTTTGATGATCCAACGGATGTTGACAATTTGATCTCTGGTTCTTCTGCCTTTTATAAAACCAGCTTGAACATCTGGAAGTTCATGGTTCATGTACTGTTGAGACCTGGCTTGGAAAATTTTGAGCATGAGTTTGCTAGCATGTGAGATGAGTGAAATTGTGCGGTAGTTTGAACATTTTTTGGCATTGCCTTTCTTTGGGATTGAAATGAAAACTGACCTGTTCCAGGCCTGTGGCCACTGCTGAATTTTCCAAATTTGCTGGCATATTGAGTGCCAAACTTTCACAGCATCATCTTTTAGGATTTGAAATAGCTCAACTGGAATTCCATCACCCCCACTAGCTTTGTTGGTAGTGATGCTTCCTAAGACCCACTTGACTTTGCATTCCAGGATGTCTGACTCTTGGTGAGTGATCACACTATCATGGTTATCTGGGTCATGAAGATCTTTTTTGCATAATTCTTCTGTGTATTCTTGCCACCTCTTCTTAATATCT
>NW_011495032.1:3564598-3566012 GCF_000754665.1 Bison bison bison
TCCCATTCTGTTGTTTTCCTCTATTTCTTTGCATTGATCACTGAGGAAGGCTTTCTTATCTCTCCTTGCTATTCTTTGGAACTCTGCATTCAAATGGGTATATCTTTCCTTTTCTCCTTTGCCTTTTGCTTCTCTTCTTTTCTCAGCTTTTTGTAAGGTCACCTCAGACAACCATTTTGCCTTTTTGCATTTCTTATTCATGGGAATGGTCTTGATCACTGCCTCCTGTACAGTGTCACGAACCTCTTTCCATAGTTCTTCAGGCACTCTACCTATCGGATCTAATCCCTTGAATCTACTTGTTACTTCCACTGTATAATCATAAGGGATTTGATTTAGGTCATATCTGAATGGTCTACTGGTTTTCCCTACTTTCTTCAATTTAAATCTGAATTTTGCAATAAGGAATTCATGATCTGAGCCACAGTCAGCTCCCAGTCTTGTTTTTGCTGACTGTATAGAGCTTCTCCATCTTTGGCTGCAATAATCAATCTGATTTAAGTATTGACTGTCTGGTGATGTCCATGTGTACAGTTTTCCCTTGTGTGGTTGGAAGAGGGTGTTTGCTATGACCAGTGTGTTCTCTTGGCAAAACTCTGTTAGCCTTTGCCCTGCTTCATTTGTACTCCAAGGCAAAATTTGCCTGTTACTCCAGGTGTTTCTTGACTTCCTACTTTTTCATTCCAGTCCCCTATGATAAAAAGGACATCTTTTTTTGGTGTTAGTTCTAGAAGGTCTTGTAGGTCTTCATGGAACCATTCAACTTCAGCTTCTTCAGCATTAATGGTTGGGGCATAGACTTAGATTACTGTGATATTGAATGGTTTGCCTTGGAAACAAACAGCAATCATTCTATCATTTTTGAGATTGCACCCAAGAGATAAGAAAGCCTTCTTCAGCGATCAATGAAAAGAAATAGAGGAAAACAACAGAATGGGAAAGACTAGGGATTTCTTCAAGAAAATCAGAGATACCAAAGGAACATTTCATGCAAAGATGGGCTCAATAAAAGACAGAAATGGTATGGACCTAACAGAAGTAGAAGATATATTAAGAAGAGGTGGCAAGAATACACAGAAGAACTGTACAAAAAAGATCTTCACGACCCAGATTATCACGATGGTGTGATCACTGACCTAGAGCCAGACATCCTGGAATGTGAAGTCAAGTGGGCCTTAGAAAGCATCACTACGAACAAAGCTAGTGGAGGTGACGGAATTCCAGCTGAGCTATTCCAAATCCTGAAAGATGATGCTGTGAAAGTGCTGCACTCAATACACCAGCAAATTTGGAAAACTCAGCAGTAGCTACAAGACTGGAAAAGGTCAGTTTTCATTCCAATCCCAAAGAAAGGCAATGCCAAAGAATGCTCAAACTACCGCACAGTTGCACTCATCTCACACGCTAGTAACTG
>NW_011495032.1:3566298-3566490 GCF_000754665.1 Bison bison bison
TTAGAAAAGGCAGAGGAACCAGAGATCAAATTGCCAACATCCGCTGGATCACGGAAAAAGCAAGAGAGTTCCAGAAAAACATCTATTTCTGCTTTCTTGACTATGCCAAAGCCTTTGACTGTATGGATTACAATAAACTGGAAAATTCTGAAAGAGATGGGAATACCAGACCACCTGATCTGCCTCTTGAGA
>NW_011495032.1:3566590-3580891 GCF_000754665.1 Bison bison bison
CTTGAGAAATTTGTATGCAGGTCAGGAAGCAACAGTTAGAGCTGGACATGGAACAACAGACTGGTTCCAAATAGGAAAAGGAGTATGTCAAGGCTGTATATTGTCACCCTGTTTATTTAACTTATATGCAGAGTACATCATGAGAAACGCTGGACTGGAAGAAACACAAGCTAGAATCAAGATTGCAGGGAGAAATATCAATAACCTCAGATATGCAGATGACACCACCCTTATGGCAGAAAGTGAAGAGGAACTCAAAAGCCTCTTGATGAAAGTGAAAGTGGAGAGTGAAAAAGTTGGCTTAAAGTTCAACATTCAGAAAAGTAAGATCATGGCATCTGGTCCCATCACTTCATGGGAAATAGATGGGGAAACAGTGTCAGACTTTATTTTCTGGGCTCCAAAATCACTGCAGATGGTGACTGCAGCCATGAAATTAAAAGACACTTACTCCTTGGAAGGAAAGTTATGACCAACCTAGATAGCATATTCAAAAGCAGAGACATTACTTTGCCAACAAAGGTTCGTCTAGTCAAGGCTATGGTTTTTCCTGTGGTCATGTATGGATGTGAGAGTTGGACTGTGAAGAAGGCTGAGCACCGAAGAATTGATGCTTTTGAACTGTGGTGTTGCAGAAGACTCTTGAGAGTCCCTTGGACTGCAAGGAGATCCAACCAGTCCATTCTGAAGGAGATCAGCCCTGGGATTTCTTTGGAAGGAATGATGCTAAAGCTGAAACTTCAGTACTTTGGGCACCTTGTGTGAAGAGTTGACTCATTGGAAAAGACTCTGATGCTGGGAGGGATTGGGGGCAGGAGGAGAACGGGACGACAGAGGATGAGATGGCTGGATGGCATCACTGACTCGATGGACGTGAGTCTGGGTGAACTCCAGGAGTTGGTGATGGACAGGGAGGCCTGGTGTGCTGCGATTCATGGGGTCACAAAGAGTTGGACACAACTGAGCGACTGATCTGATCTGATCTGACTGCATTTCAGACTCTTGTTGACTATGAGGGCTACTCCATCTCTTCTAAGTAGTTACAAGGGCAGATAGTTACAAGGGAATTAATTCCATTCATGAGGACCCCACCTTCATGACCTCATCTAATCTCAGCCACCTCCCAAAGGCTCCGCCTCCTAATGCCTTGAGGGCTGTAGAGTTTCCACATAAGAATTGGAGAGTGACACAAAGGATGGGGGGAAGGGATAGTTAGGGAGTTGGGTATTGACACACTGCTATACTTAAAATAGACAACCAACAAGGACCTACTGAATAGCACAGGGAACTCTGCTCAATGTTCATGGCAGCCTGGATGTGAAGGTAGTTTGGGGGAGAATGGATACATGTATATGTATCACTGAGTCCCTTAGCTGTTCACCTGAAACTATCACAACATTGTTTGTTAATCAGCTATACCCAATGCAAAATAAAATGTTTTTTAAAAAATAAAATAGATAACCAACAAAGATCTACTGAACCTAAGCACAGGAAATTCTGCTCAATATTACCTTACAACCTAAATGGGGCAAGAATTTGAAAAAGAATAGATACATACACACATATAACTGAATCACTTTGTTGCCCACCTGAAACTATCACAACATTGTTAATCAACTATACTCCAATATAAAATAGAAAGTTTAAAAAATGAATTAGGAGGTGTAACACAAACATTTGGTCCATAACACTTGTTAAATTGAATACATTTTTCCTTAATAATTACCAAGTTAAGTTTGTGCTCTCATTTACAGTAATACCAAAGTAAGAGCCAAACCACATGGTTCATCATAAGCCCTCAAATATAGGTGAAAGGACCAGAATAAAAGGTTGTCATAAAAGCTAATCTGGAAGAGGTAGAAACAGAGAGCTTCTGGTTCAACTTACTGTCTTTAGGTTATTCACAATTAATATGAGTGGTCAGGGTAATTAAGCACCTGGAAATTATTCATATATTCAAGTTATCACAATTGCTTTATTTCACATGTGATTATCAAAGACAGAAAGAGTTACTCCAAACTACAAAACTCACTGAAAACTAGCCAAATCCATTCACCATGGGCTAAAAGAGGGTTTGATCAGGCATATGACACAGAAGAGAAAAAAGATAAATATTTTTGATATCAGATCTTAAGAGCTTCCTCATTATAAGTGATATATATTTGAGTCTCTCTTGTCAACATATTTTTATGATATAGAAGGAGATATCATCAAATCACATAAATCTGTCCCAGTTTATTTACATTCTTATTTTTTATTAATGTTTTTATTTTTAATTGAAGGATAATTGCTTTATAATATTGTGTTGGTTTCTTCCATACATCAGCATGAATCAGCCACAGGTATACATATGTCCCCTTCCTCCTGAACCTCCTTCCCACCTCGCACCCCATCTCACACCTCTAGGTTTTCACAGAGCACTGGATTTGAGCTTCCTATGTTATACAGAAAATTGACCTTAGGTAACAAGCCCAAGGACTGCAAGGAGAACCAACCAGTCCATCCTAAAGGAGATCAGTCCTGGGTGTTCTTTGGAAGGACTGATGCTAAAGCTGAAACTCCAGTACTTTGTCCACCTCATGCTAAGAGTTGACTCATTGGAAAAGACTCTGATGCTGGGAGGGATTGGGGGCAGGAAGAGAAGGGAACGACAGAGGATGAGATGGCTGGATGGCATCACCAACTTGATGAACATGAGTTGGGGTGAACTCCGGGAGTTGGTGATGGACAGGGAGGCCTGGCATGCTGCAATTCATGGGGTCGCAGAGTCGGACACAACTGAGCAACTGAACTGAACAAGTCCAAAGAGCAAACAGACAAGATTTAAGCAAGAGGATAAAGACTTCCAGAAAGGATGGCTCTGGGGAAAAAAATATAATCCCATGGTAAGAAAATATTCATGATAATTACAATTTTTTAAAATTAAAACAAATAGTAAAAAAAAAAAAGATACTAAATTATTTACATGAAAAACAAGACAAGTAAAATAACATCTCTGTCAAGTCATATTTGTATGTGAACAGTGAAGTAAGCATTAACTAATAATTAAGAACTATAGCATGACTATGTCAGGAAGGATTAAGAGGAGATCCTATTTAATATAGGAGAAAACTCCTATCTTTATAAAAAGCCAGGAAAGCCTAAAATTTTTAGACTAAGATATAGCAATATATAGGTTTCTGAGAAACAAGATGCTGTTCACTAGAAGAGAGAGCTTAGCACGTTAAAAGAAGTTGCCACTGGGATTAAGACTGAAGTAGGAGACTTATTTTTATTGCAAATGTCAAGATATTTTTTCTTTTTATTATTTACTACTATTATCTTAATAACTTTTTAGTACTTAAGCTTCTGAGAAGGTTAGTAACCAAAGAGAATGAGCCACAGAAGCTTTTAAAGGAAATATTTATCCCATTCTGAACCTTGTTGAAAGTAGTATGATTTAGTACACTGTTTCAGTCACAAAAATCCAAATTCTCAAGACCTCAAGTACAAGTGCAGAACTTGAGCAATTACTGCTATATTTTCTCAGACATTGCTTTAGGAGCAGACTGTGAACTGAAAACTTCAAACTCACAACCATTATGACTTAAGCTAAACTGCACATTTCTGGGTGACTTTGTGACCATAAGTTACCTTAAGAGCTGAAAGCAGTGAATGAAGTCTACAGGTTTAGCCCATATTTTTATTTGTCGGTATGTGTGCATGAATCAATATCTCGTTGTGACTTCTTAAAAAAAAAAAATATATATATATATAGTTGAATAGGTATAAAGAACTGCAGTGTACTCTGTTGAAAAAAAGAGAGATTGTGTTTCTTTTATTAAGAACCTTCATGTTGAAAGAAAAAAGAAGTTTGTTACAGAAAAACCCTGTTCCCTAGGGAAAACAGGGATTTTTATGATTTCAGAATGATGAGCCTGTCAGTCTGTAAGTCATGAGTTAGAAGCAGCATCTGAAGCTGTGATTAATCAGCTCACTATTTAGTTGACCCTATGTAGCCTTCACAGTAAGTATAAAGATCTGCAGTGCTAATGATGCTTCAAGTAGCAACAATGGAAGTAGGTTCTTAACAACAAAATTCTTTGAAGCTTTCTAAGTAAATGTGGGGTCTGTGGAGAGGTGATCTAGTAAACAGGACTTTGTGCATTATAGTTCAAATCCTGTGCCTCTCAAAGGCTTCATTCTTCCCCTGCCCAAGGTGTCTGAGCTGTACTGGGAAGAGGCCATGCAAAGAACTAAAGTAGGACTGAGAGCATGTTCATTCATTCCAGTCTTTCCTACTGAGTCCTGATTACGTGCCAGGCACCACACTGTGTGCTGGAAGACAAATACAACATGTGCCCTCGACACCCAAAGCTCAGAGTACAAAAAACATATTTTTGATGAGCTCTCTGGCTACTTCCACCTGTATAAGGCTTCCTTTACAGACACTACATAGCAAGCCAGAGGAACACATTATTGGCATTGTTGCTATTGTTGTTCAGTTGATAAGTTGTGTCTGATTCTTTGAGACCCCATGGAATGCAGCACACTAGGCTTCCCAGTCCTTCACTATCTCCCGGAGCTTGCTCAAACTCAAGTCCATTGAGTCAGTGATTCCATCCAACCATTTCATCCTCTGTTGCCTACTTCTCCTCTTGCCCTCAATCTTTCCCAGCATCAGGGTCTTTTCCAATGAGTCAACTCTTCACATCATGTGTCCAAAGCATTGGAGCTTCAGCTTCAACATCAGTCCTTCTAATGAATATTCAAGGTTGATTTCCTTTGGGATCAACTGGTTTGATCTCCTTACAGTCCAAGGGACTCTCAAGAGTCTTCTCCAGCATCAGTTCTTCAGTGCTCAGCCTTGTTTATGGACCAACTCACTATGTATTATTGGCATTATACAACATTTATTGATAGGACTGTTCCAAGCATTTGATGTGTACTTATTCATTTCATTCTCTCAACAGCCATGCTGCTGCTGCTGCTGCTAAGTCGCTTCAGTCGTGTCCAATTCTGTGCGACCCCATAGACAGCAGCCCACCAGGCTCCCCTGTCCCTGGGATTCTCCAGGCAAGAATACTGGAGTGAGTAGCCATTTCCTTCTCCAATGCATGAAAGTGAAAAGTCAAAGTGAAGTTGCTCAGTCGTGTCCAACTCTTAGCGACCCCATGGACTGCAGCCTACTAGGCTCCTCCATCCATGGGATTTTCCAGGCAAGAGTACTGGAGTGGGGTGCCACTGCCTTCTCTGCAACAGCCATGCTAGGTAGTTACTAACATCATCTTCATTTTACAGATAAGGAAACAAAACACAAAAATATAAGTATCTGACCCCAAGTTTACACAGCCTGACCCTATGACTTTGTAAGTATTGGGGATACCAGTTGATTAGCCTTCTCACACAGACATAAGGCAAACCAGGTAAAAAGGTGGAGGAGAATTAAGAGACATTCTTATTTCATAGCTACAGTGAATTTCCCCAAGAAAAGGGGAGAATCAACACCAATATAGCTGCCTAGATTGGCACTGAGCTAACACAGTATGCTCATGCAAGCCTTCCTTTGTCCACACCTGTCCTGTCGCCTTAGGAAGTCACATGCTTGTGAATTCATAGCCAACTACTTGCAAAAATGAGCCCATGAGAGTGTAGCACTAAGTGTAAGACGTGGTCATCTCAAGTTGAGCAGAGAAGATTTAAAGAAAGAGGGGCAGAGGGGAGGGGAGGTGGGGAAAAGCAAGAGAAAATGACTAACCATGTATACTGTTCTAGCACCTTCAGCTCCATTGCACCTGGAGACGTCTACTGCATGGGACAATGAGCCATGCACATGGCAGGAAGATACACGCAGCTGCCCCCTAAGAGTCAACTAGAACACACAGGTGTGTCACAGAAGGACCAGCAATGCCTACAGGAATGTCCTAGAAAGTTCTTTGTCCATGGAAACTTCTGGGGCAGTTTGCCTCCCCCTGTTCAGGCCATGTGGTAGAGAGCTCAGTAAGGGACAGTGACTGGAAAAATAGGTCGAGTAACCTCCCCATTGTCAATATGTGATTGTTTGCCTAAGAAGAAAGTACTTTCAACCAACGACAATAACAAAAAGAACCAGGCTTCTCTGGCCTGGTTCAGTGATAAAGAATCCGCCTGTCATTGTAGGAGACATGGGTTGGATCCTGGATCCAGAAAGATCCCACATGCCCTGGAGCAGCTGAGCCCATGTGCCACAATTATTGCCTGTGCTCTAGAGCCTGTGTTCCATGACAAGAGAAACCACCATAATGAGAATCCCATGCACCGAAATGAGACAGCAGCTCCCACTCACTACAGCTAGGGAGGAGCCCACACATATGAAGACCTAAAACTGAATAAATAAATAAAACGATTGTTTTTAAAGGAGAGGAACCAATTTGCCATGGAAAATCTAGAAAGCAAATGGCTCTGCATTTTTTCCTCCCCCTTCTCCTCACTGACCCACCCATGGAACAAGCACAAGAAGAGGGAAGAAGAAAAGTAGCAGACAGCTGCCTCGCTTCTCCCCTTAGATCTTTGGAGAGGGAACACCTAGACTGCCCTAGAGGGAGAAGGGAGATTTGAACTGAACAAGAGGTTGACATACTCAATAGGTAGATTTTTTTTTTTAATAAGTAAAGATGAAAAGTTAGAGAATCAAGCTGAACTATGTCTAAGGAAACCTCACAAAACAGCAGATACAAGGATCTGACAGGACAGGATAAGAGTTTACAAAGTCAAAGTGTAAAATGTTTGCACCTCAGTGAGCCTGAGATCCTCAGTCAAACCAGTTTATGCTCATGCTCAGTCACTCAGTCGTGTCTGACTCTTTGTGACCCCACTGACTGTAGCCTGCCAGGCTCCTCTGGCCTTGGGATTTTCCAGGCAAGAAAACTGGAGCGGGTTGCCATTCCTCCTCCTGGGGATCTTCCTGACCCAGGGATCAAACTGTTGTCTTCTGTGTCTCCTGTATTGACAGGTGGATTCTTTACCACTGAATCACCTGGGAAGCCCATTAAACTAATAATAGTCTGAAAAAAAATATTCAATTAATATGAAAATAATCTCAAGATATATCTTAAACTATGAAGTCCAAAATATGAGACATTTTTGTATTATCCTAGGCTGAATAATTCAAGTTTGAGGCTAATTCAATGGCTAATTATAAATGATCTACTACTATCAATGAATACTTGATGTGAAACATGAAGTTTATTTTAAAAATTAATAAATAGCGAGTATAAAATATACCATGTGTACTGGACAGAGATAAGCAATTAATGCCTATAAGACAGATGAGATTAGCACTAAATATCAAAATTCTAAAGAAATAACTGATTTTCACTTGGATTTGTGCCTGAATCCTGAGCCAGATTGGCCACTGAGCCATCATCAGTATTTGGTATTTCTCAGCTCATATGTTTCATAGAGTGATTAAGAAATAACTTTTAAAGGGTGCTGCTGCTGCTGCTAAGTCGCTTCAGTCGTGTCGGACTCTGTGCGACCCCATAGATGGCAGCCCACCAGGCTCCTCTGTCCCTGGGATTCTCCAGGCAAGAACACTGGAGTGTGTTGCCATTTCCTTCTCCAGTACGTGAAAGTGAAAAGTGAAAGTGAAGTCGCTCAGTTGTGTCCGACTCCTAGCGACCCCATGGACTGCAGCCTACCAGGCTCCTCCATCCATGGGATTTTCCAGGCAAGAGTACTGGAGTGGGGTGCCATTGCCTTCTCTGTGAATAGACTGATAAGTCATCCCAAGGAAATGTACCTTCTTGTTTCTTTTCTGCCTCAAAAAAATATTTTAACCTGAAGTACAGGCTAAGATCGGGTTTTCCTGGTGGCTCAGGAGTAAAGAGTTCGCCTACAATGCAGGAAACGCAGGAGAAGCCGTGGTTTGATCCCTGGGTCGGGAAGATCCCAGGAGAAGGAAATGGCAAGTCACTTCAGTATTCTTGCCTGAGAAATCCCATGGACAGAGGAGCCTGGCAGAGCTACAGTGGTTGCTAAAGAGCTGGACACTGGACTTAGCGACTAAACAACAACACACAGGCTAAGGTCAGGCCTCCCAGGACAGTATATGGAGATCCCACCAATGTTGGGCCTAATTCTCCTTTCCTGATACGGGGGCCACTTGGCGCCTATGTTTTAGTGGAATTGTGTTCTTTGTATAAAACCAGAAAATGTGGTCCCCATGTCAGAGTAACCACAGGGCCCAAGCGTTGAAACAGAAGACCCCATATGATGCACCAAAGATCCCATGTGTTGTGACTAAGACCCAACACAGACAAATAAATAAATAATTTTTAAAAGAAGAATACATTTCTTCTTTTGAATTTCTCATCAATCAGCAAGCCTAGTGTTTGTGTCAGAGGGGACCCAGCTGCACCTTCTTCCAAGAGAAAAGCTGTCACAGTTCCCCTGAGCCTCTATATAGAAAGCTGATACCCCAACATTGCTTCCAGCTCTGGCATTCTATGAATTTTTCCAGACACAATATCTCTGCCTCCTCCATCCCAGATCGGGCCCCCAGAGCCCCGTCTGGAAAACAAGTCAGATGTTCTGGCAAAAAGGATGAGTGAGTCTGTGCACAATTTCACATAAACCCAAGTGAGGAAAACTTTGGAAGTTTGCAGCAGACTGTTCTCCATAATAGGCTGAAGAATCAAGCCAGCTACTCATAAATTTCATATTTTTAGTATAATGTTCAATTAAGGTGTATGAAGATACACTCCTTCAGGTTTTCAATAACCATAACTCTAAAAATGGATAAGCAGCATCAGTTTTCAATGTGGCACTTCAAGAGAATATCATTTCCATAATCATAACCCTCCACCTAGGGCAAATGCATCCTCTTTCCTTTGATGAAGAAAGGTGACCCAGTTAGAGATATTCTTCCCAATCAGTCACATGAATGTAGTTAGAATTTCAACTCACATTTCCAGTATAAAATACAGAAATCCTTCCACCAGATCCTTTGATGGGTGCAGTTTAATTAAACTTACTCAAAAACAATGACATGAATATGTGAGGGATTCATTTCCCTTGCCTCTCATGTTCTCACCTTAGTAGAAATGCCAGTCCTCAGCTCTAGGTCTTCCCCACAGTTTTTGGTCTTAACTTGTTGTCCCTATTCCTACTGAACTCGCTTTTAATTCTGCTCCATGTGCATGAATAATAGCTGACTATGTCCTTCAGTTTCTAGGGGTATTATAAGTATTACCTCAAGATGTATTGGAGGTATTTTATATAAACTAAATAGGGCTTCCCTGGTGGCTCAGTGGTAAAGACTCCACCTGCCAATGCAGAAGATGCAAGAGACTCAGGTTTGATCCCTGGGTTGGGAAGGTCCCCTGGAGGAGGAAATGGCAACCCACTCCAGTGTTCTTGCCTGGAAAATTCCATGGACAGAGGAACCAGGTGGGCTACAATCCATGCAGTTCCAGAGAGTTAGACATGACTGAGCACACACACAAACACACGTATTATATTACATGTCATTTCAATATATTTATACATTATAAATTGTTATATATTTATAGACATATGATACTGTTAGAGACTAATTTATTACTCCCATAATAGCTTACCACCCCCACTGTACCCTCAATGAACACCCTCTATAGGTATCACCTTCTATAGGTAACGGCTCTCTTTTTGATAATATTAACCAGTAAATCTCAACAGTTTTATCCTCCAAATTTACCCTTGATTCTTACTTTTCTTTCCATTTTCCCTGTCATTAATTTATCTAAATAATTTAAATCAATTCACTGAGTGCCTACTATGTACAAGGCAAGAGTTCTGGAACCCCAAGACAGTATTTCTGTCTTTAAGTGGCTCACAGTGTACTAGAAAGAAAGATAGTGAAGAGAACACAGTACATTCAGGGTGAAGGAAGTACCAGCAGAAACACAACACACATGCAATCTCCAGGAGGGAGTCAGCAGCCCTGCCCCCGAGGTTTGGGGGAGCTCCGCAAAGGGGGCCGCATTGAAGCTGAGTCTTGAAGGATGACAAGAAGGAAGCTGATGGGTGGGCAAAACGAAGCAGAGGCAGGGAAGGAGGAACGGGTGTGCCAGGCAACAGAGATCACTTCAGGGCATGAAACAAGCACTGTGAAATCCCATCACTTCATTCCTGGATAGCAAAACAGCTACAAGCTAATAATCCGACTGCCAACGCAGAGGACACAGGTTAGATCCCTGGTCTGGGAAGGTCCTACACGCTGAGGGGCAATTAAGCCCATACGCCACAACTACTGAGCCTGCACCCTAGAGCCTTTGCTCCACAACAAGAGAAGCCACTGCAATGAAAAGCCTGCACACCGAAACTAGAGAAAGCAACTAAACAAAGACCAGGCACAGCCAAAAATAGATAAATAAATATTCTTAAAAAATTCTCTCCCTTATCCAATTCCTCCTGAACATTACTGACCACAACAAAACAAAACAAAAACAAAATCCTCCAAAAGCATAACTTTGGTCACCTCCCCCCACACACACCTTTCCCAAGAGTCTATATTGTAATAAATTATGCTTTAAATCTCTTATTTAAGGACCTTAATGGTCTATACCCATATTTCCTTATCTTCCCTATAACTTACTCAACTGCTCTTAAAAATTTCTAATGACTCCACCTACTCCCTTGCTGATAGGAGGTTTAAGTTTAACCACACCTCACACATCCATTACATTATTCCACAACCAAACCTATAGACACTTAGGGCCAAGTGTTACTGTCCCTCTTTTACCTGCTCCAGTTGCCAAAACCACTGGGCAATTGACATCACAGGCTAAGAATTTTATACAGCAAAAACATTTGCCTCATTGAGTCTGTCTTCTCCATCTGCCCATACTCAAGTGTCAATCCATCCCTACCTTCTCTCATTCAAAAGATATCTGTGGGCCATCTATTATATGTTGTCAGTGTTGTTTAGTCTCTCAGTCATGTCCGACTCTTTTGCGACTCCGTGGACTGTAGCCCACAAGTCTCCTTTGTCCATGGGATTTCCCAGGCAAGCATTCTGGAGTGAGTTGCCATTTCTTCCCCCAAGGGATCTTTCTGGATCAGAGATCAAACCCTTGTCTCCTGCATTGGCAAGTGGATTCTTTACCACTGAGCCACCTGGGAAGCCCCGCCATTACATGTACTTCTTAAACTGAATGTTCCTACTAAACCCATTTTCCCTTTCCCCTTTCTCCTCTCCACCACTGCCCTCCAAGCTTTCTTTCTCTTCCTGCATTCTATGCTGCACATCTCAAGCTGGAAGTTTCAGAAGCATCCTCTCTGCTCTTCCCTTGCTCTTAACTGCCTCATCCAGCTGGTCACCCAGTTATGTTCATTCTTTCTCAGAAAGTATATTCAAACTCCCCTTGTTCCAGTCCATGACCTTCACAACATCGCTACTGAACCATTGCAACAGCCACCATGGATCATCTTGCCTCTATTCTCTCCACTGTGTCAGAGAGGTATTCTTGAAGCAGAGTGTCAAACATTTATTGTGGGCCTCCATAATTCCAGGTACTGTGCTGGTTTTGGAAGTCCAAATGAGAAGGAAGACATCTCTGACTTTCACCAAAAGTGTGGGAGTTTTGGCTAATTTAACTTTATATTACCAAACACCTAGCCAATTACCTGTCATTTAATCATTGATGAATAGATACTAGTTGGAAAGAATTAGTGAATACATGAAAGTTCTAAGTGTACACAATCTCTAAAGATGAATGAAATAACATTCCTGTCTTCAAGAAAGGAAAATTAGCTGTGAAGCAAAGATCCAAACAATAGGTGCAACACAGGTAGGTATCTGATAAATTGCTTAAAACCAGTCGGTGAAGAGTCAGACTTCTCACAGTTTTCACTGCAGTAAAACAGATGGTTGGAGGTAGCAGTTGCTTCTCTAAACTCACCCTCTGAAAGTGGTCCATTTTCTAAATATTTTAGGAAAATTCATTGACCTGGTGGCTGTTGAAGTTATTATGAAAAAAAAAAATTTATCACATAAATCGCAACACACCCCTGGGAAAGATGGGGTAAGTGAGCATGGCGAAAAGGGAAATCTTAGGTTGCACTCCCGTAAAATAAAGAACCAGTAAAAATGACATGTTGGGAAATAAGATGTAGGCTTTACCAGCTCTGGCTGGTAGCCACTACACTCATTTACTCACATGGATTAGTTAGAAAATGGCAAAAATCCTGGGACAGAAAACAGACAGTAATGGAAAAACCGGTGAAATCTGAATAAACCTATAATTTAGTTAATAGTAATTTACCAATGTTAATGTCTTAATTTTGACAAACGTCTTAAAGCTACATAAGCTGTTAACATAAGGAAAGCTAGTTGGCTCATACTATCATTGCAACATTTTTGTAGATCTAAAGTCATGCTGGGACTTCCCTGGACATCCAGTGGTTGACTCTGGGCTTGCATTGCAGGGAGCACTGATTCAATCCCTGGTTGGGGAACTAGGATTCCACATGCCACTCAGTGTGGCCAAACAAAAACAAACAGAAAAATTCATGACAAATAAAAAGGGTCTTAAAGTAAATCCCAATTCTGAACTCTTATTTCCACTAGGTACTGGATAAGCAAGGATGAGTCTACGATTCAATCACCAATGAACAGACTGGATCAGTGGTCAGACTGGAAGGCTCAGGAGGCAGATAGTCAAAGGAAACTGTCTTTTTGAAGTTCTCACTTCCTTCACACCCACACCACCAATCCCTACTCAAGCCTTGCTCCCCAAGCCTAGCCCCAGGGCTGGACTCCACTCTACTCCACTGCTCTTCTGATCCTGTACAGTTATTAATGAAATATTAAGACCGTCTTTGCCAGCCTTTTCTCTGACCTCAGATCTTTGCATGACTGACTTTGGCTCCACAAAAATACCTCCCACCCTGAGCAGCAAACTGCCCTGGCTCCCCACCCATCTCTCACTATTATATTACATCATCTTGTGTTAATGTCTCTCCAGCATTTAGCTGCCTGTAAAGTTATCCTGTTCGTTCACTTATTTGCCTGATTAACATCTGTCTCCCCTCTCTAGGCAGTAAGCTCCCTAAAAACAAGGACATTGCCTGTCTTATTCACTGCTGATTCTCAGGGCCCAAAGCAGTACCTGGCTCAGAGTAGATTTTCTTTTTAATTATTTATCTTTGGCTGTGCTGGGTCTTTGTTGCTACACATGGACTTTCTCCAGTTGCAGTCTCTAGCTGCGGTGCCCAGCTTTCTCATTGCAGTGTCTTCTGTTGTTGCAGAGCATGGGCTCCAGGGCTCACAGGCTTCAGTAGTTGTGGCCCAAAGGCTCTAGAGTGTGGGTTCAGTAGTTGTGGTGCACTGCCTTAGTTGCCTAAGGCATGTGGGATCCTCCCAGACCAGGGATTAAAGTCATGTCGCCTGCGCTGGCAGGGGAATTCTAAACCACTGGACCACCAGCGAAGCCCTAATTTTTTTTTTTTTTTTTTCAGTAACAAATGAATACTTATTGAGGGAAAGTTTTGTTATATGCTTTATACCCACTCCAGTCCCTAGAACTAGCTATAATAATCATATATATCAATAATCAATAATGACTTGGAGAATTGAATTGTACAATGCTCCCTAAAATGCTCTCTCATTTTCACATCTGTCAGTTCACTGAAGAAGACATTTCTCAAGCACCTGCCATCTGTTTAGGACACTACAGAAATACAGAGAACCAGGGTCAAGCCTTGAAGAAGGCAATAGCAATCCACTCCAGTACTCTTGCCTGGAAAATCCCATAGACAGAGCAGCCTGGTAGACTGCAGTCCATGAGGTCGCTAAGAGTCGGACACGACTGAGCGACTTCACTTTCACTTTTCACTTTCCTGCATTGGAGAAGGAAATGGCAACCCACTCCAGTGTTCTTGCCTGGAGAATCCCAGGGATGGGGGAGCCTTGTGGGGGGCCGTCTCTGTGGTCGCACAGAGTCGGACACAACTGAAGTAACGCAGCAGCAGCAGCAGCAGGATCAAGCCAATTGAAGGACGCAATACCCTGCTTATTTATAGTAATGTAACACTTTCCTATATATTATAGGTGGCTAGCCCTGACCGGTACGCTGAGGAAGCTGAAGTTGAACGCTTCTATGAAGACCTACAAGACCTTTTAGAACTAACATCCCAAAAAGATGTCCTTTTCATTATAGGGGACTGGAATGCAAAAGTAGGAAGTCAAGAAACACCTGAAGTAACAGGCAAATTTGGCCTTGGAGTATGGAATGAAGCAGGGCAAATGCTAATAGAGTTTTGCCAAGAGAATGCACTGGTAATAGCAAACACCCTCTTCCA
>NW_011495032.1:3580991-3582047 GCF_000754665.1 Bison bison bison
ATCAGATTGATTATATTCTTTGCAGCCAAAGATGGAGAAGCTCTATACAATCAACAAAAACAAGACCAGGAGCTGACTGTGGCTCAGATCATGAACTTCTTATAGCCAAATTCAGACTTAAATTGAAGAAAGTAGGGAAAACCACTAGACCATTAAGATATGACCTAAATCAAATCCCTTATGATTATACAGTGGAAGTGAGAAATAAATTTAAGGGCCTAGATCTGATAGATAGAGTGCCTGATGAAATATGGAATGAGGTTCATGACATTGTACAGGAGACAGGGATCAAGACCATCCCCATGGAAAAGAAATGCAAAATAGCAAAATGGCTGTCTGGAAAGGCCTTACAAATAGCTGTGAAAAGAAGAGAAGCAAAAAGCAAAGGAGAAAAGGAAAGATATAAGCATCTGAATGCAGAGTTCCAAAGAATAGCAAGAAAAAGATAAGAAAGCCTTCCTCAGCAATCAATGCAAAGAGAGGAAAACAACAGAATGGGAAAGACTAGAAATCGCTCCAAGAAAATTAGAGACACCAAGGGAATATTTCATGCAAAGATGGGCTCGATAAAGGACAGAAAAGGTATGGACCTAACAGAAGTAGAAGATATTATGAAGAGGTGGCAAGAATACACAGAAGAACTGTACAAAAAAGACATTTACGACCAAGATAATCACGATGGTGTGATCACTGACCTACAGCCAGACATCCTGGAATGTGAAGTCAAGTGGGCCTTAGGAAGCATCACTACAAACAAAGCTAGTGGAGGTGATGGAATTCCAGTTGAGCTATTCCAAATCCTGAAAGATGATGCTGGGAAATGCTGCACTCAATATGCCAGCAAATTTGGAAAACTCAGCAGTGGCCACAGGACTGGAAAAGGTCAGGTTTCATTCCAATCCCAACGAAAGGCAATGCCAAAGAATGCTCAAACTACCACACAATTGCACTCATCTCACATGCTAGTAAAGTAATGCTCAAAATTCTCCAAGCCAGGCTTCAGCAATACGTGAACCATGAACTTCCAGATGTTCAAGCTGGTTTTAGAAAAGGCAG
>NW_011495032.1:3582198-3586065 GCF_000754665.1 Bison bison bison
AATGCTCAAAATTCTCCAAGCCAGGCTTCAGCAATACGTGAACCATGAACTTCCAGATGTTCAAGCTGGTTTTAGAAAAGGCAGAGGAACCAGAGATCAAACTGCCAACATCTGCTGGATCATGGAAAAAGCAAGAGAGTTCCAGAAAAACATCTATTTTTGCTTTCTTGACTATGCCAAAGCCTTTGACTGTGTGGATCACAATAAACTGTGGAAAATTCTGAAAGAGATGGGAATACCAGACCACCTGACCTGCCTCTTGAGAAACCTGTATGCGGGTCAGGAAGCAACAGTTAGAACTGGACATGGAAAAACAGACTGGTTCCAAATAGGAAAAGGAGTATGTCAAGGCTGTATATTGTCGCCCTGCTTATTTAACTTATATGCAGAGTACATCATGAGAAACGCTGGACTGGAAGAAGCACAAACTGGAATCAAGATTGCCGGGAGAAATATCAATAATCTCAGATATGCAGATGACACCACCCTTATGGCAGAAAGTGCTAAAAAGCCTCTTGATGAAAGTGAAAGAGGAGAGTGAAAAAGTTGACTTAAAGCTCAACATTCAGAAAATGAAGATCATGGCATCTGGTCCCATCACTTCATGGGAAATAGATGGGGAAACAGTGGAAACAGTGTCAGACTTTATTTTTTGGGCTCCAAAATCACTGCAGATGGTGACTTCAGCCATGAAATTAAAAGACGCTTATTCCTTGGAAGGAAAGTTATGACCAACCTAGACAGCATATTTAAAAGCACAGACATTACTTTGTCAATAAACGTCCTTCTAGTCAAGGTTTTTCCTGTGGTCATGTACGGATGTGAGAGTTGGACTGTGAAGAAAACTGAGAACTGAAGAATTGATGCTTTTGAACCGTGGTGTTGGAAAAGACTCTTGAAAGTCCCTTGGACTGCAAGGAGATCCAACCAGTCCATCCTAAAGGAGATTAGTTCTGGGTGTTCTTTGGAAGGAGTGATGCTGAAGCTGAAAACTCCAATACTTTGGCCACCTCATGCGAAGAATTGACCCAGTGGAAAAGACTCTGATGCTGGGAGGGACTGGGGGCAGGAGGAGAAGGGGATGACAGAGGATGAGATGGCTGGATGGCATCACCAACTTGATGGACATGAGTTTGGGTAAACTCCAGGAGTTGGTGATGGACAGGGAGGCCTGGCGTCCTGAGAGTCATGGGGTCGCAAAGAGTCGGACACAACTGAGCGACTGAACTGAACTCACTGAACCTTACAAAGAATAGCATCTAAAATTTTCTAGAAATTTATTTCAAGCCTCCAAATGCAGTGATTAGAGAGTGAGTCAGTTATTTTGGATTAAATTCTAAGGGGTTTGTGAAATAGACTGATTTCTTTTCTCAGTGAAGTGAGCTTGTTTTTATTTGAATCAGAAGAAATTTTGTACACACAAATCTGCTTTTTATTTTACAAACATTTGTCTAAGGCTTAAAGATCTCAAATGAAATCGAAAGAACAGTAGGGGGAAGGCACGATCCACATTATATTTAAATATTTTTAGAAGGCAAATAAAAGACAGCATCTCTAGTCCCTGTTCTTCCTGCCTCTAGCCCAATGCACGTGCACAGTGAGCATTAAATGAACAAATTAAGTCTATTCCCAACCCCATTCCCAGACCTGTCACATGCTTCCCTTCTCACTGTGCAGTTTATCACAGTTGTTTTGCACGCAAGATATGTAAGCTCCACAGAGGCAAGCCACATCAATCTTATCCACAGTTCTACTCCCAGAGCTTAGCACTCATCAATCACATATTCCTGGCACAAATATGCTCAGAAAATAATTGCAAAATAAGTTAACTGAGAAGTGAATATGTTCTGGGGAGAAAGATACCCGAGATGAGGAACACAGGCAAAAAGTTTTAATGACTTAAAAATATATACTAAATAGATACTAAGATAGGCTCTAGCAGTGTGGGACCAAAGAATTTTCAGAGATATATGTTTTTAATTGCCACCTCCCCAAATCTCACAGATTGTTTTCTGAAGTCCAATTCAGTGATGCTCATTTGTTTAAAAGACCTGTCTTGGAAATTCACTCTATTAAAACATCCACCTCTAATTTTAAAGGTTGATGTAAGGTTATCATCTCTCATCCTTTCATTATAATCTAGAAAAAATGGCATCAGTAGCCTTATATGTGACTACTGAAAGGTTGTCAATCCCTGAAATTGAGCATTCCCATGCACTTTAAGGGAAGATGAAATCTGTATTAATTGTTGCATCAACTAATGAGTGAAGGATTTGAAAATCCCTCAAGTGATTTTCAAAGTCACAGACCCAATACTCAGGTGTGTAGTCGTGTGTGTGTGTGTGTGTGTGTGTGTGTGTGTGTATAGACAGAAACAGATATATATGTATATAGATTCTATGCTCTTCTATGCGATGGTCAGATTCAACCACAAGAGAAGGCACAGGAGAGGGTCAAGTAAACTTTATTGTACTCATTGGTACTAGAATCAGGAGGTATGCCATACCATGCAAGGCCACGTGGGAAAGCACCAGCACCCCACACAGGCAGAAGCAGCAGGACCAAAGTGGGAGCATAGGCCACAGTCTTTACTGGTTGCTCTTCAGGAAAAGCATGGCAAGGCAAAATAAGCAGTTTGCAGTTGACTAGTTTGGATAATTTAATTGGATGTAAGCTGTAGCAGGGGCTTCCCAGCTGGCTCAACAGTAAAGAATCTGCCTGCAATGCAGGAGACATGAGTTCAATCCCAAGGTCGGGAAGATCCCCTGGAGAAGAAAATGGCAACCTACTTCAGTATTCTTGCCTGGAGAAATCCCATGGACAGAGAAGCCTGAAAGGACTGAAGTCCATGGGGTTGCAAAGAGTCAGACACAACTGAGTGACTGAGCATCAGTTCAGTTCAGTTCAGTTCAGATCATTCGCTCAGTCGTGTCCTTGCGACCCCATGAATCGCAGCACGCCAGGCCTCCCTATCCATCACCAACACCCAAAGTTCACTGAGACTCATGTCCATCCAGTCAGTGATGCCATCCAGCCATCTCATCCTCAGTCATCCCCTTCTCCTCCTGCCCTCAATCCCTCCCAGCATCAGAGTCTTTTCCAATGAGTCAACTCTGCATGAGGTGGCCAAAGTACTGGAGTTTCAGCTTTAGCATCATTCCTTCCAAAGAAATCCCAGGGCTGATCTCCTTTAGAATGGACTGGTTGGATCTCCTTGCAGTCCAAGGGACTCTCAAGAGTCTTCTCCAACACCACAGTTCAAAAGCATCAATTCTTCTGTGTTCAGCCTTCTTCACAATCCAACTCTCACATCCATACATGACCACAGGAAAAACCATAGCCTTGACTAGATGGACCTTTGTTGGCAAAGTAATGTCTCTGCTTTTGAATATGCTATCTAGGTTGGTCATAACTTTCCTTCCAAGGAGTAAGAGTCTTTTAATTGCATGGCTGCAATCACCATCTGCAGTGATTTTGGAGCCCAAAAAATAAAGTCTGACACTGTTCCCACTGTTTCCCCATCTATTTCCCATGAAGTGATGGGACTGGATGCCATGATCTTCGTTTTCTGAATGTTGAGCCAACTTTTTCACTCTCCACTTTCACTTTCATCAAGAGGCTTTTTAGTTCCTCTTCACTTTCTGCCATAAGGGTGGTGTCATCTGCATATCTCAGGTTATTGATATTTCTCCCAGCAATCTTGATTCCAGCTTGTGCTTCTTCCAGCCCAGCGTTTCTCATGATGTACTCTGCATATAAGTTAAATAAGCAGGGTGACAATATACAGCCTTGACGTACTCCTTTTCCTATTTGGAACCAGTCTATTTTTCCATGTCCAGTTCTAACTGTTGCTTCCTGACCTGCATA
>NW_011495032.1:3586165-3613968 GCF_000754665.1 Bison bison bison
GTTCTAACTGTTGCTTCCTGACCTGCATACAGATTTCTCAAGAGTCAGGTCACACAATCTATAGGAGTGGCCCCTAGTTTCTTGGTGCCTGGCTCTGGGATGATTAAGGTAGAGAAATATCACCTCCAGGGGTACACAAGCCAGATGGAAGAAGTAGAGCTCTGCATTAGTTAGTTTGCGTTTTATAGGCATGCTGTTGGCTAAGTCATTTGCTATATCTCTAAAAATTGGCTAGTCCCCAAAGGAGCAATCTGTCCAGTCAGAAAATGTTTTTTAATATGTCAAAACTTCATAATATACAAAAAATTAAATATAAACAATATAATATATATATGAATATATTTAAACTGATATACATCTATTTAAACTGCCATATGTAGGGTAAGGGAGTCAGAGAAGGTGAGGTTCAGAAAAACAAGACTGGCATTTTATAGGAACAGATCACCTTTAATGAGGCCAGAAGGGGTAGCAGTCAGATTAGTGAGCTGCTGCACTAACCCAAGAAAAAAGTATATATGGGTATATATGTGGAAGTCTACTGTCTTAAGGGGGCCCATTCTTCTCCAAGGTTGTTCGGATTAGTTCTCTCTTAAACAACTGGGGCAAGGAATTCTGGAGATCCGCTAGAGCCTGAGACTGGCTGGGAGCTGGATGTAATCAACTTTAATGTCCATTTTTTTCTTCGGGTGAGAGAGTTTTTTGTTTTGCATAGAGTGGTGGGGAGGACACGGAGGGGAGTTTTAACTCCAGGCTGTTTTGAGCCTTGCAACTTTCCTTCATTCCAGACCCTAAGGAATATTTTAAAAAGAGAAAGAGAAGTGGGCGTCATAAATATTCAGGGCTTGTTCATGCTGATAAATGAGGGTCAGGGGTTTGTGGTCTGGGAGGAAGGAAGTCTAAGGCCCATAGTGTTGATCTTCTATTCTAGCCATCAGGGTCTCCAGCAAAAGAACAGTCTTGACTTGGTCTCAGGAAATGGCTCATATTCGGTCTTGGAGGAATCCCTGGAAAAGATTAAACAAACAAGGCCCAAAGGTGAGTAGGAGGATGATAAAAATGAATGGCCCTAGAAGGGGTAAAAGTTATAAAAAGTTCCTTGTAGCCACAGGGTGGAGATGTAATCTTTAACATGTCCGAACATGGATCCTTGAGGACTCGAGACCCAGATAATCTGCCAGAAGTTGTTCCAGGAATAATTGCAGCTGTGAGACCTATTGGCTCATCCATCACCATTTGGGGCCGGTGGAAGCTGTGAGAACTTTGGAGTTGTCGGGCTTGTGTGAGAAACTTGCTAAGTATTAGTCTGGCAACAATTTTCATAATTGGGGCTGCATAACCTTTTTTAACCAAGTGATGTGTACCCAAGGGGTGATTTCTTTTAATTTTGCAGCAGTAGGGGTCAGCAAAATTACCACATAGGGACCTTGCCATTTTGGCGTTAGATCTGAGTGGGACTGCGTTGTCATATAGACCTTGTCTCCTATTTGAAGGGATGGGTATGGAAGATTGGAATGTGGTCGAGGGAGTAGGTCATCCATATGTTGACAAAGGGCATCTTGTGTCTGGGCAAGTAAAGGAAAAGGAAGGTAGCGTGGCAGTTGGGGACCATCCTGGGAGGGAAGGAGGCCTAATGGTACTATGGGCCTCCCATACCTGGCCTGGAATGGACTGATACTTAAGGGTTGTTTTTTTGTTTTGTTTTGTTTTGTAAGGCCTGGACCTTTAAGAGGGCTAAAAGGAGGAGTTTAGTCCAGTCTTGATGAAGTTCAATTGTTAATTTGGTCAGAGTTTCTTTTAGGACTCAGTTGGCTCTCTCAACCTTACCAGAAGACTGGGGATGATAAGGAATGTGAAACCTCCAAGGAACTTGAAGGGCTCGTGCAATATTTGGGGTGATTTGGGATATGAACTCGGGCCTGTTGTCAGACTGGAGGGAGGAAGGCATTCCAAACCTGGGGAGGATTTCAGTAAGAATAAGGCGAGCCACAGTAGAGGCTCGTTTGTTGGTAGTCGGGAAAGCTTCGATCCATCCAGAATATGTACCTACGAAGACTAGGAGAAATTTAACCCTTTTTACGGGTGGCATGTGGGTGAAATCTACCTGCCAGTCTTGTAGGAAGATGTCCACGAATTTGGTGGGTGGGGAAAGGAGGTGGGTGAATGTTAGCATTAGGATTTGTCCTCTGACAAATGGTACAAGTTTGGGTCAGATTATTTAAATAAGTCACATCGTCCTTAGTCAGTTCAATAAAGTTCTGAAGGAAAGCCTTAAGTACTTTTGCAGAGGGGTTGAAAAGGGAATGCAAATATGAAAGTAATGTGCGGACATTAGGCTCTTCAATTTGGGCTATAGTAAAGACAGGACTAACAGAGGTGGCCTGCTGCTTTGCTTCGTGATCTGCTATATTGTTATAAAAGGAGATAGGACCATGTCACTGATGTCCCTGGCAATGTATTACAGCAGCTTGTTTTGGGAGCTGAACCTCATGGAGGAGTTCAGAAATAAAAGTAGCATTGAGAATAGGTGTGCCCTTCTGAGTCAGGAATCCCCTCTCCCTCCAGATTATAATGTTAGAATGTAATATGTTATAGACATACTTGGAGTCAGTGTGAATGTTTACACTGTAAATGTAAATGTTTACAGTGTAAACGTTTACACAAGGTGGCCATCCGAGCATGACAAGATCGAGTTGTTTAGATAAGTAAGCTAGAGGGCCCCATATGTCCCCCCTTTTTTGGCACAGAATCCCTAAGGCATGTCCTTGTTGAGAATGTACAAAAAGGAAAAAAGGCTTGGCATAATCAGGTAAGTAAAGAGAAGGGGCCTGTAGTAAATGTTTGATGAGAGTTTGTATTGGGGTGTGGAGAGAGGTGGGGGCCAACAAGGGTTCATCTAAGTTTCCTTGAGTAGCTTGGTAGAGAAGTTTTGCGTGGAGGGCAAAATTTGGGACCCATATTCGGAAGAAGTTTAATAGACCTAATAAAGCAGTTCCCTCTTGCTTTGGGCCCTGGGGGTCTGTGTCAAGGCTCGAAGTCTCTGCTGGAATTATTTTGGATGTGGGAGTGAGACACAATCCCATGTAATCCATGGGATCCAGTGGTCCAATCCACCACTGACAGTGCTGGAAGCAATTTGTGTTTTGGAGAGCAAGACTCTGTAGCCCCAGTTGTCTAGCGCATTTAATACTGTCGCAGTGTGGACCAGGCAGTTATGGTGAGAGGAACTACATAACAATAAATCATCTACACATTGGAGTGAGGTAGTAGAGCCTAGGTCTAAAGTTTGTAGGTCCCGACTGAAGCAACTTAGCAGTAGTAGCAGTTGAAGGGCTTGACCGAAAAATTGAGGGCTATCTCTAAACCCTTGTGGTAAAACAGTCCAAATTAATTGTTGAGATTGATATGTGTCTGTGTCTGTCCAGGTGAAGGCAAATAGGGGCTGTGAAGAGTGGTGTAGAGGTATAGTTAAAAAAAAAAAAAAGCATCTTTGAGGTCCAATACCATGAAATAGAGTATGTCAGGAGGAATATGTGAGAAAAGGGTATAGGGATTAGTGACCATGGGGTGTATGGATATTATGGCCTCATTGATCTTGCGAAGATCTTGGACTAGATGCCAGGAGTGGGGTCCCTTTTTGACTGCCAGTATAGGGGTATTATGAGGAGAACAGACAGGCCACAAAAGGCTGGCTTTGAGCAGTCGGGAGATTATTGGTTTAAGTCCCTGTCGGGATTGTGTGGTCAGGGTATATTGAGTTTGGGTTCTTACCTAAGAGGGATTTTTAAGAAACACCTTTATGGGGAATGGTGTCAGGCTACCAACGGGGCTTCAGTGTTCCAGACCTGAGGATCTATCAGGGGAAGGTCAGGGGGCAGGTTTTGGGAGTGAGGGCTGGCCAAGGGTTCTGGTGTCATTTGGATGCAAAGAATTGATATGGAATCTAAGAATGGGAGGTTTATAGAAGTTTGTAGCTTAGCCAGAAGATCGCGTCCCATCAATGCCATTGGGCACTGAGGAACCAGTATAAAAGAATGTATTGGTGTTGCCTTACCACAGGAACAAAGAGTGGAGGGGTTATTTTGGGATAGAAAGAGATGCCTGAGACCCCTTCGATGGCCACTTCTGAAGGTTGGAGAGGGCCCTTAAAGGTTAAAAGTGAAAAGGCCACTCCAGTGTCTGTTAGGAATGAGACTTTGTGTCCGGCCACCGTGCCAGACCCGAAGCTCCAAGTCTGTCTGTATGGGGCGGACTTGGGGTCTGGAGCTTGGGCTCCATCACTGGAACAATTCAGGCACAGTTGAATCATCCCTCACTTCATCTGAGAAACCATGGTCTAGGGTGCCAGGGCCCCCTTGAGTCTGGTTCCTGGCCCATTATTGTTGGGCCTGGGATGGACCCTGAGATTTGGTGGGTAGGAAAGTTATGACCAACCTAGATAGCATATTCAAAAGCAGAGACATTACTTTGCCAACAAAGGTTCGTCTAGTCAAGGCTATAGTTTTTCCTGTGGTCATGTATGGATGTGAGAGTTGGACTGTGAAGGCTGAGCATTGAAGAATTGATGCTTTGAACTGTGGTGTTGGAGAAGACTCTTGAGAGTCCCTTGGACTGCAAGGAGATCCAACCAGTCCATTCTGAAGGAGATCAGCCCTGGGATTTCTTTGGAAGGAATGATGCTAAAGCTGAAACTCCACTACTTTGGCCGCCTCATGCGAAGAGTTGACTCATTGGAAAAGACTCTGTTGCTGGGAGGGATTGGGGGCAAGACGAGAAGGGGACGACAGAGGATGAGATGGCTGGATGGCATCACTGACTCGATGGACGTGAGTCTCAGTGAACTCCGGGTGTTGGTGATGGACAGGGAGGCCTGGCATGCTGCGATTCATGGGGTCGCAAAGAGTCGGACACGACTGAGCGACTGATCTGATCTGATCTGATCTGTGTGAGGACAATCCATTTTCCACCCCATTGTTTGCAGGTGGGGCAGGGTTTGGTGGGTGGCTGGGGGTTTGGGCAGGACTTAGCCCAGTGTCCTGTTTGGTTACATCTGAAGCAGGGGCCTGAAGGGTTAGGTCCCATACAGGTGGGCCAAGGTTGATGGGCCAAAGGCGTTGAGTTTTTTTCTTGGATAGCTGCAGCAAATAAAGCATATTTGACCTTTCTTTCTTTTTCGTTTTTAACTTCTTCCTCCGTATTGTTGAAAACTTTAAAGGCTATTTCTAGGAGATCTTGCTGAGGGGTTTCAGGGCCCTTCTCTAACTGGCATAGTTTTTGGCAAATATCAGGGGCTGCCTGGCTTATGAATTAGATGTGTAGGTACAGAAGTCTGGCAGGGGTGGAAATATCTACATTAGGGTATTTTTGGACTGCCTCAGTAAGTCGTGAAAGAAAAAGGGCAAGATTTTCATACTTTTCTTAAAGCACTTCCCTAATCTAATTGTAGTTAACATGAATGTGAGAGCTTTTCAGCATTCCTTCTAATAAACAGGTGATCATATGATCATACCGGATGCCGGAATCACCTGCTTGAAATGTCCACCGTGGCTTAGTTAAAGGGACTGCATCATCAGCTACCAGATTAGTCCTACCTTGGTTATGGAGTTGATCAGCATGAGTCAGGGCTGCCTGCCATATCCGTTCCTTTTCATCAGGGGTTAAAGCGGCATTTAGGACGTAATAAAGATCATTCCAGGTTAAATGATATGCTTGTGTAAGGTGGAGGAATCCTTTTCTATATCTAGTAGGATTTTTTGAAAATGATCCCAATTTTTCTTCAATTTGGCTCTTATCAAACATTGAGAAAGGCACATGAACCCATGTAGGGCCCTCTGGTCCCACTACCTCTCTGAGAGGGAACATGTATTTGCTTCGGGTCCTGGCCAATGGAAGTGGGTGGAAATCTCTTCAGGGGTTTTGGAGTCATGGCTTCCCGTTTTGGAGGAGGAAGGGCTAGAGGATGGGGTCTGTCTCTGGAAGTTTTTTCTCCAGGGCAGTAGGGAGGAGGCTCATCTGCCAGGTCAAAATTGGGGACTCAGGATTTAGGGGGCCTTTTAGGGGCTTTAGATTTGGATTCTTTTGTAATGGAGGGGGAGAGAGAGAAGAACAGGATTTGATAGGGAGAAGAGTCCTTGCAGAGAGAAGGACGGCTTCTAAGATCCCAGAAGGCTTGAATATAGGGGACCTCTGACCATTTGCCATTCCATTTGAGGAAGTTAGCGAGATCTGATAAAATATTGAAAGTCCTGAACTCAGACCAGAGGTTTTGGTTATCCAGTTTGTATCGAGGCCAAACTTGAGTGCAAAGTGACTCTAGTTTATGAACCTTGAGATTGGTCAAGAGTAGAAGTTTGAGGTTTTGTTTTACACAGGCCAAGGGAGAGTCCCACAGGACAGATTGGCTTGACCCCGTAGCAAATGGCTAGTGACTGTCCGGTCAAGAGAAAAGATCGTCACCTAATCTTTTGACCGGGTAAAGAGAGAGAAAGAGAGACTCTGAAGGAGGGAGAGGCATCCCCCACAAACCTCCCCAGAAGGCCTTTTGGCCAGAGCATTCCTCAGGAACCCAGAAAGGACAATAGTCTATGGCGCCCTACAGTACCATCCGAGCTTACCTGGGCTACTGGGTCAGGAGAGAATTCCTGGTGGATGAAGGGAGGTCGAATGGCAAGAGGCCTCTGTCCTGCAGTTGGTTGGTCTCGTGGAAAAGAAAGTGTAGAGAGGAGGAAGAAAGAGAGAGAGGCCAATATTCTTTGGGTTACGTGGAAAACCAATAAAGCCCTACACAGGACTTGTACTGCTCACGAAGGCACAGGGCGTCCTCTCAAGGAGGTCTTGAAAGCCCGGGCAGGAAAGTGAGCTCATCAGGCTTCCACACTCCAAAGAGCTGGCTGTGGAGAACGAGAAGGAACCTCAATTGCCCACCCGGGTTTCGGCGCCAAAAATGTAGGGTAAGGGAGTCAGAGAAGGCGAGGTTTGAAAAACGGCACTTTACAGGAACAGATCACCTTTAATGAGGCCAGAAGGGGCAGCAGTCAGATTAGTGAGCTGCTGCACTAACCCAAGAAAAGAGTAAGTATATATAGGCATATATGTGGAAATCTACTGTCTTAAGGGGGTCCATTCTTCTCCAAGGTTGTTCGGATTAGTTATCTCTTAAACAGCTGGGGTAAGCAATTCTGGAGATCTGCCAGAGGCTGGGACCGGATGCGAGCTGGGCGTAATCAACTTTAACGTCCATTTTTTTCTTTGGGTGAAAGAGTTCTTTGTTTTGCATAGAATGGTGGGGAGGACTCGGAGGGGGCTGTTTTGAGCTGTGTAACTTTTCTTCACCATATATGTGTGTGTGTGTGTGTATACATATATGTATATATGTGTGTATATATACAACCTGAGAGATACGTGTGTATATATCTGTATGTGTGTGTCAGTTTAAATTTCTGACTCATTCTTTAACCTGCCTAATCGGTAACAACTTAAGCACATTATGGGTTGCCTCTGTTTTCTAGTACAATTCAACATGACTTCTCAATTTACTTACATTCTGTTTGAACTCCCTCCCAAGTTTTCTTCATCTCCCTTCTTCCCTATAATTATGTCTAATCCCTACTAGCTCAGGTCCTGCCACTCCACCAAACAAATTATTCTAACTTTCATTAACCCTTCCAATTATTGTTCAGTTCAAACTGATTATTGCCAAGAGGAATTTGAGCCCACCAAGACCAATTTTTTTTAAAAAATATGAATTTCTCCATGAACTAGCTCAAATTTTTAAGGTTAGTAACCATTTTTTTTTTTAATGTACCCTCCTCCACACACACATAAAAAGGTCTACTAGCCAATCAGATTGTAATTTCTGTTCAGCACTTCTAAAGGGTCTATGCATGTGAGCTTTGGGGGTTTTAAACCTGAACTTTTCAAACTGGAGCTAATCAGTTAGTAGAGTAGTAGAATCAATTTTAATGCACACTAATCACTGGCTCAGAGGTTAAAGCATCTGCCTCCAATGTGAGAGACCCGGGTTCGATCCCTGGGTCGGGAAATCTGGAGAAGAAAATGGCAACCCACTCCAGTATTCTTGCCTGGAGAATCCCATGGACGGAGGAGCCTGGTAGGCTACAAGTTCACGGGGTCACAAAGAGTCGGACACGACTGAGCGACTTCACTTCACTTCAATCAGAATATTTAATGAATTCAGAATTTAGGATGGGATGAATGGTATCAAAGGAAAAACATAAGAGTGAAACAAGTTAGATTGCTTTGAGAAATGTTATATTTACATTGCAGAGTAGCAAGCGACATAGAAATTGAATGTATTTCTCACCAAGGAGAGTGGTCAACAAGTTTGGAAACACGTATCTGTGAGACTTAGGTATTACTCAACTTAAATCGTCCAGAATCCGAAAAGAATAGGAACAGAACGGAGAAGGTAGACTGCCTAAGGCCTTGATTCTTCACTCTTCCCCCAGGGAAGCTCAAACAAAACCAAGTAGCAACGGTGCGCGCAGCTGGCTCAGATACAACGGGAACCCCGTGCCGGGTCGCGCCTCCTTTCCCCGAGAGGGCGCTGCACAGAATCCTTTCTCCAAGGGTAGGACGGCGCGCGCGCCCGGAAGCACTTCCACCCCGGACGCATTTCCTCTACGCACCAAGGGTGCTCCCATGACGCATTTCCGGCTGGCTGCATTGAGCACGTGAGACTCGAGAGGAAGTAACGTCATTTGGGAGAGCCGAAAAGCTGGGCTGTGGCACCGCGGTGAAGGCTCTTTATCTACAACATGTCTCATTTACCGATGAAACTTCTACGCAAGAAGATCGAGAAGCGGAACCTCAAATTGCGACAACGAAACCTAAAGCTCCAGGGTGAGCTCCGCTGAACCTCTCGGCGGCCCGGGTTGTGGAGGGAGCCTGCACGTGGGCCGTGGCGCGCTACGGACTTGGTGACTGCGGCCCCGGTGTGGCGCTGGCAGCTTCCCCCAGAGCACGCGAGTTTGGGGAGCGGGGAGAGGCAACCCTGGGCAGCGCAGGTGCCGGCCCAGCGCAGGTGCCGACTCTGCGTTGCCCAGATCTTTCAACATCAGTTTCTCCTTTCAGAACGCGGACAGGACCCCGGTTGATTTTCTTTCCAGCTGTGCTTGCAGCTGAACCAGGCTGCCCCATTTCCACCCTCCCTATTCCGATTCCTTCACGACCTCTAGGATCCACCTCATCCCCAACCCCCATTTCCCAGCAGACACGTGGGACTTTCTCATCCCCACGCATCTTCCTTTCACATCATCGATTTCTTGTGTGTATCGTTTCAAAACAAGCTGGCTGTCTCACTTCACGGACATGCCTGGTACCCTTGCTTTCGCCTATCTACCTGCACTCTGTCTCGACTCCTGCAGAACTTCCTCTCCTAAAGTGTCTCATGCGCGGTCATACGCGTGATGCATATGCTCGTGCCCTGTCTTCCCGCTACTCCTCACTTTAAGTTACACATTTCTTGGGGGCTTCTGCGTATTTGTGTCCATAACAAAGACCATTGCAAAGCATTTTACCTGCATGTGCTGCAGTCCATGAGGTCGCTAAGAGTCGGACACGCCTGAGCGACTTCACTTTGACTTCACTTTCATGCACTGGAAAAGGAAATGGCAACCCACTCCAGTATTCTTGCCTGGAGAATCCCAGGGACGGGGGAGCCTGGTGGGCTGCCGTCTATGGGGTCGCACAGAGTCAGACACGACTGAAGCGACCTAGCAGCAGCAGCACGTTTCTTTACCTACCTCGGTTGCAGTCCTAACTTCCTTACAGGGGAGCAGACATCTTGAAGTTAGTTATGTCAGCCTTTTTAGGTCTTGTATAACAGCAGTCCCTAACCTTTTTGGCACCAGGGACTGGTTTCATGAAAGACAGTTTTTCATGGTGATTAGTGGGGCCGGGGCGGGGAAGTGGGAGTCAGCGGTTCCGGATGATTCAAGCCCGAATTACATTTATTGTGCACTTTATTTCTATTATTGTTATATCAGCTCCCACCTAAGATCATCAGGCATTAGATCCCAGAGGTTGGGGACCTCTGCCCTGTTAGACTTAAGACCCCCTAGGGCAATGTTGGAGGCATACTGCCTTACAGTAGTTGGTTTTGTACAGAGATCAGTTGATTGAAAGAAATCCTGAAGGAGGGAACAAGTGTGTGAATTTTAGGAATAATGTTTTTTAAGTCCCCTAATGTTTACATTTCCTATGGAATAACAAAGCATTGCTGACTACGTCCGGAGAAGGCAATGGCACCCCACTCCAGTACTCTTGCCTGGAAAATCCCATGGATGGAGGAGCCTGGTAGGCTCCAGTCCATGGGGTCGCTAAGAGTCAGGCACGACTGAGCGACTTCACTTTCACTTTTCACTTTCATGCATTGGAGAAGGAAATGGCAACCCACTCCAGTATTCTTGCCTGGAGAATCCCAGGGACAGAGGAGCCTGGTGGGCTGCTGTCTATGGGGTCGCACAGAGTCGGACACGACTGAAGCGACTTAGCAACAGCAGCAGCAGCTGACTACGTCTTGGTAGTTTAAGATAACAAAAGGTAGTACTTTGTCAATGTATAAACAGAAACTTGTAAAACATTGTTAGGCATTTATGTACAATAAATATCAAGGCAAATAAGTAGTTTCATCAACAGAATTTTCAGTTCGCTGACAGCTGAGAAAGATTTGTCAAATACTTAATATGTATGTTTTGTAAGTACCATTGTTTGGTCCCATCTGTTTAAATATTTAACCTCATTGAAGTTTTCTTGTTTCAGACTTTTGTCTCCTTATGAACAGAGAGGTGGTTTTTTTGAAGTTACAAAATCAATGCAGCATTCCCTCCCTGTTTTTAATTTATTTGTGCTGCAGTGGAATACTATAAAACTGGAACTCATTTTAATGTACACAACAGGAAAGTAAAAGCTAGATCATTTCAGTACTGGAAGCCATGGCATTCCATGAGGGATTGCAGGGTCTCTAAGCAAGCCTCTCCTTTGTCATGATGTGTTTTCCCTTTTTAAACAGGTGCCTCAGCCGTGAGCCTGTCAGAAACTCAAAATGGAGATGTGCCTGAAGAAACAGTGGGAGATGGAAAAGTTAAAAAGTCCTTAAAGCAGTCTGTGAGTGTGGGCTTGTCAGAAGCCCCAAATGGAGATATAGCTAAAGAAACAGTAGGAAGCAGAAAAGTTAAAAAGTCCCTAAAACAACCTATGAGTGCTGGGTTGGCAGAAACCCAAAATGGAGACACATCTGAAGAAGCAGGAGTAAGTGGAAAAGTGAAGAAGTCCCGAAAACAATCTATGAATGCGAGCGCGTCGGAAGCCGGCAATGGAGTCCTGCCTAGGGAAGCCACGGAAAATGTCAAAGCTAAAAAATCTGTGAAAGAGTCTGTAAATGTAGGCATGTCAGAAGCCCAAAATGGAGATGTTTTTAAAGAAACAGGGGAAAATGTCAAAGTTAAAAAAGCCTCCAAGAAATCCACCACATTGACCAGTGGAGAAGCAGCAATGCAGTCTCCCAATTCAGAATCAAAAAAGAAGAAGAAGAAGAAAAAGAGAAAAGTAGTGGATGATGCTGGGCCTGGTATGTACTTTTATTTTTTTTAACTTAAGCCATTAAGTTTTTCAAGTTATCATTCTGCCTTTCCTCTTTTTATTGTAATGTCCGCATGACATGCAAGGCTCCCCCCACACCCTTACTGGCATGCAAGAAACCAGCCTGGTAGCTAGAGGAAACATCAGAGGAAGGTGCAGTTTAAGTTTTCTCAGAATACTGCTCTTCTTGGCAGTTAACTGTCTGAGCTTTTTATAAAGTGTACTCTGACATAATATTTTAGATCTACCTATTTCCAAAGAGAATTGTGGAATTACTGACACTAAAGAAATCCGGGCTGGTTTAGAATCCATCTTCTTGAGTCTTTATGAATCAGAGACTTAACATTAATGATTCTTTCACTCACCTCTTTTTTTCCCTGGTTCCTTTTTCCCCACAATAAATTCCTATCTATTCAGAGCAGCATAATGATAATTAAAGTATGCAAAAATAGCAACTGGGAAACTTCTGAATAAATGGAACATTAATTTCCTAGTGAGTAGAATGGCCAGGATTGGGGAAGAGGGGTACTTTCATTTAGAAGATTATTGGACTGAATAAGTTTAGGTGAAAGAACAGGCATTTTAATTGAACTGTGAGTAGGCAGAGATTTCAGGGAAGGGTCGAACAGGTATCAGCAAACTGTTCAGCCTTCTGCCTGTTTTTGCAGACATGCTTAACCGGAACCCTGTGATACCCATTTGTTTACTTGACCTTTGTGATGACAGACCATACAGCCTACAAAACCTAAAGTGTTTACAGATCTGGTTCTTTGTAGATAACATTTGCCAACTCCTGTGTTAGCATGTCCTATTCACCTTTTGTCGGAAATAAAGTTTTCATCTAGAAAGATGCTTTGGATTTTTCAGACATGCCTGGCTGTGTTTTTACTGCCTACAGACTATAATGCGTTTGTAAATTATGAGAAACTGCTTAAACAAAAAGTGAAACAAGACAGAGACTAAAGCGTGAGGATTGACATTACAATTTTGATTTAAAGTGATTGTAATCCTGTTCTAAAATTGTTAGTGCCTTTGGGATTCTTATTCTGAGTATGCTGGAGGAAGTGAAATTTCTACTCTGAAGCACTGAATCACAGGACTGGAAATTTAAATCCTATTGATAACCTTGAAGAACTGTTTTAACAAGAAGAGAAGTCATAAGCCTTGAAGTCCAGCTGATAGTATTCATGGCCTTTGAATGTGTGGGTTGTACAGAGTTGATCATTTCCCAGAAAGGTGGTCATAAGGTCCAAGGAAGAGGCCAGTCCTGGGTTACAGAGTCCTGAGTTCCGGTTTAGGTCAATTCTGTTCTAACTAACATCACTAACTGCCATGAATTTTTAAAAGCACAGCATGGAGTTAACCTATTTGGCCCAGAGTAGAACATTTAAGAGCATGATGGGAGGTAGGACTAGGAAGGTAGTTTAGGGGACTGTGTTTTGAAAGTTGTGAATGTATGCTAAGAATGAAGAGCTAGGAAACCTTCCCTCTCCTCTTACCACTTACATTCAAGGAAGCAGCCAGCCAGTTTCTGTCACCCAGCTGAGTAGGTTGTTGCCCTTGCTTTGTAATCTGTCTCAAGTAGTATAAAGAGCCTTTTGTGTTTCTGTTCCCCTTTAAGACAAAATTAGCTCTTATAGAAAATTTGTGTTATGAGAGGAAAAAGTGCTTGTTATGGGTTTTTTTTTTTAATTAATCACTTGACCTTGTCTCCTTAATGAATTTTATAGAATTGGGAGTGTTTAGTTCAGCTTATAAAAAATTTCTTACTTAAGACAGTATAATAAGTAGTAAGTCAGAGAAGGAAGTATTATATCACTTATATGTGGAATCTGAAAAAATAGTACAAATGAACTTACAAAACAGAAACAGACTCAGAAACATAGAAAACAAATGTATAGTTACCAAAGGGGAAGGGGGGATGAATAAGTTGGGAGTATGGGATTAACAGGTGTTACTACCATCTATAATAGATGATAAGGATTTACTGTATAGCACAGGGAACCATTCAATATAATGAAGGATTTTTTTCTAAATATCAGTAATGCATATACCTATAACGTATGCATAACTGAATCAGTTTGCTGTTTACCTGAAACCAACACAATATTGTAAATCAACTATACTTTAATAAATACATATACTGTATGTAGTATATATGTGTATATATATACACAAAGAAGCCTAAAAAATAAAGCTTTGTTAGCAGATCTGCGTGTCCTGCTGAGTTTTTTAATACAGCCAGATTTTTTTTAATCAGGAAAAAGAGGTTCTTAGCAAATTAAAACTGTAAATGTGTTAAGCTTTTGAAAATATGTCTTTTTTTTTTTGCATCACACATCTGTTATTTTATGATCTCATTTGGTATTCTTGTTTTTAAAAAATTGGGGGGTATTTGTCCTTTAAACCAAAGATTCCAAAAAAGCAAAAGCTGAGGACATAGGAGAGGCTGAAGATGGTGCCCAGGCTCCTGAAGAAACAGAAAACCGTGTGGAGAAGCCAGATGACGAGGGTGAGGACAGCGAAGTGCCCAGCCTGCCCCTTGGACTGACAGGTGATTATCAAAGTGTTTTTCCAGGTAGATTTCTAAAGTGTCACACCTCCCTGGATTATAGGATTTAAAGGTTCAGTTGTAGCATTTATTGACAAGACATGGTTTTATATCTAATTGCTGCTTTTTATCTTCCACATTGTGTGCTTTAGTTCTTATTTCTTTCTCTTATTTTTCCTTTTTCTTTATTCCTAACATTAAATATTTTGACATGCACACAAATAGCTCTCAGGGTCCTCTATGTCTTTGGTTTGTCACTTTCCATGTTACAGTAGGAAAGTCATTGGCATGGAAGTCTGGAGCCCAGAGGTTTAATGCTGGCTCCATTACTAACAGACAAGGATGAAATTAACATTACTGAGGGGCGTGTGCCAGGGTCACCTCTTCTGACCTCCATTTCTTTATCTGTAAAGTCAAGAGTTTAGAATCAATTGCTCCTATCTAGAAACGTCTAGCAGTTACTTGAGTTATTTGGTTTGAGGTTTTTGTTTATTAAAATAGTGAAGCCCACAACCCAACCTTTGCAATCAGAATTGCAAAGGTTATTACGGCAGTGATTCTCAAGCAGGGTAATTTTACCTCCTAAGTAGGGGGACCCATCCCAGTTTTCCCATTTAAGGGGGTGCAACCCTTCAACCTCCTCTGTCCCAGGTAAACAATGGGAGCAGGTGACAAGTGTCCAGTGAGTAGAGGTCAGAGACGCTGCAGGACCTCCTATAATGCATAGGACAGCCTCTCACAGCAAAGAATTATCCATCCCAAGATGTCAGTGGTGCCAGGGTTGCCAGCGCCTGGGTTATAGCTGGGGTGTGTGTTGAGCAGGGAGCTCCCAGGTAGTCTGATGCCTTCCCCTGCTGGTGACCCACCGCACACCTGATATATAGGTACATTCTCACCATCTGGGGCCATCTCTGACTCTTCTCAGTTGTCTTTTTTGGAGAGTTGCTATTTTGATTGATTTCATACTCAGTTTTTATACTGAGTGTTTTCTTTCTTTATTGCAGACTTCCTAAACATTTCATTTCTCTCTGAATTTTCCCCTGAAAGCCTCACACCACCACCCCTGCCCCAGTGTGCCCCCACCTTAGCATTTTTATTTCACATAAGTCCCTTGATTGTACCACCTCGCCAACTCTTTGTTATTTCATTACAGTATAGGCTTTAGATTACACAGCCGTTAGCAGTGGAGAAACTTGCAACAAGTATAAGATCTTTTTCTTGTTATATAGGAATGGTTGGTGTTTAGTCTTTTCTTATTGGAAGAAGCTCTTCTAAAGAAGCTTGACATCAACCCAGTAATGTTTTCAATCAGCAAAACAAATTTAGGAAACGCAATATTAACTGTTCAGAAAAGGTAAATTTGTTAATGATAAACTGTCTTCTGTTTAGGAGCTTTTGAGGATACTTCATTTGATTCTCTGACTAATCTTGTCAATGAGAACACTCTGAAGGCAATAAAAGAAATGGGCTTTACAAACATGACTGAAATTCAACATAAAAGTATCAGACCACTTCTGGAAGGCAGGTATGGTTAACATTGAGGTTTGGGCATTGGTCCTGGGCTTCCCAAGTGGCGCTAGTGGTAAGGAATTTACCTGCCAGTGCAGGAGATGGAAGAGATGCGGGTTTGATCCCTGAGTCAGGAAGATCCCCTGGAGAGGGAAATTCTTGCCTGGGAAATCCCATGAATAGAGGAGCCTGGTGGGCTACAGTCCATGGGGTCGCAAAGAGTTGGACATGCCTGAGCACGCACACATACACACACTTAATATCTCTGTTTTTAGTGCCAATAGTTTGGGGAAAAAATACCAGTATGTTCTATGGATCTCACATTGTGTTTGATAATATAGCTAACCTTCATTAAAGGCTTTAGGTTATTTATTGATGTTGGAGAAAATTGTTCACTTCTGTTTTTAGCACAATTGTTATTTCTGAGTTAAGTGTTTAACCCACATGATTGATTTCAGTGATAGAGAAGGTGGGGACTCTTTTCTTGTTATAATCTAGCCTCAGTGCCTCAAACATGTGTCGTAGTCCATGGTAGGTATTCAGTAAATACTTGCTGCATGAGTAGAGCAAATATGTTTCTCCTTTTCCGTTTTATTTTTTAGGGATCTTCTAGCAGCTGCAAAAACAGGCAGTGGTAAAACGCTGGCATTTCTCATCCCTGCAGTTGAACTTATTGTTAAGTTAAAGTTCATGCCCAGGAATGGTAAGCCTGTGAGCCCGCTGTCTCTGTGAGAATCTTACTAGAAGTCTGTCATGACTGTGGGCGCACTCCTGGTGTAACTACAGTTTGACTTTGACCATATATCCTGTTTTACTTTTTAGGAACAGGAGTCCTTATTCTCTCACCTACTAGGGAACTGGCCATGCAGACTTTTGGTGTCCTTAAGGAGCTGATGACACACCATGTTCACACATACGGGTTAATAATGGGTGGCAGTAACAGGTCTGCTGAAGCTCAGAAGCTTGCCAATGGGATCAACATCGTCGTGGCCACACCAGGCCGTCTCCTGGACCACATGCAGGTAAGAGGACACTGTCGTGAAGCCCCATCTTCTGTCTGTGTGAAACGTACACTTCGCAGCTAACAGTTTTTTTCTGTCCTTTGTCTTGTCAGAATACCCCAGGGTTTATGTATAAAAACCTACAGTGTCTGGTTATTGATGAGGCTGATCGTATCTTGGATGTTGGGTTTGAAGAGGAATTAAAGCAAATCATTAAACTTCTGCCAAGTAAGTGGGTTGCATCTTCATGTGGTTTGCAGAGCAGCTGTTGGAAGTAGTTGAGAATTTTTCCTGTATGAAAACTGTTAATGTCAGCATTTTAATTTAACCAAGTGAGGTTGTTGTGCCGGTCAGCCTTAGAGGTAGTTTGCAATATATACATCGATCTTACTGGTAACTTACTACAATGGTTTTGCCATTTGAGAGCTTACAGTGCAAGTTAAACAGTTTTAACGTATGTCTCGTTCCTGTCCATCCCTGCCACCCCATCTCTCATCCTCCAGTAGTCATCGACTTGGTGCCTTCTGTGTTATGTTTAAGTCGTATGTACCTCGGTTATAGTACTTGAAACATTTATAAACTGCTTATATCTATAACAGTGTGGTTCCGTGCCTTATACGATTTGTTTCTTACTGCTTCATCGAGGTATAATTAACATCATAATCTTTACATGTTTTTACATGTAAAGATTGTTATGTTTTAAGTATATAATTTGATACATTTTGTCCTGTTTACACCTTGAAGCCATCACCACAGTCAATACAGTGAATATTCTCATAACTCTCAAAGATTACTTTATGTCCCTTTGCGGTCCCTCCCTCTCTCCCTCAGTAGCAGCAGCCCTCCCCTGCTTACAACAACTGCTCACAGGTCTCCTCTCTCACAGGTGGCTGTTGGTCTGCCCTCTGTCAGTGTAGATCAGTTTGCATTTTTCAGGGATTCGTATGAATGGAATCATATGGTATTACTGTCTTTTTGTCTCTTCTTGTGCTCAGCAAATTCTGTGATTTGTCTGTGCCATTACATTTTCAATAGTTCTTTGCTTTGTTCCTCCCTGGCATTCTATTGTTTAAATATGCCACAACTTGTTTATCCATTTAATTGTTGATGGATGACTGGGTTGTTAACAGTTTTGGTCTGTTACATATAAGGTGGCTATGAACATGCACCTACAACTCTTTATGGGTGTATATCGCCTTTTCTGTGGTGTGATTATCTAGGAATGGAGTGACGGGTGTTATGTTTAATTTGTATCATTTTACATCCCCATCAGCAGAGTATGGAAGTTCCAGTCGTTCCTGTTAAGTCGTTCCTGTTAAGTCTTGAAATTAGGTAGTGTTAATACTCCAACTTTGTTAATTTGTTTGTCTGTTCCCATCGTTTGCATTTCTGTATGAATGTTAGAATGTTTGTCAGTCTCTGTAATATCGATCATTGGTGGAAGATAAAGTTGGGTCCTTCAGCACATGAATGAGGTAGATCTCCATTTATCAGCTTCCTAATTTCTCTCAGAAGTGTTTCAGAGTTTTCACTGTACAGGTTTTTTCATACCTTACATGTAAAAATTTCTCCTTTATTGTTTTCATGTCTGATTGCACTGGCCAGACCCTCCAGTGTACTCCTGAGTAGAACTGGCAAAAGAACACATCTTTATCTCACTCCTGGTCTTAGGTGGGAAAGCATTCGGTCTCAGCACTAAGTGTGATGCAGATGCTGCACGTCTAGATGCCCTGTATAAGACTGAGGATGATCCCTTTCGTTCCTAGTCTGCTGTTTCTTAAATCAGGAATAAATGTTAAATTCTGATAGATGCTTATATTTCTGAATTCACTTTGCTAAAATTTTGTTAAAGATGAGTTGGAAAGCTGTCCTAAGTGAGCTTTAGCGGAAATTGTCCATTTCAACTCAGTTGTCAAATCTATAGACATAAAGTTGCCCTTGCTGTTCCTCTCTTACTGTCTATAGTGATACCATGTTTCTATTTTCTGAAAGTTCTACTTAGCGCATCTTTAGTTGTGAAGCAGTTCTAAAAATTCCCTGAAAAATTTGGGTTATTTTTCTATGGTTGTGTTTCAGCACGCAGACAGACCATGCTCTTCTCTGCCACACAAACTCGAAAAGTTGAAGACCTGGCGAGGATTTCTCTGAAAAAGGAGCCTTTGTATGTTGGTGTTGATGATGATAAAGCTAATGCAACTGTAGACGGTCTTGAGCAGGTACTTCTTGTCACTGCCTTCCATTTTAAGGATATCCTTTGATGTTTCCTTGGAAGTGTTTGGAGGATCCTCTAAAAAGCAAATGGGTTAACAAACTTAATAAAATACCACCAAGTTTATAGGAGTAAAATGAATTTTGTTGTTCAATAATATCTTGCGCTAAGATGTGAGGTGAGTTAGAAGGTGGAGAGGCTGGTTTCAAGCATGTAACTGTGGAAATGAGGTGACAAAGAGCCAAAACAGCTTGATTAAAAATAGAACTTTAAGATTGAGTCTTTTGATGAGTAAAATATTTCTTTCCTGTAACAATTTAGCTTACAAACCTTTCATTGGTTGTTTAGTTTTTAAAAATATATTCACCTAGCTTTGTGATCAGAGAAGGCAATGGCACCCCACTCCAGTACTCTTGCCTGGAAGATCCCATAGACGGAGGAGCCTGGTGGGCTGCAGTCCATGGGGTTGCAACTGAGCGACTTCACTTTCAACTTTTCACTTTCATGCATTGGAGAAGGAAATGGCAACCCACTCCAGTGTTCTTGCCTGGAGAATCCCAGGGACGGCGGAGCCTGGTGGGCTGCCGTCTCTGGGGTCACAAAGAGTCGGACGTGACTGAAGTGACTTAGCAGCAGCAGCAGCTTTGTGATATTGTTTAGGATAGTGCACTTCAGCTGTGGTTATTTAGGATCTTGCCTTTAAGGACCTTCTAAAAATGAATCATTGATACATTTTGAAGGTTCCAGTTAATAGAGGTATTGGTATTACTATGATTACAAGAACTTGATAACCAGTAGTCTCAGAAATACGGAAAATATTTAGTATCCAGTGATTATAGCCAATAAAAGGAATCGAAAGATTTAAAATCAGTCTTATTTTAGGACTGCATTATTATAATGAAGGTAGTAATTTTGCTATAGGTGAGGCTTAACAGTGTATACGCCATGTTAATCTGTTCTCTCCATCAGATTATATTGGTTCATGAAGTTCAAAGTGTCCATTCGATTATTTTGTGTCTGTTCACTTGAACCTCTTCTAGGGGTATGTTGTCTGTCCTTCTGAAAAGAGATTCCTCCTGCTCTTCACATTCCTTAAGAAGAACCGGAAGAAGAAACTAATGGTTTTCTTTTCATCCTGTAAGTCCGTGAAATACCACTATGAGTTGCTGAACTACATCGATTTGCCTGTCCTGGCCATTCATGTAAGTGGTTATGATAAGCTTATTACAAACAGCTTACACTTAGCGAGTTATGTAGGTTGTGGGGATTACGGTATTGTCCTTGCCTCCAAACATAGTTCTGAGTAATTTGGACAAATAACAGGTGATGGGTCCTGTGAGGAGGGAATTTTGCTGGGGGTGGGGGCAGGCAGTGGGAACCTGAAAGGAGGAACCGATGCCATCGCTTGGGGAAACAGGCCGGGTACTGAACTTGAAATAAAGCAGCTAACAGTTCCACAGTTTAGGGGTTCTACACCGAGACCTCCCACAAATAGTCTCAAATTTCCTCTTCCAATGGATGTTTTGTTTTGGTTCTAGGGAAGGCAAAAACAAAATAAGCGTACGACCACGTTCTTCCAGTTTTGCAATGCAGATTCAGGGATCTTGTTGTGTACAGACGTGGCAGCTAGAGGGCTGGATATTCCTGAAGTGGACTGGATTGTTCAGTATGACCCTCCAGATGACCCCAAGGTAATTGGCATCCTCTAGTTATCTCCCCAGGTTCCCTGAGAAGTACCCCATCCCACAGATTATTCCTCAAGCTGCTCCAGTCATGCTTCAGCGTACAGCCATACAGCGACTCTGCAGTATCTCAGTGATGCTTCCACCGTTTAAGGCTTTCACAGGACCCAGAGAGGGTGTGTGCAAGGAAATTTGAGAGGCATCAGTGGGACTTAACTTAGGAACATTGCCTGCTTGGGGCAGTCTATTAAACAGCAGTAGATGTCAGAGGAATAAAATGTGCTTATGGAGATAGATGCCAGTCTTTAGTATATGTAGTAAAATAAGTTTTTTTAGGTATTTTCAACAAAAGGTAGATTATATAAGTTGTCAGCCATTTGAATGTTTGCAAAAGCCCTTATGAAGTTGAAGCACACTTACTAGTCGTTTGATTGGATCATAGAATTAATGTGAATGTCCTGTCCAGCTCTCCTTGGCCTCGGTACTATCTCTGTGGGGATGGTGCCTGCAGAAGGGATGGGGGACCACTAGCTTTGGGGAGCACGGTGATAGGCTGTGTGGCAAGCACCAAGGTTGCCGTGCAAGCCAGTGTATTACCTCAGGTGTTCTGTCTCCACCAAAGGAGTACATTCACCGTGTGGGCAGAACAGCCAGAGGCCTGAATGGAAGAGGGCACGCCTTGCTCATTTTGCGCCCTGAAGAATTGGGTTTCCTTCGCTACCTGAAGCAATCCAAGGTAAAGATCTTCACGTGGAAAACCTTACACTAGGGACAGATTCCTCTACGCAAGAATTGTTTGCCGGTGCACATGGCCTCAGGCACCGTTTCTAGGTGTGTCCAAGGGGTTCCTAGTTGTTACCATTCTGTTAGGACAGTTGGTGCAGCGGTTTAGCAAATGAGCCTTCTGTGGGTCTTGTCCAGGAAATATGAGCCAAAAACTACCCACAAAGCACTGTGCTTGAGCCCTGTGTCACTCAGGGGGCGTCCCTGTCCCTAGTCTTCCCACAGCCGTGTTGGAAGCCTCCTCTGCTCCTGCTCCCCTCCTGTCTTCACCTCACCCAAAGCTGCAGGGAGGCCATCCCCTCCTACCCCTTCCCCTTCCGGGCCCCAGTCCTTGCCTGGCAGTTAGCGCTTTACTGTCTGTAATCTCGGACCAAAAAGATAACTTCAGCCCTGAATCCGCCCTTCTGTCATGAGCCCCAGCATGGCTGCTGCATATTGCCTTTCCTTAGTCTGCTGTTTTGAAAAGTGGGTTCTGTTTTAACTCCTCTGATTCTGGGCTCAGTCCACCCTCCTCTGACTTTGGCCTTTGTGCTGCCGAGTCTTGTGAATGCTTGTCGGCCTTGTGTTTCCCGGCATTTGCCTCCTTGTTGGCACAGTGTTGCCTGGTGGATTTTCCCCCACCACCCAACTAGCAGCAGGTCCTAGAAATTGCCATCCCGCCTTTGCAGTTTTTCTCTAGCTACCTGGTTCCTGGTTCCTCTGGGAGGGTGTTGCTGATCTCATCCCTCCTTCGTGTGCCCCCAGCCCAGGTGCTTATCAAGTTGTCTGCCCACTCACCTGTCTCCACCCAGGGCCTGGGACTCGGGTGGCTGTTCTTTTTCCCCAGCACCTGCATGGGCACTTTTCCAGTTGTCTCATAAGAGATGACTGGTAAGAAATCCCTCCTGTAGGAGTTGGTGGTCACAAACACCAGTTTCAGAAACCCTGGTGTCACAGACCCCCATCACAGGGCAGTGTGGTGTCAGGGCAGCTTTCCCAACACTGAGAGAAGAGCTAGTGGTTCTGTAAACTAGAAGCTGAAAGCTGCTTCATCACATTGCATCCACAGAGATGTTTATTTAGAGAAGAGTGCATCGGTGCATATCATTGCCCCACTTAGTTTCACAGCTTTTCTTTGAGGAGGGTTCCATTCAGAGTGCATTAGGAGAGGGGAGATACACCTCTCCCATTGGCATTGGGAGACAGGGAAACAGGTGTCTGGCCCATGAAATTGAAGTTCCACAAGCCTTTTCCCTTCCGTCTCATCAGTGACTGATGAGTTGCATCAGACCAACCCGGTTTACTAACCTGCTTGCTTTTGTTTTCTAGGTTCCATTAAGTGAATTTGAGTTTTCCTGGTCTAAAATTTCTGACATTCAGTCTCAGGTATGTGGGAGGGGTGGAGGGCCGGGGGGCATCCCAACCCTGCCTCTGTGGTGTCTCATTAACAGTCACTCTCCCCCAAGCCTCCCTTTCCATAAGTGGGAAGTCTGGACTTGAGTGACCATTGCTGTGTCCTGCGGTGCTGGTGAGCACGTTCCTATACTGTCTACCTGGTTTCAGCCTGTACCTTACATGAATTTTGTCATTATTCTTACTGCACCCGGATTTTGCAGATATTACAAAGCTTGGAGCAAGTGTTTTGGAACAAATGTTATAGATGAATTGTGCTTTCTTGTATTAAAGCCAATATTTATTTCTGTTTCAGCTTGAAAAACTGATTGAAAAGAACTACTTCCTTCATAAGTCAGCCCAGGAAGCATATAAGTCATACATTCGAGCCTATGATTCCCATTCCCTGAAACAGATCTTCAATGTTAATAACTTAAATTTGCCTCAGGTTGCTCTGTCATTTGGCTTCAAGGTGCCTCCTTTTGTTGATTTGAGTATCCTTTTCTGTGTGGTTATAAATTTGTCCAGGAACTATGGGCCAGAAGCTTGACCAGGGGCTCTGGGGCTTAGCACTCAGGTTGGCTTGTGCTCTGGCTGAGGCCTGGGGCCCAGATGGTCATCTCAGGCACTGACCTCGTGTCAGTGCTCGCGTCCGGGGTAGTCAGGGTGGAGATGACAGAGACGAGACAGTTTATGGCTTTAAAAAAGGACAGTGGAATTTGAGTGGCAAAGAGAGCCAGGGAAGTTGTAATATGTTAAGTATTAACGGGGTTTAAAAATCCTACCTGCTAGTTTTAGCCCCCGGTCATGTGGCCACTCCTGATTCGAGTGTTCACATTGTGGTGGCTCAGGGAGGGGTGGTGGGGCCCCAGGTATACAGCTGGCTGGTTCTCCCCTAGGTGGTGGTTTGGAGTTGGTTGTCTTTGTGTTGCTGGATTTCCTTAATGCCCCCTTTAGATGTGAACACCAATGACGGCAAAGTTAGAAAGCGAGGCGGTGGCGGTGGATTTGGCTACCAGAAAGCCAAGAAAGTCGAGAAGTCCAAGATCTTCAAACACATAAGCAAGAAGCCATCTGACAGCAGGCAGTTCTCTCACTGAAGACATACCTTTGTCCTGAAACGGATTTTCTTTTTCTTGCTGTAAGAAAGGAATTTGTGTTACTTTAGGATTTGGACTCATCTAACGAGTATGAATTGACTTGGGTTGCCGGCACTGAGGTTTCCAGTGAGTCTCCTTTTTGGGGATATAAAACAGGTCGCGATGCCTTGATTGCCCAAGAGCAAAGCAATGCATCTTTCTAGTCTTTGTGATGATAGGATATTTCTAAGTGTAAATCTTTTTTTTCCCCAAACTTGTTACTGTTTTAATGTAATTCTTCTGGTACCTTGCCTTCCTAGTGTCTGAAGCCTCTTGTGACTTGGATTGCTGTGTCAACCCGCCAGAAAGGGCAGGTGACCGGACACTGGACAGGTGGTGGTGGTGCAGAAAAATTGTCTCAATTTTTTTTTTGGTTTCAGTTTTTTCTTGGACCTTAACAGTAGTTTTTTGACCCCTCCTGAAAATGTTGCTGTGTGAAAGGGCAGAGAGCTTTGGGAAATCCCTAAGAAGCACCTTCAGGTAAGGGGGCACTGGGCTTTTATATGCCAGACTTTGAAACAATGAGCCTTTCTCCATTTTACTTTTTCAGGAGTAAGAAATATGGGTTGTCATTGTTATTTGAATAAAGCTGCCATAGCAGTCCTGACATTGAGAGTAGGTTGGGGGTAATCCCAGATATTACAGTTTCATTTACAAGTGTAGTCTCTGCTGTTCTCCATTTGGTCACTTAACAGACTGAGGCGCAAAGAGCGGTGGCACTCCTCAGTCAGATTTGTTTCTTTGAAGTGGTTTCGATTTTGATGAGTCCTTCCAACTCGAAATACTTCCAACAGTATTTAGAAGGCAAAAGCATCTTTTTGAGAAAAACTGCCTCTTCCAGACCCGTAAAATGAAAATAGTTTTATGGTGAAAACTGAAAGTGAGCACACAGCACAATATCAAAGGCAGTGGTTTGGTCAGATGGGATTTTTGTTGTAGTAATTTTTGATTTCTGGTGTGTTTGATGTTTTATTTCTAGTGTGTTTTATAACTACAAAATGGTTATTACATTTTGTACTAATTTAAAACCAAAGTTGCTAGCATCATTTTACCATTGTACCAGTTAATATTCAGATTCCTATTAAATGTGCTAAGAATATTAAATGTCGAAGAAACAGTCTGGTAAACAGCATTCCAGTAGGTAAAGAATGATACTGTCCCACATCTGGGCTTGACCACCGTCCCCCTCGCTGGACATGTCCTGGGCTTCAGACCTTGATTGTTGGACTCCTAGCATTTAATACCTGTTTCTCTTTACAGTGACTTTTCTTTGTTTCAGAAATAATCATGTTTCAAAAAGTACACAAAAGCAGAGAAGAATATTTAATCACTGAACAGAAGCAAATACTGTTAATATTTTGATACTTAATCTTCCAGTGTTTTGTATATGTACTTTTAAATTTTTTTATCAAAAGTGAAGTTAAATGATCCTCTACCCAGTATTTGTAACCATCTTGTTTCATAACTTATTTTCCTGTGTCATTAAACAATTACATCAACTTTGTATCATTTATTACTGCTTTCACCTTGCTTGGTCCAGCCTGGACTTGAGTCCTGGATGCCTGCCTATCCCACCCAGCCTGTCTCTTCTTGTTACATTGTGTCTGGTGTCCATTAGTCTTGCCATTTGTGAGAAAAGCATATAAACAGAAAGTGGAAAGATTATTCTTACTCCTATAATGACTAACCTCAGGACTTGCTGGGAGTCCTATGTGAGATTATGCTCACAAGGCCAGTCCAGCCTAGGGACATCCAGACAACCTGCCTGGCCAGGATTCACATGGGAGGGAGCCAGTCACCAGAATCTGCAAGGCCCATTTGCACACAGAGAAGACCGCTTAAGTCCCTGTGCTAAGAGCACAGCTGCAGGTGGCGTGTGTGGGGCCATTAATTTGACGAACAGGATTGAATGGTCTCTTTATCCAGCAAGGCCAGGCAGCATCACTATCCAAGTAGGAACCTTTAGGTCCTGCGGGCTGCAGGTGGTGTCGTCATTGCAATTTCTAGATTTCTTTTGGTCTTAACTGCCCAGGTGCAAGCTGAATTCAAATTTAAAAGGGTCTTGTTTATTCAAAAATTCGTAGTAGTTAAAAAGTCTGGGACCAGAATGCCTGGATTCCAATTCCAGTTCTGTTTCCTGGGCCTATTAAATGAGTATAACAAAGAATACCAAAACCTGCTTTGTAAGGTGGTATGAATTGAATGTAGTAATATGTAAGGTACTAGGATGGTGTCCAGTATAAAGCACTCGGTACCTGTTGGCTGTCTTTATCAGTACATAAATCCTACATGGAAGGCCCGCTTCCCAACAGCAGTAGGTACACGGACTCTGAAAAGCCTGAACCAGCTTGGGCCTTTTGGAGAATAGACCAAGGATTTTTGACAGTCCAGGTCCCCTGGAATTCTGATCAGACCTAGGTTTTGGGAAGTGTTCCAATCCTGTCATACCTTCTTAAGACAGCCATCAGGTAGATTGATGCAGTTTTCAAGGCTACTCTTCAGACTAGGTATTCCGGTAGAACAATGACTTCATAAACCATAAATCTTTATGAATTAAGAGCCTGCTAGGTGCCAGAAACTGTGGAAGACACAGATGCATATGGCTGAGCTCTTAGGAACCTTGGAGGTCTAGAGAAGTTGTCATGAGCAATTGTAACATTGTTTTCCAAGTCATGTGACAGATGCAGATACATAGAGATATCCCAGCTATTTCTAAGCCTGGAAATTCTGCATCCTTGGATTCTGGCAGACTTCAGCTGAAAAAGAGGTGTTGGAACCTTCTCCATCTATGGATGACAGACTGTTGTTCTGGGACATGAGTTCCCAAATGCCACACAATGTACCACACAAGAAACCCTGAGAATTTTAAGATTTTTCTTGCCCCATGCCCAAGAGATTTAGCAGAGCAAAGGAATCGGTGATTCTCAGCACGCTGGGTGTGAGAACATCCAGTCTAGAATACAAACACATACACGATCTTGGTAAACCTTGTAATGCTATCATCTTGCAAAATAAAAATGCCCAAGACAGGAAATGGTGTTAGTGTATTTAGTTATCCACAAAGCAGGGTGGCAAGAGGAAACACCTAAGACTTCTGGTAAGAAACAGCTGTGCCTTTGTTTGAATGCCTCATGTGGGAAAGCACAGCTTAGGGCAGCCTTGGCCCCCATGTCTCCCCTAGACAGGCAGAGTCTCAAGATTCCCTGACAATGCTCCATTCAGTTGGGATCCAGTTGGTTGGTGTTCACACAGGAGATGTCACATAGAGACAGCCATTCTCTCTAGGACCCAGCATCTTCATTTGTTCGAGGGGCCGAGGATCATCTGATCTCCTGCCTGTGTTCAGAGAGCATGCCATGTAAGTCCTCCTGGGTTGTCAGGATCACCTCCCATTGGAAAGCAGAAAAGCCTCCCCTGTAGTCAGAAGGGCTATAATTTATGTATAAACGGAAAGGCTTCCCAGGTGGTCAAGAACCCATCTGCCAATGCAGGAAACAGAGCGTGCGTTCAATCCCTGAACTGAGAACAACAGAAAAGGGATCGGATGGGTCAGAAACAGAACAATGTCTTTTCGGACTTTCTTGCTGTTGTACACCCTCTCCCCACAATGAAAACGTCATGGTTTCAGATGCTTTAGGCCAGTAAAGCTAGGGAGGTGTCATACAATTCCTGCGAGTCCGCATCGCGCCAGCAGGGGGCGCCTTCAGCCGGCAGACCCCTCTGCGCCGGATCCCCGGATTGATCGTCCTCAATTTGTTGGCACAAGAGGACGACAGGGAGGTCCCTACCGCTACCCGGGGGAGAGTGGGGGCGGCCACTCGCCAGGCTCCATCCTGCTCAGGGTAGGCGCGTGTGTCCCTAGATGCAGATGGGACACAGCAGCGAGCCTGCGCCCTTGATCCCCGACAGAGCTGGCGGTGCTGGCCAGGGCACAGGAGGCGTGGCTCGCAGCCCTGTTGT
>NW_011495032.1:3614068-3634578 GCF_000754665.1 Bison bison bison
GTCTTGCCTGGAAAATCCCCATGGACAGAGGAGCCTGGCTGGCCGCAGTCCATGGAGTCGGAGTCAAACGCGACTTTAGTGATTGAGCACGCAGGGTGATAGAGGAATATTTTTAAAGGTCAGAAACCGCACGAGCAGTGGTCTCAACTTTGTTCAGATAAACTGTATTTGAGCATCTAATAAGGGTAAACCAGGTAATAACTAGACCAGGTAGCTCAGCTGGTAAAGAATCTGCCTGCAATGCAGGAGACCCTGCTTCCATTCCTGGATTGGGAAGATCCTCTGGAGAGAGGATGTGCTACCCACTCCAGTATTCTTGGGCTTCCCTGGTGGTTTAGCTGGTAAAGAATCCACATGCAATGTGGGAGACCTGGGTTGGATCCCTGGGTTGGGAAGATCCTGGAGAAGGGAAAGACTATCTACTCTGGTATTCTGGCCCGGAGAATTCCATAGACTACAGTCCATGGGGTTGCAAAGTGTCGGACAGGACTGAGTGACTTTCACTTTATGACTTGCCTGGTGGCTCAGACTGTAAAGAGTCTGCATGCAGTGCAGGAGACCTGGGTTCAATATAGGTTCAGTCCCTAGGTTGGGAAGATGATCTGGAGAAGGAAATGGCAACCCACTCCAGTGTTCTTGCCTGGAGGATCCCACGGACCAGGGAGCCTGGTAGGCTGCCACCTATTGGGTCGCACACAGTCAGACATGACTGAAGTGACTTAGCAGCTGCACACAAGGATTCTATGAACCAATATGATAAGCCTTTCAGAAATGTTCACTGCTATTAGCAGAAAAGGACATGTACTTTCGGAAGCAATGAGAGTCCAGGCGGAGAACCTGGGCAGAAGTCAGAGAAAGGAGGCTGGAAAGCCAAGCCATGAAGTTTGGATTTCAATTTGGTTTGCAATGGAGAAAAAGCAGGTGCTATATCAAATTGGGCATCAGGATTCGTGCTGGCTAATGGGTGTTTATGGTGGAGATATTGTTCCCTTGTGGCTTAGCCACTCAGTCATGCCTGACCCCCTGGACTGTACCCAGGCTCCTCTGTCCATGGGATTCTCTAGATAAGAATACTGGAGCAGGTTGCCATTTCCTCCTGCAGAGGATCTTCCTGACCCAGGGATCAAACCCACATCTCCTGCACTACAGACAGATTCATTACCATGGAGGCACCAGGGTGGCTTAGAATGGAGAGGACCAGGGTGAAACTGGAGGTGGGGAAAGGTGGGAATTAGGGAAAGAAGCACAGATATGAGACATTGTCATTCCAGACACACACCAAAGGAGGCGAGGGTGAAACCCGAGTAGCTCGAAAAAGACCATGTGCTGACCACAAAGACAGGGGAGCACAGAGAAAGGCAGTGGTTGTTGTAAGAATGAAATAAATCAACAAATGCAAAGCAGCTTCTGACACAGCAAGGACTGAACATGTTTTAACCCTCTTGTCTCCCATTATGAAAATGCTGTCTTGTCTTGCCTTGTAATTATTTCATGTGGCAAAGTTTTAGCTTCTGGGCCAGTTCATCAGCATACATACAAATATTTTCCAAGTCTCCAATTTTCTTGCTTATCATTTTTGTACTTTGTGCTTACACCTATTTCATATGGAAATTTTCTTCTTTCTGTTTCCTGATGTCTCTGCATCTAGACCAGTGGTTGCAACGAAGGTGAGTTTGTCTCACAGGTGACATTTGACAATGTCTGCAGACATTTTTGGTCGTCACGATTGGGAGGATGCTGCCAACACTTGGTGGGCAGGAGCCAGAGATGGCGCTAAACATCCAAGAGTGCACAGGACAAGCCTCCACAACAGAGAATTATCCAGCCCCAAATGTCAGTAGCATCAGGAATGGGAATCACTGATCTAGACCCTCCTTGAGGGCATGGCTGGATCTTATTTATCTTTGTACCCCTTGGTTCTAGCACAGAATGTGGGCTTAATAAACAAGGATCAAATAGAAAAGAAATCAGGAAATTTATGATTTACGGGCAAGAAGAGGGACTTCATTTGGAGCAAGTCAATGTTGAGAATTCAGCAGGATCCCAGGGGAAGAGGCAAGGGGGACCAGAAGTCAAAAGAGAATTTGGAGCAGGACACTTTGAGCCATTCCACCACCCATGAGCATGGTGTTGAGTAACTGCTTTGTATGAGGTGCTGTGCTAGATGCTGTGGCATCAGAGCTGAGCAACCCCATCCTTACTTGTAAAGAATTCATGGTCCACAGGAGGTAGAGACACAGAGAAGTAAATCCAGTAGGAGCAGAGCTTGTGGGAGCCCCGAGGATGGGCCACTAATGCTGCCTGGGAATTCATGGATAATGTGAACATTGACCAGAGATACGAGGGACCAGGAGACATCGCCTGGGTGAAGAAGAAGAGAGAGACTGGAGGATATTCCAGGCAATGGGAATTGCTCTTGCCAAGAGAGAAGGGTGCCAACGCCTGGCTGAGCTGCATGAAAAGATGGTGAGGACTGAGGTGTGTGGTGGGGAATAGCAGATATTTGGAAAAGGGTGAAGCATTTGTGGATGGACAGAAAAAGGGTGGTGAAGAGTTTTGAACAGTAGCCATGTGGTATCCTGTGTAATGAGCCCCAATTTCCTGTTAAATAAAAGAGTTCTTGAACTGCCACTTTGTCTAAGTTAAGAGCTGCTGTAGTGTCCTGGAAAGGTAGTGCTGCTTACTTTTTTAGGATAGACAAGGCTTAACCATATCCTTGGGCAAAGGAGAGAGAGAGAGAGAGAGAGAGATTGAAGATAGAAAAGAGAAAGTGAGGGTAGTTGACGAAGAAGTTAGGCAGAGAAGGCTGGCAGGTGAGTAACTGATTTAAGTAGGACACTTTGCTGTTGGATGTCTTCCTCACTCTAAGTAAAGTTAAGAAATGTTTGTTTCCTAAGAGTGTCCCAGAGCATACTTGGCTTTGAGGTGTAAGGTGGCATTCTAGCTCCCCTGGCATGAGGTCCTGGAGGGTTTTCAGCTCCATAGGAATCCAGGTGAAAAGACCAGGTTCTGGTTAAGACAGGAGTACCTAAGATATGTTGGGATCTGTGGCAGCCAAAATAATGCTCCCCCCCCAATGATGCCCACATCCTAATCCCCAGAAACCATGACTGCATTACCTCACATGAGAAAAGAAGTTTGTGGATGTGATTAAGTGATGATCTTGAGATGCAATGTTATCCTGAATTATCCAGGATGGGCCCGCCGTCATCACAGGGTGCTTATAAGAGGAAGGCAAGAGGGTCAGAGAAGGTGACAACAGAAGCAGAGATCAGAGGGTCGGGGAGAGATTTGAAGGTACTGCCCAGCCAACTTTGAAGATGGAGGAAGGGCTGTTAGCCAAGGAATGTAGACAGATGCTGGAAGCTGGAAAAGGCAAGGAAAGCTTCTCCCTGGAGCCTCCAAAATGCTCTGCTGACAGTTGATTTTAGTTCAGGGAGGCCCACTTTGGACTTCTGATTACTGTAGGATAAATTTGTGCTGTTTTACACCACTAAGTGTCCGGTAATTCATTACAGCAGCCGTAGGAAACTAATATAGCATCTTTCCCCATTTCCAGTTGAAAGACTTCTTTGCACATGTGCACATTTCGCGGGATCTTGGTGACCATTTAGAAGACAGAATCTGTAAAACACTGGACTTCTCCATTCAACCTTGGAACAGGTTTCACAGCTGTGGAAACTGGAGTTTAAATCTTAATAGAACTCCACAGGAATTAAAGACGCTTTAAAACAAGCTATATTTTGACCTCAAATTAGGCATCTGGCAGTCTCATTACAGACTCTCCTGCAGACCCCACTGTGGCAAAGAATTAAATTCACCAGCATTCTCTGCTTCCGAGGAAGTGTCCTCTGAGAATTGCAGCTGGATTGAACCTTCTTCATCTGTGAGGACAGAGCACAGCAACATCCCTAACATGTTTGTTTCCCTTAATCCTTTCAAGTGCCTTTGGGGAATAAACGGTAGCGCAGTGGTTGAAGTCTTCAGTTTTTTAGCTCACCTTCATTTCCTTCAACTCTAAGTAACTGCTTTACATGCTAGAATAGGTTACCATAGCAATATTTTCTGAGCAATAGGTGGGCTGAATTGCACTATTGAAGACTCACAGGAGAAAATATGAAATAACAACCTGAGAAAGTCCAGCGAGCTGCAGAGCGTCGAGACTATTAAAACAAGGGGCTCAATGGGTTCCCTTGTGATCGATCAGAAACACTGTAGCCCCCAGCTCGAATCAAGTGCTGTGTGGGCAACTGTGAATCACTCCCCAAATCCCCACCTCCTCATCTCCAAGTCACCCATCCACGAAGCTCAAATGCTAAAAACAAATGAGGAGAGGGGGAATCTTTGAAATTCATATCCACAATGGGTACTTGACAAAGCTCTCCTATGGGAATCCTGGGAAGGTGGTGGTCATCATGCCAGGATAATTTTTGGATCTTTCTGCATACCCACATAAAAAGGGAGCAACCAAAGAGCAAAAAAATCCACAGGAAAAAAAAAAGAAAAAGCCACAGGCAATAATTACAACAAAAAGTAGGTTACAGAGAATCCTGTTGAATCCCACAGCACAAGTGGGTGGGACAAAGCAGCCAACAGCCACAGACCTGTTTGTTATTGGCAAAGTGCAGGAGGAAATGATGGGAAACCATGCAGTAGCCAATGGACCTAAGAACAGGAGCACCCCCAAAATAACCAACAAGGGGGCAATTTGCGACCAGCTGCTGAAACGAGGTTTTCCCACTCTATCGTGAGTAAGGGCAAAGTCAGAAGGGCTGGAGGAGTCTAGCCGCTTTGAACTCTTTTTGATAGCTCTATTGAGATATAAGATAGAGGCATATTGGGCTTCCTAGGTGGTGCTAGTGGTAAAGAACCTGGCTGCTAATGCAGGAGATGTCAGAGACTCGGATTTGATCCCTGGGTCAGGAAGATCCCCTGGAGGAGGGCTTGGCAACCCACTCCAGTACTCTTGCCTGGAGAATCCCCATGGACAGAGGAGCCTGGCGGGCCAGAATCCATAGGGTCATAAAGAGTCAGACACAACTGAAGCAACTGGACACACACTCATAGAGGTATATTACTATAAAATTCTAGTACCATACAGTTTCACCCCCTGAAAGTATTTTTCATGTATTCAAGAAGCTGTGCAACTATCACCACCATCAATTTTAGAACATTGTCACCACCTCAAAAGTAAACCTGTACCCATTAGCAGTTCCCCCATTCTCCCTGCCTCTGGTCACTGACAATCACTAATATACTTTCTGTCTTTATAAATGTACCTATTCTGTATCATTCTTATAATTGGAATCATACAATATGAGTCCTTTTGTGCCTGGCTTCTTTCACTTAGCATGTTTTCAAGGTTTATCCATGTTATCACACAAACTTTTCAGGGCTTCCCAGGTGGCTCAGTGGCAAAGAATCTGCCTGCCAGTGCACAAGACGCAAGAGACCCGGGTTTGATCCCTGGGTTGGGAAGATCCCCTGGGGGAAGAAATAGCAACGCCTGGAAAATTCCATGGACAGAGGAACCTGGTGGGTACAGTCTGTGCCATTACAAAGAGCTGCGCGTGAGTGACTGAGCACCCTCACATGAACTACATCCCTTTTAAGGCCAAATAATAATCCACTGTACAAATATACCAAATTTTATTTATTCATTTGTCCATTGATTGGCATTTGGGTTGTTTCTGTGTTGGGGTGTTATAAAAAATGCTGTCATGAACATTTGTGTACAAGTACTTATGTGGACACAAATTTTCATCTCTCTTGGAGTAGAATTGCTGAGTCAAATAGTAACTCATGTTTAATTTTTTTGTGGAACTGCCAGGCTGTTCTCCAAAGTGTCTGCACCATTTACATTTTTAACAGCATTGCACGAAGGTTCTGATTTCTTCACATCCTTGACGACACTGGTTAACGTCCAACTGTTGATTGTAGCCATCTGAGTAAGTGTAAAGTGATGTCTCATTGTGGTTTTGATTTTTATTTCTTTGTTAACTAATGATGTCATGAAGATTTTCCTCCTAAAAATTGCAGAGTTGTAGCTCTTACATTTTGGTCTTTGATCTATTTTAGTTAATTTTTGTATATGGTGTAAAATAAGGATCTAACATCATTCTTTCACGTGTAGATAACCAGCTGTTCCAGCACCATTTTTTAAAGAGGATGTTCTTTCCCTCATTGGATGGTCTTGGCATCGATGTCAAAAGCCAACTGCCCATAAATATATGGGGTTATTTTTGGACTCCCTATTCCAGAGGTCTGTTTTACCTCTCCTTATGCCAGTACCACACTATTTTGATTATTCTGACTTTATAGTAACTTTTAAACTTGGGGATTATGAGTCCTACAACTCTACTTTTCTTTTACAAAATAATTTTGGCTATTTGGGGGGGGGTCCCTTAAGATTCTGTATAAATTTTAGGATCAGGTTTTTTATTCTGTGAGAAGGTCGATGTGATTTTGATAGGGATTACGTTGAATTTGTAGATCACACTGGGAAGTATTTCTGTCTTAACAATAGTGTCTTCCAACGCATGGGCATAAGATGTCTCCCTATTTATTAAAGTCTTTTGAAATTTCTTTCAGCAATATTTTGTAGTTTTAATGTACAAGTCTTGAACCTTTTTGGTTGATTTTATTCCTAAGTATTTTATTCTTTTTAATGATATTGTAAATGAAATTTAAAATTTCCTTTTTGAATTACTCATAGCTTGGGTGTGGAAATATAATTCATTTTTGCATGTTGATCTTATTGCCTGCAACTCTGATGGATTTGCTTATTAGTTCTCATAGTTTTTTGTAAATTCTTTAGTGTTTTCTTCATATAACACCATGTTATCTGTGACATGTCTTAGTTCTTTCTTTCTGGTTTGGATGTCTTTTATATATTTTCCTGTCTAATTGCTGTGGCTTAAACTATGGTGAACAGAAGTATTGAAAGTGGGCATCCTTGTTTTGTCCCTAATCTCAGGGGGAAAGCTTTTAGACTTTCATCATTGAATGTGATGTTAGCCATGGGTTTCTCATATATATCCTTTATTATGTTAACAAAGTTCTCTTCTAATCCTAGTTTATGTATTTTTTTATCTTGGAAGGGTGATAAATTCCTCAAATGCCTTTTTTCCCTTGCATGCATAATTTTTTTAAAGATTTGGGAACAACACTCAAAGATTACCCTATATTTATTCTCGAGTTCATGTTTAAAACATACCAAAAAAAGAAAGTTTTATTTTCCACCGTGATTGACTGCCATTAGCCTTTCTTAAAGTCAGTAAGGAAACTAACAGCTAGTATTTGGCTGGCTGGGGAAGTTTTTAAACAAAGACAGTCTGAGGATTTCCAGAATTTGTCATGGAATCAATCATGACAGGGAAACGGGTGGGTCTGGTTGTAATGACTTCCTCATTCCTGTATCATTTCACCCTCAGTGAAGAACACTATGATACTGGTAGCTTCATATCTTGCCAACAGAATATATATGTTATTCAAAAGATACAACAAGGACTAGCAGCTCTTTTGACTAGATGAATTCAACTGTCAAATTACTGAGGAAACAGAAAAATCTCCACTGGACCGTACAGGCATAACACAAGAGACTTGAGAAAGAAAAACAGAGAAAATCCTCCATGACAAGATCATCGGGGAAGTGAAAAGCAATTTGAATGGAGAGCTTTATAAATGTGAGCTCCTTTAAGGCAGCTTAGGTCAAATTTATCTATTTTTTAAAAGATTTGCAAAAAAAAAAATCAATAGAGAGCTAGTTTATTAAAACTGTTGCAAAGAAAGGGAAAAGAAATATACACATATTTCTACAATTAGGAATGAAATATGAACCACAATGAGTTACCACTTCACACCTACTAGGATGTGTATAGTTTTAAAAACAAGTGCTGGTGAGGATGTGGAGAAATTGTAACTCTCACACTTTGCTGGGTAGACTGTAAAAGGGTGCAGTTGCTGTGGAAGCAGTTTCTATCCTAGCCTCCTGTGTTTTCCTTTCTTCTTTTCAGAGCCTACCCACCAACAGTCCCAATACTTACAACACCTCCTCCAGGAAGCCCCACCTCACTGCTCTCTCCCTACTGAAGTTACCTCCTGTGTGTTTTGAATAGTGACTTATGACTCTTTGTTAGAAATCATCTTGTATTGCTCTCAACCTATTGAATGTGCACTTTTTCATCCATCAAACTGTGTCTTCGCCACTCTACCTCATCACAGATATTGCAGGTGCGGTTCCCTAGGACACAGATGCTAGGATGGAGACTGATGTGCAGGAAGTTTACTGGGGTGTGACTCAGAGGAAAACATCACCTTCTGGGGCTGAGCAGAAGCTGTGCTGAGACGCGATCTCCAAGAAGTCACAGTTAAGCCCCTTGGTTCTGAAGCTGAGATGACCCATCTAAGTCTCAGGTTGGGAAATGTGGGCTGAGACTTTATACTGCGTGTTGATCTTGGCTGAAGGGTCCTGGCAGGGGCCGCAACCTGGGCCAGGAGATTCCTTCAGTGAAGGCAATTCCAGAGGATCTCAGGGGTATAGAGAGCTGTTGGCAGAAGCTTCCCCAGCAGCCAGAGGACCGAGTCCTTCTATCCTAAAAGTGGAACTGGGTGTCAACCCTGAGGGCTAAAAGTAAGTCAGGAAAGAAAAGGGGAGACAAATGGAAAAGAGGAAAAAGGGGAGGGGTCCATCAGTTTACTTTGCATCTTGTTTGGAGCCAGATGTAATAAGGTAGTCACTCCCTTATTAGGGCGACGAGCTGCAAGGAGGCGAGAGAACCACCATGCAGGGTGGTGAAGTTGTCCTGTCTAAGGGGCTCTGCTGGTCACTGGCTGAGCCAGGATTTGTGCCCACGAGTGTTAGACCCAGCCTGAGTCCCCCTTCACTGTCCTCCTGGTTGGCACTCTGAGCCTCCGGTAACAGTAACATCATCATTTGGAAAGTATCTGGAGATGCTGAAGGAAAAGTGGGCGCAAAACCAAGACAATTTTGCAAATCCTCTGCTTTCTCTGTAATCCTTAGAGACTGAAAGAAAAAGTTCACAGAAGGAAAATAATTCTGTGCACGATAGAGGTATTTCTGAAAGGTAAATGTTGCCTAAAATGAGCATATCCAGAGACCAGACTTTCTGTAAAGCTCAGAAAAGAATTCAAACTTTTTGAGATATAAAGAGTGTGCCTGGAATATGCTGGAAATCTGAAATTACAAACATCAAAGAAAGTCCATGGCGGAGGCATGATAATGACTCCCTCGTACCACTCGCAGAAGATCAAATTCCAGTGACGAGAAAGATCCGAACGACAGCGGCAGGAAGGAGGAAGTGGAAGGCAGAGGTGAGCCCAGCTGGCATGATTTGGGCAACTTGAAAGTATTATTCCCGCTTCCAACTTCCAAAGCTCATTTAGTGGTCAGTTATCACACCAGGAGAATAGGGACCACAGAGGCCATTCATGAAGCTCAAGAATCTGAATTTATCTCAGAACACCACTCCTCTCTCCTGCTTCTCCCCATACTGGGAAAGAATTAAAATCCAAGGCTTCTAGAAATCATAAAACCTTCTTCCCCCAAGGATCTTGGGCAGAATTGGGGTTTTTATCCAAGAGTGTGAGGCAGGACAGTGAATGAGGGATTTTTCCTAGAATCTGTACTTAAATCCATGCCTTTTTCAAAATATTTCATGCTTTTCTCTCACACTTTGCAGTTAAAATTCACCAGCAAGCTAGAGGTTGGTAGGACATTTCTTTATGGCTCTCTGTATTCATCCTGTAAAGCTGTAAATTAAATTTACCAAATATCATCTGATCTTGATCTATTTTTCTAACCAGTACTTCTCTCCATGGGGTGTTTCCTAGTTCACCTTTCTGAATGAAGAGACTTGGAGACCTTTGATTTGTTTTCTAAGCACAGTTTTCTTTTGCTCCTCTGGGGTTAGAAATGGCAACCATTGGTCATTCTAGGGTTGACGGCTCAGTTACAGGTGTGTGTGAGCTCAGTCACTCAGTTGTGTCCGACTCTTTGCAACCCCATGGACTGTAGCCCACCAGGTTCTTCTGTTGGGATTTTTACAGGCAAGAATTCTGGAGCAGGTTGCTATTTCCTCCTCCAGGGGATCGAACTCACATCTCCTGTGTCTCCTATATTGGCAGGCTGATTCTTTACCACTGAGCCACCTGGGAAGATCCGGAATTAAATCAACTGGTCCTTGAAGCTCAGATAGGGTGAAGGATAAAAATTAGCCTGCAGGGAGGAATGTGAGTAATTCCAGATCTCATTACAGCCCTCCATCTCAATTTTGCCTTTCTGCTTAAAATGTAGAAGAAGTCCACCTAGAAGACAACCACTCTCTTCCATGCTCCCCCTTGTTTTCCTTATTCTGCTTTAACTCCTTCCCATGCGGGGAGGTAGCCTATGGGAACATGAGCCAGAGGGCAGAGCTCTCAGTTCAGTGGGGCCAACCTGGGATGTGACCTATTGGTGCAAGGTCCTGGTGGTAGTCTTTATTATCATTATTGACACTGGAGAACTTTCAGCTGTAGGCCAAGAATCTTTGCTAGAAGTCCTTGCTTTAGTAAGAAAGGAAGGATTTTCAAGGGTTGAGGTTTGAATGGGGAAAACACATTACCTTGTTTATCATGGAAAAGAAAGCAGCTAGGGAGAACATGGAGCCCACCTGCTAATTAAAACTCTTAAGACTTGTAGGAGGAACAATTACCATAAGGCACTATCTCTCCCACGTTCCAGCAAACAAATTAGCTTCAACACCCACATGGTGGAAAAACAAACATCAATTATGCCTGGATGCTTCCTTGAACAAGCTTTCTCTTCCCTATCTCCATCTGATCGTTAATGTTACTTTAATAGTGGGTTGCAGATAAGAAAAATTATTTTCACTCACTTCTATTCTACAGCAAAGCCACCAGCAGTGGGGAGAGTGGGATCAACTCAAACCCAGATTAACTCCTCCTTGTGTATGAGGTGAGAAAAAATACCTTTTTCAACTCCAGATAGAACACAAATCTCTGGGTGGCTAAGGACCAGTGATAGTCATTCATAGCATAGGAGAGGAATATGCTTTTGTTAGATTTCAATATAAAATATAATTGAAGAAATATGCCTTAAAATAGTTTCATAAAGGCAGATGGCATTATAGCATATGTTAATGTACAGAGGATGTGTTTCTAGATGTATTTCTAACTACAGATATAATGGGGTACCTGGCTGAGACTAGCCCCCATGCTTTTTAAAACCCTGATAAAGACCAGCAGTGGGTGTGAGGAGGAGAGACGGATATTTTAAGGTCGCAGGCAGTTATTGCTTTCTTTGGAGGAGCAGGCCTGAATTTCACCTTTGCTGGCAGGCAGCTCCTCTGAGCATTATGGTTATGCCAGGACAAGAGCACAATCCTTTCAACAGAGAATTTTAGGAACCACAAGGAGGGAAACTGGTTTGCATGGTTCCATAAAAGAGCATGTTCACTGTGTGTGAACTCCTGGTCACATTCCCTTTAGGGGAAAAAATATTCTCCAAATATGGATTTAGACTATTCTGTCCTTACATTTTGTTTATTCTTGAGAGGTGTGTGTGTGTGTGAGCGCATGCTCTTGAGGAAGCATTCTTGTTCAAGAATTTAACAGCTGTATTAGGAGCAAAAAGGAGCTGGGACAGTAACAGGAAGGACACAGTGAGACGTCTTCATTTCACACTTGCTTTATAAAGCTTCACACAAAGCGTCATTGTGACTGAATAACTGCTTCCAAGGAAGGTATCTCTTTGGATTTTCATATTGCCTAAGTGAGGACAGAGACTAAGGAAAGGCCTTAGGAGGATGGTTTGTTTCTGATGGGAGTAGACATCCTAAGGGCCAGATATCCCAAAAATGGGCTGGGCTGTGAAGATTGAGGGTTTGAGGCTGGAACTCCAGACTGGTGCGAACTCCTCATGGGCCCCCACTTGGAGGGACCTTATCACCTACAATAGGGTGATTCAGAATAGCCATATCCAATGCTCAGTGCTGTCTTCTGTGTGATTCCTGGGCAACTAAGCCAGGGGACCATGCCAATGTTGAGGAACTTTCTCTGGAAAGAGGTAGGAAGGGAAACTAGTAGGACTAAGACTTCTGTGGTGGAGCAGGACATTTGAGATGGGAGATGCTGGCCAGAGAGACAAGTCTGAATCACCCAAGTCAGTGGTTCTTAGCTGCACTGGTTTTGATCCCCAGGGAACGTCTGGAGACATTTGTGGTTGTCACACCTGGGGAGATGCTTCTAGTATCTAGTGGGTGGAGGTCAAAGATGCTGCTAAATATCCTATAACAACTAACCCCACCCCCCACAGCAAAGAATGATCTAACCCAAAATGTCAACAGTGCTCAGATTGAGGAACTCTGGCTTAGACAGAGGTAGTAAATGCACTTGGATGTTCATATGCAAATATAATGCAAGCTGAGTCCTTAATAATCCAAAAGAAAAGGTTGTCTGGCAAGAAAACAACACAATTAAATGTGTCTGTTGAGGATCTAGCGTGTGTGAGATTTTGTCACGTGTTTTGGGGTTCCGGAAGCCAATAGGACAAACTTCTTTTCCTCGTGGAATTTATAGTTGGGAGAGGAGACCCCTAAGAATCGTGTATGTTTCTGATCATAATTATGTTATTGGCTCTTGTGCATTAACTCATTGAATTCTCCCTATAACCCTGTGAAATATGTGCTCCTATAATAACCCATTTAATAAGACACTAAAGCCTATGGACGTAAGTACCTTGTCCAGGGTCCCACTGCTGGCAGTGAGTCCCAGTCTTTATAGCTTTTAAAATTGTTTTTATCATCAAATAGACTTTAGAGCTTCACTAGCTATGTGATTTTGGAAGCTTAATTTATCTTGCTTCTTCTTTTATGTGTAGAATGGACATATTGAAAGTATCACAGAAAGTTGTTGAGAAAAGTAAATATGTTGATTGATAGAAAGTGTTTGCACATAGTGAAGGTTAATAAGTCATGTAAGGAAAGTGAAGAGAGAAGAGCTGAAAACCTGCTTTAGACCAGTGGCCCCCAAAGTGTGATGATAGGATCAGCAAGAACATCTGGGAGATTTTTAGAAATGCAAGCTCCTGGAAATTCCTGGTAGTCCAGGGGATAACCATGCTCCCAGTGCCAGGGGCCAGGGTTCAATCCCTGGTCTGGGAACTAAGATCCCACATACAGCAAATACTGAGCCCTCGCACAACTTGAGAAGCCTGTGCACTGAAGACTGTGCAATGTGACTGTGCAATGAAGACCCAGAACAGCCAAAATAAATACTTTTTTAAAAATTATTTTTTAATTTAAAAATTGCAAGCTCTTGCCCCCAGCTCAGGGGCCAACTCTGGGACTGGGCCCTAGCACCTGGGTTCAACAAACTCTGTGGGTAATTCTGATGCAGGTTTAAGTTCAAGAACTCATGCATGAGACCCTTCTGAGGGCAGTGGTGTTTAGGCTGTGACACGGGAGTGCTTCTTTACCCAGTCCTAACTTCCTCCCCAACTACAGACTGTTTTGTTTTTTCAGTTTTTTTGGAACTCTATATTTCCTCCCTTCCCTTTTGCTGTTTCTTCACTTTTGCTTGGCTTCTTGACTGATCCCTTCTCCTTACCATCTATGACCAGGTATCTTCCTTGATACCCTTCCACACCCTCAACTGCTCTCCACCTGTTACCAAGTCTGAGATTGCTCTGCTCCCGCAAGATAAGTCAATGAATCTGAGCAAGGTGTTGGGGTCAGGAAAGGACTTTATCCAGCTGACCCATGGATGGAGAAGATGGAAGGCTAGCACCTCAAAATAACCATTTTTTTCCAGGCCTGCTTGCCAGGTTCTTTCATGGATCAGGCATGGGAGTAAGAGGTGAAGAAAACAAAGTTAAAAAAACTATTCAGTCTTTGCAAACATCCCCTAGAATGGCAAACCTCAGGCAGAGGAATGTTTTAGTTTCATTTCCTTACAGTCCTGCTCAGGTGGGCTGCTCAGGTTATCTCCCTGAGGCAGGCCATTATGTATGCTTACAAAAGGGACAGGATGCAGGTTAAAGTCACAGAAGCAGATTCAGCATAAATTCAAAATTAATCCTTCCAGTTTACACACCTTCAGAGAGTTCTTGACTCTCATTCCTTCACTCGCTCATTCATTCACGCATGCATAGATGCTCACTGAGCCATGGGAACAAGGGCAAGGAGAACCCAGCCATATCTTCAGGATCCCTGCTGCCTTTCAGTGAGAGGCAGAAACACAGTCCTGTCCCAGGACTGCCTCAGGGTCCAGCCAGAGCAAGGTCACTGCTGAGGCTGGGGCTGAGGCAGAGGTGGGGACCAGGACCAGCTTCTCAAAGGAGGTGACACTTAAATAGGTCTGAGAGTTGATGAACTGATTGGATAGGAAAATAGCCTGATAAAATAATGTTAAAAACCATCTGGAGAGCACAAGGGCAATAATACAAAGGGACAAAGGCTTTTTTAATAAAAGCAGAAGAAGGTCATTGCGGGAGATGCCTGGAAGCACTAAAGCATGGAATCCTCTGATTAAGGATGAAGGACATGTTCCACCTCTGTTTTCTTTAAAAGCAACACCTGACAAACCAGAAGTGAATGAACTGCAGGCACTTGCGGATCCGTCTCTGCCGGTCCCTTTGTTTTGATTTTGTTCTTTTGTCTCCAAGCCTCTGCTCACCCCTCTTCCTCAGATGGCTATGCCTCCGTCCTCCTCCTCCACCTCCCCCAGGGAAAGTCCTCCTTTTAGTGTCCAGGTCAAAAGCTGCACCCTCTCTGCTCCTTCTCATTGGAAGTGACTCCTCTCCTGCAGCAAAACCAGATACCTTTGTTTCTACTTCTAATCAGCTGTTGGCACATTCTGCTGCATTCTAGTCCCATCACAGATAGATTTTGTTCTGTGTTGGATGAAAAGTCTTTAGGGTCAGAATAACATCTCACCTGCCTCTGAACCTCCCAATGTCTTGCCCCCAACAGTCAGGACTGGGCTTTGCTGCACAGAATCACACACGACCCAGGTATGAGAAGGCAGATCACCAATTCCTGCTGGGACACACACAACAATGAGTCCAGAGAAATCAAAAAGTTAAATTCCTAAATCTATCCATAAACTTTAGTAACAGAAATAAAGGGAAGGAAAGTAACATCATTACAAAGTAAATTAAGAACATTGGTGGAAACAAAATCAATGGGTCTTATCTTATAAAAGAAAAAAATTTACTCAACAAAATGTAATAAAATTATAAATGCAAAGAGAGGAATGACAGAAAAAAAAGTATATGACAACAACAAGGATGAAAATCTGCTCTTTAATTACACTGAAATTGATCAATAGCCATAAAATCGGTATCCAGATTCTGATATAAAGTAGTTAAAAGGGGATGAACAGTTTCTACACAAGAATATATACATAATAAAAATCACCATGTGGAAAAATCAGAGTTGTTTTAGCCATTGAAGAAAAGCAAACTAAAACAATTAAAATAAAATATTATACCCCAATTAAACACTTTTTTTCCCTAATAAAAACTTGATTTTTGCAGGACTCTAGGTCTCTCTCTTGTTTCTCCAATGCCAGAGCTAACACAACAGTGAATCCATTAAATTTCTCTAGGGTACACTTTGAAAATATGTAAAAAGAGCAATCACACAATTCCTACAGTTCTACTCAGTTACTAAATTTGGGAGGAAAATATATCAAGGAAATAATCTCAAAAGGGTGAAAGAATTCTGCTAATTATAATTTTTAAAACAATTGTATTTGTTTATTCATTTTTGGCTGTGCTGGGTCGTCCACTGCTGCTCAGGCTTTTTCTCTAGCTATGGCAAGTGGACTAGTTGCAGTGTGCAGGCTTCTCAGTGTGCTGGCTTCTCTTGTTGCAGCGCACGGGCTCTACAGCATGCAGGCTTCTGTGGTGGTGGCACGCGGGCTCAGTCGTGGCAGCTCACAGGCATCTAGAGCACCGGCTCAGTAGTTATGTATGAGCTTAGTTGCTCTTCAGCATGTGGGATCTTCCTGGACCAAGGATTGAACCCAAATCTCCTGCATAGGCAGGCGAATTCTTTTACCACTGAGCCACCAGGGAAGCCCTGCTAATTGTAATTGGAAAATCAGCAAACCAAAGACCTGACAAGAACTGGGCAGGGCCTAGGAGTTTACCCTGTTTGCAGGCTAACAAGCCACCATGTAACTTTTTCATAGATGCTGTCATCCCAGGCCAAAGGCAGAAGACTATTCCTCTGGGCAGAAGCTGCAGCCGGAGCTCCATACTCATGTGTACTGCTCTCCATGTTTCCCAAGTCCATGGGGTTCTAGAAAGGGCCCCAGGCTGGAGCCTGCATAGGCAGGGGGCTGGGTTACAGAGAGGAACACTTAGCTTGGGGGACTCCTCAGGGTCATAGTAATGGAAGCAAGCTTGCCCTTGGCCCAGGGGGAGGGACTCCTTCACCCTGTAAGGTGGCTTGCTGCACAAACAACTCTAAGAGATAGCCTGGATGATAACGAATCATGATAACCTTGGCCTGCCCTATATGAATGTGCAGGGGGTTTAGGGCCCTGGATCACCTCTCCCAACTGTGCTTCATTTACTCATTCAATATATCCATTCAAATTTATTGTCACCTTCTATGTACCTGGCACTAAAATACAGCTGACCCTTGAACAACAGGGGTGTGAACTGCACAGGTACACTTATACACAGATTTTTTTTTCCCTATAAATACCTCTTACAGTACCATTCAACCAAGCAGTTGGTTGAATCAGTGGATGTAGAATTGCAGATAGGAGGACTGATTGTAAAGTTATAGGTAGATTTTCCACAGTGCAGCACCCCGAATCCCCAGCCCCAGCGTCAACTGTAGATGCTCAGGATACAGTGGTGAATATATTTCCTGCCTAAGAAAAGCTTGGGCTTCCCTTGTGGCTCAGACAGTAAAGAATCCTCCTACAATGCAGGAGACCCCCTGGAGAAGGGAAGGGCAACCCACTCCACTATTCTTGCCTGGTGAATTCTATGGGCAGAGGAGCCTGGTAGGCTACTGTCAATGGGTTGTAAAGAGCTGGACACCACTGAGCAACTAACAAATACTTTCACTTTTCTTTCAAAAAGAGCTTACATAGTAGGGAGGCAGATATCAAAAAGGAATTAAATAAATAACCTGATTTACATGAACTGTTGTGAAGACATTATGAAGAGTGGGGCAGAGTTGCCTTTAGATAGAGTGATGGATTGTAGATCCGATGATCAGGGATGGTCTGAGATGGTAACACTGGACCAGAGACCAGAAGGCAATAAGCAAATGAGCCACATGACTACCTGAGGGAAGAGCATCCCAGGGACCAGTATACCCACACCCCATAGCACTGGGAATGGGATCTGCTTGTCACCTTCAAGGAACAAGAGCCAGGGTGTCTGGAGTGTGGTGAGCAGGGGAGAGTAGTCAGAGATGAGAGTAGGAAAGCCCAAGAGACAATACAGTTTTGTAATGGGGACAATATAGCTTTTTAAAATGACAAACAGACTTTTCACATGAAACAATTTATTAAAAAGAGTTCAGTAGGGTGGGAGGTGGGAAAGAGGCCCAAGAGGGATGGAACATATATGTATATCTATGGTTGATCGATGTTGATGTATGGCAGAAACCAACATGATATTGTAATTATCCTTCAATTAAATCATCTTAAATAAGTTTTAAAAAAGAGTTCAATAAAAACCATCAAACTGAACCCCCAGTCCAGTGTATGGAGGTCTGCTTGGTATTAAGGACAGATGCGGGAGGGGATCAGAAGAGCTGAGCTTTGCCCCCACCATCAGTTAACAGGCAACAAACCTCTCGCTGTTTCTCCATCTGCAAGTGGGTAAGATCAAGTGAAATAAAAGGTGTGAATGTATTTTGTGGCTACAAATACTTGAGAGAGTACCACTGTAAAAACACAATCTACATCAAAAGGTCACAAGAAAATGGAATTTAAGCTTTGAAATAGAAATTTAAAATACTAGCAGCAGCCATCATTTATTGAACTCTTAGTAAACTATTAAACTATAGCTTTATAATAATCTCATGACAGATATAATTATCCTCATTTTTTAAATGAGAAAACGGTCTCAGAAAGCTTAAGTTGCTCAAGTCTCTGACCTAATACATGGAACAACATAAAAAAACATAACTATGAAGAGAGTATATATAGCAATATGAAAAATATTAAGAAAAATCTGCAAAATAAGAAATTGATTTTAGGCATGAAAAATGTATGTGGATAGATGCAAAGAACGGAAAACAAAAGCATGCCCTGCATCTGACTGGAGCAAGATGAATACTTTTACATTGTTGATATTTTTTGCTCTAGTTAGAATGTTTGCCCAATAAGAGAGGGAGAAAATTCTTGTGAAACTATTTCAAAGACTAGTCACCATTTCTTTCTAAAGGATGGTGTTTGTCATGTCAATTTTCTCAACACCATCCCAAATCCAGCTTTTTCCACGTTTCATGCAAACCCTGCTCCTCAGCATTTACACCCGCTTGTCCATCTCCTGGTGGCTTGACTACTCACACTACTACTCACACTCACACTACTCACACAGCTACTCACACTCTGGCCAGGTCCCATCCTCCATTTATCTCTGTGCAACACTGAAATGCCTTCCTAACAATTCACTAAGCCTAAGGACTTCTCCCAGGAGAAGGCAATGGCAACCCACTCCAGAACTCTTGCCTGGAAAATCCCACGGACGGAGGAGCCTGATAGGCTGCAGTCCATGGGGTCCAGAAGAGTCAGACACCACTGAGAGACTTCACTTTCCCTTTTCACTTTCATGCATTGGAGAAGGAAATGGTGACCCACTCCAGTGTTCTTGCCTGGCGAATCTCAGGGACGGCGGGGCCTGGGGTTGCACAGAGTCGGACACGACTGAAGCGACTTAGCAGCAGCAGCAGCAGCAAAGGCTTCTCCCACCACAGCATCACCCCTCTGTGATCCCTGAACAGTTCATCAATTCCGATACTTGTTATCAACCACTTGATCATTATGCCTGAAAGTCCAAGTATTTTTACTCTGACTCCTTTGCCTGGATTGAGTCTGTGTGTGTCACCAAGAACAGTCCCACACAGGATGCAGAGCAAACGTCCCCAGTCTTTGAATGAATAAGGAAGGGAGAGCAAGGACATTCTTGCTGTCCTTGATCCCCAAAGATTTCTCCAGATGCCAGGGGGTGGGATGCCCAGAGGACCAGGGAAGAGCCCCCATCACCCACTGCAGCTTAGGGCATTTTTCCACAGAGAGCCCCTTCTGTGGACCCTGCTCAGCCTGAGGCTAGGTGTTAATAAGAAACCAGTGGCTGACGGTTAATAAGAAACCAAGCTGCTCTGACAAGAGATGGGACAGTTTGGGCTCTGTGTTCTTTACATTTCTATTCTACTCCCAGGAACAGGCTGTAAGGCAGCTTTAAGTTGATTGCATTGTGATTGAACTATTTTTTAAAATGTAGGAGACTGAAAACGGGGGCGGCGGGGCGGGTTAGGGGAATTTCATTTCTCATTGGTTTCCACCTTTGTCCAGGGGTCAAAAAAATATAACTCCATCTTCACCCTGGATATGAAGAACTGGAAGACGTGCGCTAGGATCAGGAACTTGGGCAACTGCTAAGGGAGGGCGGGGTGGAAAGCGAGTAAGGTTGGGTTAGAGACAGAGAGGAGGTGGTGGACACGCCCTTATCAGGGCCTCGGCCAAAAAGCTTAGAAGCCGAGTTCTTTCTCTGTAGAGCCAGAGAGAGAACTTCTCAAGGCAGCACGAATACTCAGAGGGGCAGAAGTGTAGTAAGGGAAGCCGCAGGCAGGATGGAGCCGGGTCGAGGCGCTTCCTCCTTGACGTACCTAACACCCGAGTCTCCTATTCACAGATACTTAGGATGGAGATCGAAGACAGCAGAACCTCTCTGTCCCGTAGAGGGCGGGTCCCTCTGTTTCCAGATGTCAAACTGTACCTCAGGCGAGTCCCAGGGGTCCGGCTGCGGAATTCCTAGGCGATTGTGAACCTTCGGGGAGTCTCGCGTTAGGGTTCTCTCGGCGCAGAGGGGAGAGGGAGACCCACGGGACAACCTGAAGGCCCTGCTCCAGTCGGCTGGTTCTCCAGACCACGCCGCCCACGCCCATCCCGGGTGCAGCTCTGCTTAGGACCCGCCGGGCTCGGAGTCGCTGGCCACTCTCCAAACCCACTCTGCGCGCGGACACTCGCCATGCCCTCGGATTCCCAGCCCTATGACAGCCCGCTCCCCTGGGAATAGCGAGGCAAGGCGGAGGGAATGGCTCAGGGACTAAGGTGGAGTTGGACTCCTGAGGGGGCCCACTATTTTCTCCACTGGAAAAGAGACCCAGGAGGACTCAAAGGCGAGGCGCCAGTGGGGTGGGGAGCTGCGGCCCAATGAGGGACCACAGTAGGGCGAACTGGACTCCTCTCTGCCCTCCCCATCACGCAAGGCCCCCTTCCACGCCCTCACTCGC
>NW_011495032.1:3634753-3643907 GCF_000754665.1 Bison bison bison
CCTTCGCCTGGGACCCGAAGCCTTCAGCAGTAGCCCAAACCCTAGCGGGGTCATCGGATCGACCCCAGGTGGTGCGGCCCCGCCGGCTCGAGAACCGCCTTTCTCCGTCTTCTCGGTACTGGTAGTGACGCTGCTGGTGCTGCTGATAGCGGCCACGTTCCTGTGGAACCTGCTGGTTCTGGTCACCATTCTGCGGGTCCGCGCCTTTCACCGTGTGCCGCATAACTTGGTGGCCTCGACGGCCGTGTCGGACGTGCTAGTGGCAGCGCTGGTAATGCCCCTGAGCCTGGTGAGCGAGCTGTCGGCGGGGCGACGGTGGCTGCTGGGCCGGAGTCTATGCCACGTGTGGATCTCCTTCGACGTGATGTGCTGCACCGCCAGCATTTGGAACGTGGCGGCCATCGCCCTGGACCGCTACTGGACTATCACGCGCCACCTGCAGTACACGCTGCGCACCCGCCGCCGCGCCTCGATGCTCATGATCGCGCTCACCTGGGCGCTCTCCGCTCTCATCGCCCTCGCACCACTGCTTTTCGGCTGGGGCGAGGCCTACGACGCTCGACTCCAGCGCTGCCAGGTGAGCCAGGAACCCTCCTACGCCGTCTTCTCCACCTGTGGCGCCTTCTATCTGCCGCTTGGCGTGGTGCTGTTTGTCTATTGGAAGATATATAAGGCGGCCAAGTTTCGCTTCGGTCGCCGCTGCAGGGCTGTGCTACCCTTGCCCTCCACCGTGCAGGTGAGGCGCGGGTTGGGGAATGGGGATTTGGGAAAGGGGTCGCTGAGGGACGAGGAAGCCTGGCGAAAGGGAGAGCTGGAGGTGCAAGTTTGCATACTTGGCGGAAGCTTTTCAGGTTGGCCACTCGGAGCGCACGCGGAGTTTGCCATCTGCTCTGCTGCAGCGCACGCGGGGGAGCTCAGCACTCACTCCTGGCGTGCACACGAAGGGTTCATGAGTAGATGGTGCGCGGGGAGGGGCGGGGCGGGGGAAGGAGTTCCAGCACCTACCCACTAGGACTGGAGCTGGAGCGGGCACCGCGGCACCACGCGGCTGAGAGGGGCGGCAGGAGCAGTGTTGCTCGGTAGCGTTGAGCTCGCGGCGGATCCCCTGTGCCCTCCGTTGCTTTTCTCCTGGAGCTATTGTATCCGTGGGAGTCAGTCGCCAGTTACCTAGCCGCGGCTAGACCAAGCGTTACCGCAGGAGGCTGGAAATTCGTCCTGCCGTTGAACCTTCTGTGACCATTCGCCCCGTATTTTTGTCTCCACTGCACCCTCATTCACCCCTGCAGTCCCGAGACTATTCACTCTATTGGCCAGCTTCCTGCCAAGGGGAAAGGGAGGATAAAAATGAATCCAAGTATCACTTTTCTTTCACTGTCTCAACCTCAGTGGTATCCTTCAGTGACAGGACATTGGGGCAGTTACTTAATCTCTGTGGGCGTTGTTTCCTCCTCTTTAGACGTAATAGGGCTCTTGGCTTACGTGAGATAAAGAATGCAGACACTTGGCACAGTGCCTGGCAAACGGGGGTGGAGGGGTCGCAGTGCTGCCTGGAGCGAGGGGACCCTCAGGGCCAGGGCGTTGCCGGGCAATCTACAATGGGCGCCGGAAACGAATGAATGAATGAGAGGGAGGAACCTGCATTTGGCAAAACTTCTCTCCACTGTCTTTAGAATGGGGACTTTCTGCCTTTTTTGTTTGTTTTTTAGTCTGTAATTCCTGTCAGACTCTTGAGACCCCATGGACTCTAGCCCACCAGGCTCCTCTGTCCATGGGGTTCTCCAGGCAAGAATACTGGAGTGGACTGCCTTTTCCTCCTCCTGGGGATCGTCCCAACCCAGGGATCGAACTTGCACAGCGGTAGATTCTTTACTGCTGAGCCACCTGGGAAGCCCCTCTGCCTTTTGGCCAGACCCTAATAGATCCTAGCTCCCTCCTCACCCTGGAAGCCTCGAACTTTTCTTTTGGGTGAGTGTGGGCTTAGGAATTATTGCCTCTTTCCTAATACAATGTATGGACCAGGGGAAGGGGACATGAGGAGGGAAAGAAAGAGGGTAAGTTTTTTTCTTGTTAGCTTTGTTTTAATTTTGTAAGTTAACTCAGATGCTTAGGTTATTCAAATGTGTGTATTTTTAAAAGCAGGCATCTCCCGCCCCCGACACCCTTCATGAAATGGCAGAGGAGTTTTGTCGGATAAAACGGGGAATGTCAAGTCTATAATTGGAAAGTGTTGTTAGGGGAGAGCTTTATTCAGAATTAATGATATCCTTTGAAAGGTCCCTTGGAAATGCCTGGGGTGATTATCCTTTTTCTATCTGATTGCCAAGGCAGGGCAGACTTTTACTAGCTACATCGATCCAGGGTGCACCCAGAGAAATCATGGTGAAATGGATGCCAGAAAGGCTTGCCATGCCTGAGTTTAGTATTCATTTTTGACAGACCCTGTTCAAGCAGTTGATAACAAAGCAGATGTGCCTGGATGATGGGGGATCTGGACAATCAGGATGGTCACTTGTAGGGGGAAAGTTCTCTGGGAGGCAGGGCAGCCTGGTGATTTAGCCACCTGCCAGCAATGAGCTTCTTTCACATTTTGGGCTGCAAGCTTTCTCCTCTAAGACACAACATTGGTCTAAGTCATGGCTAAGAGTCTTGAATCATATGATGCTGAGGTTGTAGATGAGATGGGTTCCAGAACATCCTGCTTCTTTAGGCTCCAGCAAGCCATCACTCAAACTCCTGGGTAATGTTGCAGAGTCAGCAGTTGCAAGCTTGTTGACCACACCCAAACAGAAATTTTAACCTGCCAGAAATACATTAATTCTAATGTGCCAGAAATACTCTGTCTGTGCCTTCCCCCACCTGCTTTATAAAACAATTTAATTGGAGGATAGTTGGTTTATGATGTGTTGGTTTCTGCTGTACAACAACATGAATCAGCCATAAGTATATATACTTCCCCTCTCTCTTGAGCCTCCTTTGCACCCCTCTAGGTCATCCCACCCTTCTAGGTCATCACAGAGGCGTGTCTGGGCTCCGAGTGTTATACAGCAGCTTCTCACTAGCTCTCTGTTTCACACATGCTAGTGCATATATGTCAGTGCCACTCTCTCAGTTTATCCCACCCTCTCCTTCCACCCCTGTGTCCATAAGACCATCCTCTACATCTGTGTTGCTATTCTTGCCCTGCAAATAGGTTCATTAGGACCATTTTCTAGATTCCATATATATGCATTAACATGTGATATTTGTTTTTCTCTTCCTGACTCATTTCACTCTGTATAACCTGTTTTTCTCTGCATTCCAGGGGAAATGAGTAGAGCTGAATTTAGGTCCTGCAAAATGTCTTTATTGCTTTCTGTGGGTGATGGGAGCACTTAGGAAGGCCGAAGGCCTCTGGTCATGAGGTTGTGCACACCCTTCACCTTTTTCAGGATGCTGTGACTAGGTTCCCAACACTAAAATAGGATCAGGGAGGGATCTGCAATCATGCCTCAAGTTTTGAAAGTAGACATGGAAAGAAATGCTGACTGAGTGAGTTTCCTCTTGCAGGCACAGTGACCCTTTACCTTCTTCCTCTTATTTAATCCTCAGGCTCCAGACACATTGGCCATACAGTGTCTGTTTGTCAGGATAAGCTAAGATACGCTGAGTAACAGAATCCCCAGACTAATGGTTTAACCCAGTCTCACTCAAACTTCAGTGTGGGTCCGGTGGCCCTCCCCCTGCTCTCTGCTCTTCTCCAGGCTTGTGGGTCCAGGCCCCTTGTCATCTTTAAGTTATGCTGTCTTGAACATGTGGTTTCTGAGGTTGCTGTGGAAGAGGAAGTGAGACCTGGAAATACAGCAGCTTCTACCTGCCTTACCCAGAAGAGTCCCTTCTGTTCACAGTCCATTGGCCAGATGCTGGCTGTGAAGGCTAGGGGAACTTATGGCTCTTTGGTGAGCATTAACCATCTTTGCCTCATAGCTCTCATTTTTGTTGTTGTTCAGTCTTTAAGTCATGTACTACTCTTTGTGACTCCATGGACTATAGCATGCCATGTTACCCTGTCCTTCACCATCTCCTGGAGCTTGCTCAAACTCATGTCCATAGTCAGTGATGCCATCCAACCATCTCATCCTCTGTCACCCCCTTCTCCTCCTGCCCTCAATCTTTCCCAGCATCAGGATCTTTTCCAATGAGTTGGCTCTTCACATCAGGTGGCCAAAGTATTGGAGCTTCAGCTTCAGCACCAGTCCTTCCAGTGAATATTCAGAATTGATTTCCTTTAGGATGGACTGGTTTGATTTCTTTGTAGTCCAAGTGACTCTCCAGAGTCTTCTCCAGCACCACAGTTCAGATGATCCAATTCAGGTGCCATAAAGTGAGTTCATCCATGACCTCACTGTTACTGGGTGGAGAAGCTAAAGTCTGTCCTGGATCTATCAATAAAATCACTGTTCTTTTCATCCCTTTTTCATTATGATGTGCTTTCTCCAGGAATTTAATTTCTGAGCACTGTCACAAGCATCTACTTCATGGGAGTGAGACAGTCATATCCCAGTCAAGGTGGGTCATGGGGATGTCAACTGAAAAAAAAATACAACCTAAAAGTTGAGAATTCTGTTTTCTTTAGCAGACTTTCTGAGAACTTCATCCTGGAAGACAGGTTCTCAGATAGCTCTGAGGTTACTCATTGTGTCATCTCGTTGCAACCCCATGGGCTGTAGCCTACCAGGCTCCTCTGTTCATAGGGTTTTCCAGGCAAGAATACTGGAGTGGGTCTCCATTTCCTTCTCCGGGTAATCTTCCTGACACTGGGATCCAACCTGTGTCTCCTGCATTGGCAGGTGGATTCTATACCTCCTGAGCCATTGCAGAAGCCCATCCATAGGGAGCAGGATCTCAAAACTGTGAACGCCTTTGTAGGAGAGTTGAACACAAGTGAATACAGAGGCACCACCCGCTTCTCTCATCCTTTTTCCCATCTCATAGATGGGACACCATGATGTAGTATATTCTGCGGTCCCTAATGCATCCCCCATGGGTTATAATTCTTTCCTACTATCCTATACTCTTTACTGCTTAGAAGAGGAAAACAGCAAAGTCAATAGAGATTGTTTGTTTGATTTTTAAAATGCAACATCAAACATTTTGTTCGTTTTAATTGTTTGTCTGATAGCTGTGCCTGATACCAGGGCATGCTTATTTATTAGGCATAGTGGATACACCACCGAGAGCCGCCAGACTTTTAGGGGCCCATGGAAATTGTTTAATTTCTTTTAGAGGGAAAGTGAATATAACAGTAATGAATATGTAATAATGAGTTCAGCCTTGATTATATTAGTCTTTATAATAATATGATCATAAAATATAATTTTAATATTTTTTAATGGAAGAATGGCCCACAGAGGCACGGATGCCTCAGGCTCAAGAAGGTTATAATGCAGCCTTGGTTGATACCTTCTTTCATTCACTCAATCAATAAACATGTGCTGGGAGACAGCGTGCACATTGGTTAAGAACCTGGGATTTGGAAACAAGAAGACCTGGATTTCAATTCTTTTTGTGCCACTTATTAACTCTCTAGCCAAGTGAGTTCAACTCCATCTGCATTTCCCTGTAGGTAAAATAGAAATATTGCTATCTGCCTCTTAACATTCTTATGAAGGGTAGATGAGATAACAGTGTATATGGAGTAACTAAAATAGTAAACCCTAAATGATGGCCACTGTACTATTTTCATTACTATTTTTTGCAATTTTTCTTATAAGTTATACTAACTTATAAGTTATAAATAATAAATTATTATTTTATACCTCTTACTGCTGTTACTCACCATTATAGGTGGATTAGTTATTTATTTCTTAACAATTACTCCTATCTTTAGTGTCTTAAAACAACAAACATGTATGAACTCAGTTTCTGTGGGTCTGGCATTGGGAACAGCTTAGCTGGGTGGTCTGGTCCAAGGCCTTTTGTGGTTATAGCTGTGGCTCACACGGCTGTCAGTGGGAGGTCTCTAAAGGGCTGCTTGAGTATCATCCCCAACATGGTAGCTGGCTTCCCCTAGTCTGAGAGTGAGGCAAGGGGAAAACTGCAATGCCTTTTATGATCTGTCTCAGAAGCTACATTCCATCACTTCCCTTAAAATCTATTCATTAGAAGTGAGTCACTAACTCCACCCCACCCTCAAGAGAAGGCGAATTAGGCTCCACTTTTGGGACATGAGTGAATGAACCTGTGAATGTATTTTAAAACCACCACAAAAGGCCACGCAGATGGTATTCAAGGTTATTTGACTTGTACTGGCCTGTGTACCAGGCAACATGGTAGCCTCTGAGGTTTCATAGAAGTGGTCTCTGCTCTCCGGGGATTCATGTTAGTAAACTACAATTACAGAATTATAAATGTAATAAAGTCTTAAATTATTTTATTTTTTCATCTGTGCTAGGTCTTCATTGCTGCACGAGGTCTTTCTCTGGTTGTGGCAAGTGGGAGCTACTCTCTAGTTGCGGTGTGCGGTCTTACTGAAGTGGCTTTTCTTGTTGTGGATCACAGGCTCTTGGGCACACAGGCTTCAGTAGTTGTGACTTGCAGACTCCAGAGCTTGGGCTCAGTAACTGTGACGCACAGGCTTAGTTGTCCCGCAGCATGTAGGATCTTCCTGGACCAGGGATTGAACTTGTGTCCCCTGCTTTAGCAGTCAGATTCTTAACCACTGGATCACCAGGGAAGTCTACAGTAATGTCTTACAGGTGTTCTGTCCAGAGTACAGTGGTCTTGAAAGATGGACAATATTTGGAAAAACACTTTGTAACCTGTAAAAGTCAAAATAAATGTGTAATATTGAACTATCGGGTTTGTAACGACTTGGACCTGAGTTTTAGGTAATGTCATATTACAAAATATTTGCCTCTCCAAACTAATCCTTCAGATTAGATTTGTGTTGTAAGCATACAGCATATAAGCCCTAAGTTACCTAAAAACTATACAGAACACTTGATGTTTTTGTCACATCTTCAATGTTTACTCGTCATTTGTTCCACCCCAAAGACTAAGGGGCTGTTGGTCTTGTGGACCTAGCCACGTGTGGGACCAGAGTTCAGTCAGAGCTAAGCTCTGGGAAGAGGATGGTGGAAAATCACCAACCTCATTCTGATTCCATCTATTAAAAGAAATATGACTCAAACCAGTCCTATGCCAGCATGCAAGACTATTTTAACCTTAGAAAAGTAAATTTTATTCATCAAATTGTAAGGTTATTTTAACTTTAGAAAAGTGAAGTTTGTTCATCAAATTGTATGGTAACAATACATCTGGCTTATCATTTGATTCTTTTAAGACTGATATCTAATTGTCTGAGAGTTTCCAGAACTACTTGCGTGGACAAAGGAGCATTTTCTCTAGACTTTTTAGAAATATCCCTGGCTTTCCCCTCGCTATAAACTTCTTCCTTGTTCTCTTCCATCATTACACTCATTCTGCCTCTTTATCTCTGCTTCTATTTCTCTTTTCCCTGGTTGGATTGTTGGGGAAAGTGCAGGGGAGATGAAGGGGGATGTAGACAAGGGGGATGGTGCAGGGATCAGGTGTCTTCCCCAGTGACCTTGCAACAAGCTACTTCTTAAATCCGTGTAGTTCTTGGAGAAGATTGAGTTTCTCAGTAGAAGAATGAGATTCAAATTCCATGGTTATTAACCCTTTCATGGGTCACAGAATTCCTTGAAAATTAAAGAAAGCTTTGGACTTGCTGCTCAGAAAGGCTTGTAGGCGCCTGCTTGCCCAGTGTGCCTACGGCACTGCCTGAAGCCCATTTGGAGGGTGATCCTCAGTCTTGCCTCCCTCCCACTCTTCAGAAGAATGGAACCCACAGTGCAGTAGGAACTGGGACTCTCCACAGCATGGCAGTGTTTGTCAGGGGAGCCATGGCCCCCTATGCAGCCATGTCAGGACACTGAGGCTGGAGGATGCCTGTGCAAAAGGCAAAACTTTCCCACTCTCCATTATACCCTCCTTCTATGCCAAGACTCTTTGGCCTGGGAGTTTGGGGACTTCAAGATAGAACTTTAACAGAGGACCTTCCATTGTCCTCCACCCGTAAAAGAGGATGACTAGATCAGATGATATTAGAACTGAAACAAATGTGGTGTAATTTTAAGTAACACACTTGATTACAGTTTCCCTTTCTCAGTACTAACTCCAGTGAGTCCTTAGCCATCCCAGGGTAATTAAGCACCCCCCACCACCAAATTCATATTTTCCAAATATAATAATAGTAGCGATTGTCTTTTATGTTATGATCATACCCGAGTTTAGCATAACGGTTCTTTGTGGTGTATATAATTACACTCAAGGGAAAGGTAATTTTTTTTCAAGCCCAGCAGTGCTCTGCTTTTACTACTCTGTTTTTTTTTTTTTTTTTTTTTTAAACAAGGAAACATCTTTATTTTCTGGTTTCTTTTGCACAAGGGAAGCTGCTGAGAAAACTTCCTGTTGTAGTTTGTTAGACAAGTTTTAGACAGCTTCTGTTTACTTTGAGGGGCTATTTTGGTTAGTTTTCTCTTCAAGGTGCCTTTGAGAAGTACAACTTGGAGCTTGGTTGTCTCTGTACAGCATGGGCAGAGAGAATGGTGCCCTGGGTACTCCATCTCCTGACCCTTTGAGTTCTGGATAGAAATGGGGAATTCCAGTTACAATCCGGATTGCGTTCAGCCAAGACTGGATGCCGCTCAATGTCCTCTGTCCTCTCCCAGAGGTCTCAGGGCTTGATTAGTCACCAGGGAGTGTGTCCCCACCGCCAGCCTCATGAAGAGCCTCGCTGTACAGGATGCCTGACCTGTGTGTCACCACCCCGACCAGTTGGTTTCAGAAGTGATTAGGAGCCGTTTTTCTTTTTCTAGTTCTTCTCAGGGTGTTCATCTGACAACATTCAGTTCAGTTCAGTTCAGTTCAGTCGCTCAGTTGTGTCCAACTCTTTGAGACCCCATGAATCGCAGCACGCCAGGCCTCCCTGTCCATCACCATCTCCCAGAGTTCACTCAGACTCACGTCCATCCAGTCAGTGATGCCATCCAGCCATCTCATCCTCTGTCGTCCCCTTCTCCTCCTGCCCCCAATCCCTCCCAGCATCAGAGTCTTTTCCAATGAGTCAACTCTTAGCACGAGGTGGCCAAAG
>NW_011495032.1:3644007-3646608 GCF_000754665.1 Bison bison bison
CAGTCTCCTTGCAGTCCAAGGGACTCTCAAGAGTCTTCTCCAACACCACAGTTCAAAAGCATCAATTCTTCAGCACTCAGCCTTCTTCACAGTCCAACTCTCACATCCATACATGACTACTGGAAAAACCATAGCCTTGACTAGACGGACCTTTGTTGGCAAAGTAATGTCTCTGCCTTTGAATATTCTATCCAGGTTGGTCATAACTTTCCTTCCAAGGAGTAAGCGTCTTTTAATTTCATGGCTGCAGTCACCATCTGCAGTGATTTTGGAGCCCCCAAAAGTAAAGTCTGACACTGCTTCCACTGTTTCCCCAAACATTGGCGGTTTACAAGTGTCTGTGGGTGTTTTCTGAAGCAGCTGGATTTTTTTTTTTAATTAGAGGGGAGGGAAGGGACATTCCTTTTACTTAAAGGGGACATAAAGTTGACATTTCTGAGATCCTGCCATGTATTATTGTCTCACTGTCATCCTCCAGGAAGCCCACCATACATGACAGATAAAGACCTTCATCGCTGGAAATGTAAAAATGGGAGCTCAGATTGGAATCCTGTCTAATCACTAATTTGCTCTGAGCCTTGGTTTCCTTATTCCTTAGTGACTGGCTACTGTTATAACTGAGTAAGGTGGGGTGTGGAACCACACGGCCAAGTAGCAGACAACAGTCAGGAACTCTGAAAGTCTGAGATTTTTCCCTGCTGGCAAGCTGACAAGTCAGCCTACCCTAGTTTACTGGATACTGACAAAAGACACGAGAAATCTGGGTCAGAGTCAAAGGACGTTCTTACTCGTGTTACACAGGCAGCATGAATTTCATGTGTGCGTTTGTTCGCTTCCCTTCCAAGTCCCATGCGACTGACATGGAGTGGGTCAGCTGGATTTGCATCACAAATAGTAGGGAAACTCCCAGATTAGGGAACTCAAGTCTGTATTGTCCAGGACTGAACAATATATAAACCTGCCCTTTGCTTTTCAGAAACCTGAATCTTTAATAATGGGTTGCAAGTAAATCTGTCTTCTTTTCTACCGGGAGATACTCTCTCACTCTTCCAAGGCTGTTTGTTATACAGACATCCTTGACAGGCTGGTCAGAAACAAGAGCTGTCAGTGCCTTTGCTGGCAAATGTGTAGAAACACAAGAGATTTAAAGAGTCTTGTCTCCCCCAAATAACTATTTATTTAGTGTTTGTTGAGATTTTACTATAGACCATACATTACACTAGGTGCCGGGAACGCTTCAGTGGACAGGACACTCATGTCCCTGCCCTCCTGGAGTGTTGATTGTGACACAATATTCACAATCAGAATGAAGATTCAGAATCCATGCCTTGGTATCAGAGTGCTTATGAGAATAGTGGGACAGGATATTTGAAATTGGGACTTCATGGAAAATTCCAGTACGTAGTCCATATGCACTAGTCTACTCTAGTGTTAGTTGCTCAGTCACGTCCAACTCTTCGTGATGCCTGGGACTGTAACCTGCCAGGCTTTTCTGTCCATGGGATTCTCCAGGCAAGAATACTGGAGTGGGTTGCCATTCCGTTCTCCAGATCTTCTTGACCCAGGAACTGAACCCAGGTCTCCTGCATTGCAGGCAGATTCTTTACTGTCTGAGCCACCAGGGAAGCCCCAGTAGATGATTAATAAATGTCAGCATATATTGTCAGGCTGATTTGGTCCTTAATTAATTTTAGATGGAAAAGCCTCAGATTCTATGGAGATGTTTAGGTGAACTCATCTTTTAGTTCATGTCTCACAGTGGCAGAGAGAAGCCAAAGAGGCCTGGAGCCGGACAGATGGGCAGGCACCTTGGTTCTGCTTTACCCTGCTCATGTGACCTTGCTTGTAGCATCTGATATCTCCACACTTCTGTGTACTCAAAGCACCTGTCCTTTTGCAGCAGGACAGAAGGTGGCAGGTGCTACTGGTTGTGTGCCTTCAACAGTCAGTATTTTTACCTTCAGATTAGTGGATTCTAGGAGTCTGAGACCTCTGAAGCCAGAAATGGTCAGTTTTATAATAGGTGTAGAGAGGATTGTCAGGGCTTCCCTGGTGGCTCAGACAGTAAATAATGTGCCTGCATTGCGGGAGATCTGGGGTTCAATGCTTGGGTCAGGAAGATGCCCTGGAGAAGGAAATGGCAACCCACTCCAGAACTCTTGCCTGGAGAATTCCATGGACAGAGGAGCCTGTCAGGGCTACAGTTCATAGGATCATAAAAAGTTGGACATGACTGAGTGTCCAACTGCTAGAGAGCATTGTCAGGGCAAAGAGGCTAAGGAGACATCCAACCAAAGAGGAAAGATGGAGAAGCTCAGGGCTGGCCCCAGAGATGACTGCTAGAGCACCTAGACATTTCCCAGGAAGCCAGAGTCATTCATTCTGAAGGCATCCCAAGCATAAATGTGATCCTAAAAATAGGTTCTGTGTTTTCTCAGCTGTCAAATGGAGATAATTGCCTGAAGGTTTGGCGTGAGGGCAGATCAGATCAGTCACTGAGTCGTGTCCAACTCTTTGCGACCCCATGAACTGCAGCATGCCAGGCCTCCCTGTCCATCACAAACTCCCGGAGTTCACTGAGACTCACGTCCATCGAGTCAG
>NW_011495032.1:3647655-3648208 GCF_000754665.1 Bison bison bison
TCTTTGGCATTGCCTTTCTTTGGGATTGGAATGAAAACTGACCTTTTCCAGTCCTGTGGCCACTGCTGAGTTTTCCAAATTTGCTGGCATATTGAGTGCAGCACTTTCCCAGCATCATCTTTCAGGATTTGGAATAGCTCAGCTGGAATTCCATCACCTCCACTAGCTTTGTTCACAGTCATGCTTTCTAAGGCCCACTTGACTTCACATTCCAGGATGTCTGGCTCTAGGTCAGTGATCCCACCATCGTGATTATCTGGGTCGTAAGACGGTAGGTGTTGCAAGAGGTCATCAGAGGCCAAACACACTGAAACCATACTCACAGAAAACTGGTCAATCTAATCACACTAGGACCACAGCCTTGTCTAACTCAATGAAACTAAGCCATGCCCGTGGGGCAACCCAAGACGGGCGGGTCATGGTGGAGAGATCTGACAGAATGTGGTCCACTGGAGAAGGGAAAGGCAAACCACTTCAGTATTCCTGCCTTGAGAACCCCATGAACAGTATGAAAAGGCAAAATGATAGGATACTGAAAGAGAAACTCCCCAGG
>NW_011495032.1:3649250-3655679 GCF_000754665.1 Bison bison bison
CATCCCCATGGAAAAGAAATGCAAAAAAGCAAAATGGCTGTCTGGGGAGGCCTTACAAATAGCTGTGAAAAGAAGAGAAGTGAACAGCATAGGAGAAAAGGAAAGATATAAATATCTGAATGCAGAGTTGCAAAGAATAGCAAAAAGAGATAAGAAAGCCTTCTTCAGAGATCGATGCAAAGAAATAGAGGAAAACAACAGAATGGGAAAGACTAGGGATCTCTTCAAGAAAATCAGAGATACCAAAGGGACATTTCATGCAAAGATGGGCTCGATAAAGGCATGAGGGCGAATCAGAGTTATTCATTACAAGTGTCTGTTTTACAGTGGCTTTTCTGGAATTGTTCTTTGTGTCTTTTGGTTTTCTGTTTCTTCAGATGAGAAAAGCCATGCTTGTCAATCTTCTAGCAAACCAGGGTCTGACCTCATCGACTTGTTGACTTTGAGGCTGTTCTGGAAAGATTCCATGTCTGTCCTGTCCCTCTGCACAGGGTGCAGCAGGCTCAGGTGGAGCAGAGGGGGACTCTGCTGAATGCTGCAGTGGTGGAGGCTGAGGCGCTCTAAACCTAGTTAATTAGTGGATTTGCCTTTTCTGTTTCTCTTCCCCCAGGATCCCTTTGAACTGAATTGACCCCATGTGTTTCTTTTGTAGCATGACAAGGATTTGGAATTGTGTTAAGCGAGGAAGGAATTCAAGTGCCTGGGAGGTCGTTGAGGTCGGCAGAGAAATCTTTTCAAAAGTGCCCATTAATCAGCTGAATGGGAGGAAGACAAACAAACCACCTACCACTGCCCCTCATGCCCTGATGATATTGCTTCCTGAGCACAATAGACTGCTAATACTTGTAGGTGATTTCAGGATGTCACGTTTTCCCCCTCAGACTTCCATTAGTGGATGATGGTCATCCATCCTGTGAGAACTGGTCAGTGTCACCTCTTCTAAAGGGGAGGGATGAGCTTCAGCTCCCACCTGCCTCAGGGGCACCAGAAACCTTGGGATGGCTCATTAAAGAGGGGGTGCCCGCTGGTCTGCACAGGGTGCGTGTTTGTAGAGCCAGGACTTTGTAAGGGGCAGAGGGGTAGGGAGGAGTGAAGGGCTGGCTGGTCTGTCCTGGAGTCACCTGCCTTTTCCTTCTCTCTCTCTGAGTGGCAGGTGGGAAGAGGCTGGGTTTACACTCAGAAAAGAAAGGACTCAATTTTGTCCATATCACCATGATCTGTTTCAGGATGACTTACTGATTTTCCAAATAAATAGAGATGAGTGTTGGGAGGAGGTAGCAGAGATGGAGAATTTGAGGGTAGATCTTAGACTGAGGAGCCCCAGGTTTGCACAGATCAGACCACCTGGGTGCCTTCTAAGCTCCATCCTCTCCAGGTGAGAGGAACTCGGCCTCTTCCCTTGGAGCCTCGAAGTCGGGTGGCTCTCCTGATGGCTGCTGCCAGTTGTGTCTGCAAGAGAAACTAGCTGCAGTCCTTGCCTGGGAGCCCCTCGCCTCTGTGTTTTCTCCAGCATCATGACTGGCAGCATTCTGGAAAGGAAGAGACATTCAGGTGAGGAACATGTGGTTGAAATGATCAGTCAACGTGGCAACTGTTTCCTAGGCACTGACTGGGTGTCAGGTGGTGCTGCCAGGCAGGTGCTGTACAAGGAAAACCCAGCCTGCTGTGCTTCAGCTTGGGCCAGAGGGACACCACGTGTAACACCATGATCACACACATGGCTACAAAGGAGGGGAACATGGTACCAGATCACAGAGATACGTGATTGAGTTTAAAGGGGCAACAGGGCTGCTCTGAGGCTGGTGGCCTTTAAGCTGAGACTCAAGAGGTAGATAGGAAGTGACCAAAGGCCAGGGGTGAGAGGGTGGAGTGCAGCCAGAGGCTCCTTAAGTGGCAGCTAATTATCACCACAAAGTCACTTACACTTTGTTTATTTTAAGCTAGGCAATACAAAATTATCTGCTAATTTAAAATCATCTCCTAATTCACTTAACACAGTAATCATTTAATTTCTTGCAATATTGATGTTTACAGGCAGCCTGCCTCTCTGGCTGTGAGCTTTGTGAGGGGCAGGCCTGGGTCTGTTCCATTCAGGGTCCGGGTCCCAGCGCACCCCCCTCCATGAGTACTGAGTTGTGAGTGCCTGTGGCAGGGGGTTGTGCTGGGCGCACACACACATTCCCAGTGCTCATTCACAATCGCCTTATGGCGGGGAAGGGGCTTGGTCACCTAGCTTCATACACAGGAAATGGCCAGTGGGGCTGGAGCTCAAGCCAGGGTCTGACACCAAGGCGCGTGTTCTTAAGTGCCTCCCCCGTCCCCCTTTTTAGATCATATTATTATTTGATTGGAATTCCCTGGTGGCTCAGATGGTAAAGAATTATTTATTCTAATATCTGACATTGTGGGGACCACCACCACTCTCAGTCTCTGAAGAACCTTCAGGACATATTTTAACCTACAGTTTCAAGAACTTTCTTACCTGGCATTAATCTTTGGGGGTGGATTATGGCATCAGTTGGGCTTCCCTGATGGCTCAGGAGTTAAGAATATACCTGTAATGCAGGAGGCACAGGAGATGCCCATTTGATCCCTGGGTCAGGAAGATCCCCTGGGGGAAGAAATGGCAACCCACTCCAGTGTTCTTGCCTGGAAAATTCCATGAACAGAGGAGGCTGGTGGTCTACAGTCCTGCCTGTAGGGTCACAAAGAGTACTACACGACTGAGCACACATATGCGATGATGATGGCATCAGGGCATCTTGTATGGGGCTGGAGGGGAGGGGCTGGCCAAGGTTGGGTGTATTGTATGTCACTGTACTGCCCAGCGTTATGCATTTTATCTTTGAGTTATGCATTTCCTCTGTTCGCAGGTAAAGGAGGACCCTCAGGAGGCTGAGATGGTGTTCACGGCCCGCCGCCCCATGGTGGCCTTCCAGACGAGCGGAGCCTCATGGCGGGAGCAGAAGGAGAAGCGGGCAGCCGTGATGGTGGGCATCCTCATTGGCGTGTTCGTGCTGTGCTGGATCCCCTTCTTCCTGGCCGAGCTCATTGGCCCCCTCTGTGCCTGCAGCCTGCCCCCCATCTGGAAAAGCGTGTTCCTGTGGCTTGGCTACTCCAACTCTTTCTTCAATCCCCTGATTTACACAGCTTTTAACAAGAACTACAACAATGCCTTCAAGAACCTTTTCACCAAGCAGAGATAAACCCAGGGCTTGGAGAGGGGAGGGAACTGGAATTTCTCCCTTTCATTTGTGACCTGGGCCAGAGCTGTCGCACCGCTGAGCATTAATGACATTTGGGAACCATACCACTTGGGCCTGGACTACAGGAGCAGCGATGCCAAAGGCCCTCCAGAAAGACAGCAGGTAGGTGGCAAGTGTGCAGCTATGCCCTCTCACCGAGTGATGCAGACATTGCTAATCGATCTCAGCATATCTTCCCACTGAGCTGGAACTCAGCCTCAGAATCCTTTCTGGACAGTGCATTTGGCAGTTATTGCTAATTGGCCAGAATTCATACAAGACTGGCATCCCAGGTGGGGCTAGTGGTAAAGAAGCTGCCTGCCAATGCAGGAAATGTAACAGACATGGGTTCAATCCCTGCGTTGGGAAGATCCCCTGGAGGAAGGCATGACAACCCATGCTGGCATTTTTGCCTGGAGAATCCCATAGACAGAAGAGCCTGGCAAGCTACAGTTCATAGGGTTTCAAAGAGATGGACGTGACTGAAGTGACTGAGATTTGCTCTGTCCTTTATCTGAAGCTGATTTGCTCTTCCTTTATCTCATTACCATATTCTCAGCACAGGGCCCAGTGACCTGTTTGGTGGCAGAATGAGTACCTGGACTCAAGTTTGCCTGAATCTTGACATGGGAAAATGAAGAGAACACAACCGAAATCTGACTGGATTGCATTCAATGTTGGCTTGCATTTTGTACCATGAGACCCACACATGGTGTAGTGGTTCCACTTGTACTTTTCTACTTGGATTCCAGCAAGGGGCCTTAGAGGAAGAGTCTAGGTATGGTTTGGAAGAGGGGGCAGTGATATTTTTAGGCTTCCTCTCACTATTGGATAGGATGCTTTATCATTGTGTTCATTTGACCTGGGCCTTGACTTAATGTAAGATCATTATAGAAGCATCCCGGGCAGAGGGAATCATTTACATTGAGTACTTCTTAAAAGCAAGTTGTTTGCTGACTAATTTGATGGCAACTTCTGTTGGACCTTTCAGACTTGAAATTTTTCTTTACTTAGGCCTTCCCTGACTACTCACTATAATTACAAAATGCTCAATTTCTGAGACAGATCAGTTCAGTTCAGTTGCTCAGACGTGTCCAACTCTTTGTGACCCCAGGAACTGCAGCACGCCACACCTCCCTATCCATCACCAACTCCCGGAGTCTACCCAAACCCATGTCCATTGAGTTGGTGATGCCATCCAACCATCTCATCCTCTGTTGTCCCCTTCTCCTCCTGCCCTCAATCTTTCCCAGCATCAATGAGTCAGTTCTTTGCATCAGGTGACCAAAGTATTGGAGTTTTCAGCTTCAACATCAATCCTTCCAATGAACACCCAGGACTGATCTCCTTTAGGATGGACTGGTTGGATCTTCTTGCAGTCCAAGGGACTCTCAAGAGTCTTCTCCAACACCACAGTTCAAAAGCATCAATTCTTCGGTGCTCAGCTTTCTTTATAGTCCAACTCTCACATCCATACATGACTACTGGAAAAACCATAGCCTTGACTAGATGGACCTTTGTTGACAAAGTAATGTCTCTGCTTTTTAATATGCTGTCTAGGTTGGCCATAACTTTCCTTCCAAGGAGTGTCTTTTAATTTCATGGCTGCAGTCACCATCTACAGTGATTTTGGAGTCCCCCAAGATAAAGTCAGCTACTGTTTCCACTGTTTCCCCATCTATTTCCCCTGAAGTGATGGGACCAGATGCCATGACCTTAGTTTTCTGAATGTTGAGCTGTAAGCCAACTTTTTCACTCTCCTCTTTTACTTTCATCAGAGGCTTTTTAGTGCCTCTTCACTTTCTGCCATAAGGGTGGTGTCATCTGCATATCTTGGAGAAGGCAATGGCACCCCACTCCAGTACTCTTGCCTGGAAAATCCCATGGATGGAGGAGCCTGGTAGGCTGCAGTCCATGGGGTTGCTAAGAGTCAGACACGACTGAATGACTTCACTTTCACTTCTTCACTTTCATGCATTGGAGAAGGAAATGGCAACCCACTCCAGTGTTCTTGCCTGGAGAATCCCAGGGGCAGGAGAGCCTGGTGGGCTGATGTCTATGGGGTCACACACAGTCGGACACGACTGAAGTGACTTAGCAGCAGCAGCAGCATCTGCATATCTGAGGTTATTGAGACAGATCAATTGATGATTAACTTTATGTAAGGATGTACTTGTAATTCCTTTTATTTTTGAACTTTTTATTTTGTATTGGAGTATATGGCTATACCCTAATAAAAAAAAGTTCAAAAATGATCAATGTTTTGATTTAGTGTCAGGTAAACAAGCAAAAAGCAAAGGAGAAAACGAAAGATAGAAGCATCTGAATGCAGAGTTCCAAAGAATAGCAAGAAGAGATAAGAAAGCCTTCCTCAGCGATCAATGCAAAGAAATAGAGGAAAACAAAAGAATGGGAAAGACTAGAGATCTCTTCAAGAAAATTAGAGATACCAAGGGAACATTTCAGGCAAAGATGAAGGACAGAAATGGTATGGACCTAACAGAAGCAGAAGATATTAAGACGAGGTGGCAAGAATACACAGAAGAACTGTACAAAGAAGATCTTCACAACCAAGATAATCATGATGGTGTGATCACTGACCTAGAGCCAGACATCCTGGAATGTGAAGTCAAGTGGGCCTTAGAAAGCATGACTGCGAACAAAGCTAGTGGAGGTGATGGAATTCCAGTTGAGCTATTTCGAATCCTGGAAGATGATGTTGTGAAAGTGCTGCACTCAATATGCCAGCAAATTTGGAAAACTCAGCAGTGGCCACAGGACTGGAAAAGGTCAGTTTTCATTCTAATCCCAAAGAAAGGCAATGCCAAAGAATGTTCAAACTATTGCACAATTGCACTCATCTCACACACTAGCAAAGTAATGCTCAAAATTCTCCAAGCTAGGCTTCAATAGTACATGAATCGAGAACTTGAAAATGTTCAAGCTGGATTTAGACAAGGCAGAGGAACCAGAGATCAAATTGCCAACATCCGTTGGATCATGGAAAAAGCAAAAGAGTTCCAGAAAAACATCTATTTCTGCTTTATTGACTATGCCAAAACCTTTGACTGTGTGGATCACAATAAACTGTAGAAAATTCTGAAAGAGATGGGAATACCAGACCACCTGACCTGCCTCTTGAGAAATTTGTATGCAGGTCAGGAAGCAACAGTTAGAACTGGAC
>NW_011495032.1:3655779-3678652 GCF_000754665.1 Bison bison bison
GGAAGAAGTACAAGCTGGAATCAAGATTGCTGGGAGAAATATCAATAACCTCAGATATGCAGATGACACCACTCTTATGACAGAAAATGAAGAGGAACTAAAAAGCCTCTTGATGAAAGTGAAAGAGGAGAGTGAAAAAGTTGGCTTAAAGCTCAACATTCAGAAAACGAAGATCATGGCATCTGGTCCCATCACTTCATGGGAAATAGATGGGAAAACAGTGGAAACAATGTTAGATTTTATTTTTTTGGGCTCCAAAATCACTACAGATGGTGACTGCAGCCATGAAATTAAAAGACACTTACTCCTTGGAAGGAAAGTTATGACCAACCTAGATAGCATATTGAAAACAGAGACATTACTTTGCCAACAAAGGTTCGTCTAGTCAAGGCTATAGTTTTTCCTGTGGTCATGTATGGATGTGAGAGTTGGACTGTGAAGAAAGCTAAATGCCGAAGAATTGATGCTTTTGAACTGTGGTGTTGGAGAAGACTCTTGAGAGTCCCTTGGACTGCAAGGAGATCCAACCAGTCCATTCTAAAGGAGATCAGCCCTGGGTGTTCTTTGGAAGGAATGATGCTAAAGCTGAAACTCCAGTACTTTGGCCACCCATGTGAAGAGCTGACTCATTGGAAAAGACTCTGATGCTGGGAGGGATTGAGGGCAGGAGGAGAAGGGGATGACAGAGGATGAGATGGTTGGATGGCATCACCGACTCGATGGACGTGAGTTTGAGTGAACTCTGGGAGTTGGTGATGGACAGGGAGGCCTGGCGTGCTGCAATTCATGGGGTTGCAAAGAGTCAGACATGACTGAGCGACTGAACTGAACTGAACTGAAACAGCAAAGGGACTCAGCCATACATATCCATGTATCCATATGTAATTTAATACAGAATATCAGAAATAGAAATCTATTGACAAAATATCAGATTTACAGTAAATATTGCAGGAACTTCCTTAAGCCTAGTCTCTGTTCTGCCTCAAATCTCTCTGCCTGTAGGACATGGGAGACAAGGCCAGGAGGCTGTAACTGGTATTAATCTTGTCAGGATTTATTTGCTGATTAAGTTATCACTGAAGGGTCTTCATGTCCAAATCCAGTTCCATAAAGTTCCAGGCCTGTAGGGTGGACGTGGCTAACCTGGCAGTTTTATTTTATCAATTTTGTCCTGTATAAAGCATGCCATTTTTCTCCCATTTATCATGGCCCCCATGTTTCTTCAGGCATGTCTGAGGGAAATCTGGATTCTGTTCACAACTGCTGTCCTCTGTGAACATCTCTTCCATGTGGGGGTACCACCCTAGAAGCCTTCTCTTTGGCCCCTGACCTGCTCCCTCTGCACTGAAGCTGGATGGTACAGAGGAGTGTCTTTTAAACTCCAGGTCAAGTTGCCATGAAATCAGTTGGTGGTCATCTCAGTCACTTATGTTCTCAACATCTGCACACAATCACTGCAGAATCTGAGTGGTGTATAGCAACAAGCCTCCTCTGCTGAGGTGTCTGTGAGTCACTGGGATTTCACTGGTTCAGGCTGGGCTCTTCTGGGCTCAGCTTCAAGCTGCAGGTTGGTCTCTGTCTGCTCCATGTGTGTCTGAACCTCCTCTGGCCAGCAGGGTAAGTTCTTCTCCAGAGAGGCTACAAGAGGGCAAGTCCAATACACAGCATGTTCTCAAACCTTTGCTCCTGTCAAGGCTGCTAACAACCCAAGACCAGGCTGAGCCCAAACTCAAGGGGTGAGGAAGCACATTCCACCTGCCAGGGTGCTGTGACAAGGGTGTCTGCTCTGGGGAGTGAAGAATGGAATCCAATACAGTAGTTAGCATTTTTCAAAAATTAAGTAGAACAGGAAAAACATTAGACTAGTATGGAAAGGGTATGCGTTGTCTCTTAAAACTTTGTCTCAGGTGTGTTTCATGTAGATTATCAGTCATTGCTTAGCTGGGCTCCCTGCTTCTGCCCCTGCCTCCCCTGCAGTCTGTAGTCAGCATACCACCAGAGGTGTCTTTGTTGAAATCTTGTCAAAACCCTCCCATGGTTCCCCACACAGGTCCCTTTCCTGCTCCCCAGACTCACCTGCTGTGTGTGCTCCAACCTACACCTTGATACCTGCTCCTCTCTATGCCTGGAACTCTCCTCACACGGGTATCTACCTATGTGACTCATTCCTTCACTCATAGTGAGGTTTTGCTTATTAATATTTATTTAGTGCTAAGAACATAAATATCCTAAAGAAGGGGAAGACAATTAAGAAAGAGCAATTTTTTCTAAATAGGATTTTCATAATGAAAACACTCGTGAGTCAAACTTCTGAAACAGAAAAGCACACAAATCTAGAAAAATGCAAAATACTTTTTCTCTCTTACCTGAATTAACCTGAAGTGAAAGTGAAAGTGTTAGTTGCTCAGTCATGTCTGACTCTTTGAGACCCCATTGACTGTACAGCTCACCAGGCTCATCTGTCCATAGAATTCTGTAGTCAAGAATACTGGAGTGGGTAGCCATTCCCCTTCTACAGGGGATCTTCTTGACCCAAGGATTGAACCTGGGTCTCCTGCACTGCAGGCTGATTCTTTACCAACAGAGCCACCAGGGAAGCCTTGAATTAACCTGACAACACCTAGAATATCAACTTTGAGAGTAATTTTAAATCATGCAAAAAATAGTACTGGTAGCATTAAACCATAAAAAAAGTATCTGGCTTATATGTGACAAAAATAAAATGAAAGCAAGTAAAAGTAAACAGTTTACAGAATTCAGAGACAATCAGTGTGTCTAAAAAGTGAAAGAAAGGCAATTAAGGACAGGAGACACTTTGCAAAGCAGAATGCTACGGCAATGTCTACTGCTAGCCTAGATGAAAACAGGAGACTGTGAACACTGAGAATCACTGATGCGATGGATAAAAGTGTAGTGTCTCTAATAGGCAGCAAATCACCTGGCCCTCTGGTAAAAACTTCAGAACATAAACCGACGCAGTTTTCAGTTAAGAACGTAAAGTTTTATTCTCTGACCACTCATTATAAAATTGCAGCCATCACCGCCGTACGGGCCAGTCCTGATCCGCGTCTTTGCTGAGTCAGCACATTGAAGCAGCATGTGACACAGTGTGTGCGTTGCCTGTTTATGTGTGTTTCCCCACAGGAGTATAGCCCTAGGGAAACAGGTTCCTTTGCCTGCTTGGATCTATTCCCAGGGCCTGACCCAGAGCAGAACCTCAAATGTTTGTTGGTTGAATGAAGGAGTGAACAGGGATTTTTCTCATAGAACAAGAAATATGGAGACAAGTGGTCCCCAGGTTGGTTTGGAAGTGTGTCATGCCTTCAGGGAGCCAGGCTCTTTTCAGCCTTTCACTCCGCTGAGCTCAGAGTGCTGGGAGGTCCTTTCTGATGCTCTCGAGATGGTGAAGCCTGCTCCAAACCCCTTGCCCTTCCCCAACGAGCTGCCAGAACAGAAGCTCTTCTCTGCCATCTCGAGTTGATTATCAGTGGGAAGGTCTCCTCTGTGCTGGCCATGACTGGGTTAGACACCCATGTGTAAACCAATTCTTGGCAAATAGAATTCATGACTGTTTTCAAATGGCTGTCATGATTCCTCTCCTGGGGCTGCACACATTGCCACCTAGAGCTGAACAAAATCGGTACTGTAAAAACCATTTGGAAAACAAAGGGATGGGAAAGGATCACCCACAGCAGGTTTCCATGCGAGACAGGTGGGGCTCCCCTTGGACCACGGCTCAGAGGTGCCATCTTCAGTTATTAAAGCCCAAAGCCAGGGGAGCAGGGGTTCTGTTGTGATCCTCAAGAGACGGAGGTGACCGTGCAGCAGCCATGGTCTGTCCCAGGATGCAGCCACTTCACCGTCCATCCCCCCGTCCCCCACACTGCCACTCAACCCACACAATGAGAGCAGAGCACCCCCCACTGCTTCGTCTCCCCAGAGTTCTTCCAGAAGAGGAGGCCCCCTCTTCACTTCCCTGTTTTCCCTAACACCTGAGAAAATGAGATCAACTACTTTGGGTTCAAGGACTTTACATTTCTAAGGAAAGCGGATTTACTGACCAAAAATCTGACACCTTGTTTCTTTTTTTAAAAATGTAAACAAAGTGAAAATTTAAAAACTTTATTTTTTTAATAGATATTACATGTACATGGTACAAAATTCAAAAGATACAAAACATAAACTGTGAAAAGTAACCCCCACCGCTCATCCCAGAGGCAGCTGAAGCTGTCAGGTTCCTGTGGATCCCCCTAGAGATTCTCTAACTATGCACACACACAAGAAGTATATATACAGCCACATTTTCCCCACCCTCTTCCTTTTATTTTCAGAAACAAACACTAGTAAGCCAAGTCTTTATCTCCACTTAACCATGCATCTTAGGGATCATTCCATAGTAGTAGATAGAGAATAGCTTAATATACCATTGTATGGATTTGCCACAATTTATTTAACCACTGCCCTATGTTGGTGGCAGTTTCCATCTTCTTGCTATTACAAATAATGCTGAAATGCAAATCCTTGTATATAGGAAAAATCCTTAGACGTAGCATTGCTGACCTGAAAGGTTTGTGCATTTGCACTTTTGATAGACACTGTCTGACTGACCTCCATGCGGTTGTACCGTGCTTACTTCCGCCAACACAGTATGCTTCCAGGGTGCTTCCCACTGCTTGGTTTCATGTGGCTCAGTCATTTAACCAGCCAGGCTACCTTTATGCATGGTTTACTTTGAGCCAAGACATACTCCTGACCTAATCTCTGACAATAGTATGTTCCCTTTTCCCCCCACTCCCCCCATCTGCATGGGGGGCAAAAACCATCTGCAAAAAGTAATGCCTTTGAAAGGTCTGAAACCTCGGACACCCTTCTCATCTCAGCCATCAAGGTTACAGTGTAACAAACACTCTGAGACTCTCTAAAGTGGCTGAATAAAATCGCCCCCTCATTCTCAAGCTAAGCACAAATCAGATGAAAGGTTCAATCTAAACTCTGCTAATACAAGGACACATAGCTGCAGTGTGTAGAAGCTATTTTACCCAGCCAGAGTTTCCTGATCACCCACTTTAGTCAGACGCCAGGGAGACTGCACAGAACACCACAGGTGACGTCCTTGCCTTTGCCGCTTACACCCCAGAGTGGAGGCAGCCAACAGGGGTCGCACAGGACTAAGGGACTGTGCCGTCAAGACGGAAAGCAGGGGAGAGGGCAGGGTGTGGTCAGGGATGCAGGCTGACACCGAGGCATCTGTGCGAGCATCAGGTGTCTGGGAAAGCCCTTGTCCACAGTCTTGGAGGGAGACAGGTCCAGGCAGAGGCAAGGCAGTGTGAGCCTGGCATTTCTGAGGAACTGACGAAAGGCTGACGTGGAGAGTCCATCGTATTCCCCACGTCCTCAAAGAGGCTGCAGACCAGCTGCTAAATCCCCCCTAACATTTCTACACATTTACTGTGAGGACAGGGAGACTATAACATTATTTTTTTATATAGCATTTTTAGCCTATCACCGTGTGCTATGAGACAGAACTGTCATGGCTGGGGCAAAGGACCAAGAGAAGGCCTGGGGCCTCTGAGGACACATCACACAAGGCCCTTCTCTTGGCCAGTGCCAGCCACTTGGACAGATGTTGGGCCCTCGCCCTACGGGGGCTCTTCACTGTCCGGCTGTGTAGCGAGTCATGCTTAAGGCCACCAATGGCCATGAACGACTCAGAGCACTTCCTTCCTCAGTTTCATTCAAGTCAATTAACTGCATCTCAGGCTCAAGCCATGGTAACTTGTTGCTAAAAGGCCACTTCCCTGATCACCTGCAGAGAGGGCAACACGAGGCTGTGCTGAGGTGACAGGGATCAGGTGGCATAGGTTTGCAGGCCATGGGCCCAAAGTGCCCTCAGGCAAGACTGCTCTGGTCAATGTGACAGCTCGAGGTCCCCCCTGTCTCCTGCGCCTGGTTTCAGGAGGCCCAGGAGCTGCAGGGATTGTCAGGGAGTGAATCCTCAGCCTGGGAAAGGTCTCCTGTCTACCAGCCCCTCTGCCTTCTGGTTTTGCTGGCAGGACAGCCAGCTCTCCACAGAACACGGGCAATGAACCCAGTTAAAACTACATCCTGCAGACTCTAATGAGAGCTTAGGCCTGACGCACTTGGGCTGTGCCCACTCAGGCTCCTGACGAGTAACCTCGGCACCTCCCTTGGTGCAATTAGCTGAGCAGTGACCTAGGAGCCTGAATCCAGGCCAAGGACAGTAACAAACGCAACCCGAGTGTCTTCTCAGGTGCCTGGAGGTCGTCAGTCTGTCCTGCTCACAGTGGCTCTGACTCCCTAAGGTGCACACGGAATGGGGGCCCAGCCCAGGGGCTTCCTGAGAATCCCAGGCACCAGCTGCCAGCAAGCTCACTGCCCTGACTGAACAGGGAGGACAGACTGCTCCTGGGGAAATCTCCTTCTCCTGGTAGCATATGTTTTACAACTGTGATGTATTTTTCATCTCCAGAAAAGCCTGTGGGCTCAGCAGAGCAGCCAGCCATCCTCTGCACATACAGAATGGGTCCTGGGAGGCCCCCTGACCTCTGAGGCCTGACTATATAAAGCACATTTAACGTCCTCTTTACTCACAAAGGCACTATCCGTGCTGTGGGTTATCTGTAGCAAACAGGATTCTCAAGACTGGCTTCTGCAGTTTAATTCAAGATATGTTCAAGGAACAGAAACGGATTTATTATCTTTTTCAGGCCTTATCCCTTAGTCCTAAGGGACTAAAAAATGGAAACATCATCTCCTGATACCTCCCTATACCAAAACCGAATGAAACTGTGGAAACACAGCCCAAAGTCAATACCCCCACTTCCGGAAGACGCATCAGTTCCTCTGGATTAGCCATGCCCAACTTTCTTCAGTCATCCAGAGAGGGGGTTGCCACCATGATCCCCAGGATAACCCATTTCTCCTCCCACAACCTGGGGACAACACACAAATAGTCTACCTGCTCACAAGTTGTTAGGCCTGTGAGCTTCTCAGCAAGATCACCAAAGTGTTTTCCTGAACCTGAGATAGTTTACAGTTTTACCGTCCCCACCTTCCCTTGCCCCTGGAGCTCTACCTGCACTCTGGCAACCACTGGCTTCAGCCTCACTGAGTCCTTTCAAAATCCACAGGCTACCAGCACCCACCCAGGCGGAGAAGTACATGATCAGGAACAGTGCCATCAGCACATGGGGGCACGGGGAGCAGCCTCCTCACTGGGCGGGCCTTGCTGGACCAGCACAGAAGCCAAGGGTCGTTGATCCAGCATGAGATTCTTTAAGTCTGTACACACCAGCCCTGCTTACTCCACACATTAGGGAACTAAAACCGAGCACAATGTCCCTGCAGCTGCACGCAGCATGCTCACTGCACGTTTAAGCTTTTACGTTTCATAGCCCAAACCTGCTGACTGGTACCTGCAAGGCTTGTGTGGAATGATGTGCAAGCCTTGCTCATGCTGGGTTCACTGACCCTGAACAATTCCTGAGGGCCGGGGCAGAAGGGGCTGTTTGGATGGACTCCTTCCGGGAGAAACCATAAAGCCCTCTGTCTTTCCTTCAAGGCTCTGCAAAGGGTGAGTCTCTGCCCACCTTTCCGGACTAGTCTCTAAAGCCCCCTGCAGAGACTGGCCACCCACCCCTCTCCCAACAAGCATGCCTTATACTCTCCCTGCACTCTTTGAGTTTTAATCACATCTGTACTTTATCCAAAATGGCTTTTCCACTAATCTCTATTCAACTGTGATTCCTCCTTCGGATCCAGCCCAACCCAGCTGGCTCCGTGAAAACTTCTGGATCTCTGCACGCCTGGCTGCTCTTCCTGCTTGGACACCCTCAGCACCTGCTCAAGGCCGGTCCCTCCAGGATTTACACACTGGCCTGGACGGGGGTGACTGTGGGCGAGCCTGCCTCTGGGTCCAGCCCTGACCTATGCACAGCAGGGAGCATGTGATGTACTCCTAGTGAGGATGCACAAGACCACCCACAGACTGGCTGAGACTCACAGGAGAGCAGGGAGCGGTGAGGTGTCATTCTTACGTGCCAAGCTGAGGTCTTTTTTTTTTTTTTTTTGGTGAGATGAACTTGGGTGAGTGTGATGAAGCCAAGGGCAGACACTGAGTTTTCATTCTAGTTGCTACACCATTAAGGTTGCTGAGCAGCCCCCGAGGGACCAGGAACAAAAGGCATCACGGCAAGTGAGAGGCCCAAGTGACCAATATTCACATGGGCTGGTCGTTCAGCTAAAAGCCTTGTTTACTAAGAAAAGAAAAGTCCCCGTGGTCAAGCTCTGGGGCCACGTGCTGGAAGCCTGGGTGCAGGGTCTGTGTCCCCCTGCTCAGTGCTTCCTCCTCAGCAGCTGCTCAATTAACATTACTGAACAAATGAATTCCTCTTTATTCAGAGTCCATTCAAATACAGGTACCTTCATATGTGCAATGTTACTGGAGAAATAAAAGTAGAATCGACACAGAGAACAAACACTGCCCACATTTCTTCACTGGAGGATGGGTGTTATCCAAGCCACAATGTCTGCACCGTCCGATCCCATGGACAACAGCCACCATGGAGATGAAATGTGAGCAAAGAGGAGGAAGGAAATATCCCGTGTTGAGATCATCACACCTACATCTCTGCTGCAGTGTCCAGAACCATGTCACCGTCTCGGAGCTGATACACAGCATTTAGACGAAGACGTCAATGACGCGCGATGATGTCTGGGAATGTTCAAGAGGCCTTGGCTTTCACTTTGGACAGCAACATCTCGTTCTTGCGGCCTTCCTGCAGGGGAAACAGAAAGACAGAGCAGAGAGGTGGGGACCGTGTTATCGCCCACCTCTGCATCCTTCCCTGTCCCTGGAGAGGCCTGTGGATCAGTGGACAGGCCTCCTTTTCCATTGCCACCAGTGTAGGGGAGGTTCCTGGACACACGCTGACCTTCAAGGCCCCAACAGTCACAAAGACTGACTGTCAGACTGAGGACAGGAGAAGATTAGGCACTGTCATCCCCAAAGACTTCAATCCCCAAGGGGCAGAAGCAGAAAGCAGACACTTCTCTGATCTTGGATGCCTCCAGTGAGGAAGGGGAAAGTCTTGGACACCACGGCCCAAGGAGTCCTAAGAGACAGCAGATGGAGCATGAAGAAGAGCTCTTACTCCACAAGAGCGAAGGTTAAGAATACCCTCAGCTTTAACAGAGAAACCCACAGCAGACAGAGGGAGAGAAACATATCGAGGGACACCTCTCCCATAAAGTGAGCTGTAGGAAACCCATCACTGAGGGTGCTGCAGGATGTGGACAAGGTCACTGGCCTCATCCCCTGTGTGCAGAGTCTGGCATCCAGGGTACAAGGCCATGGCTGTGTTGTTTTGAATCCCCTTCTTCCACAGCATCTCACTGTGCGTCCTCCTCCCCGTTTGCAGTGGCCTTGATAGCTCAGGATACTTTCGTCTGCTCGCACATCATGTCCACTTCCTCCCTGGACCGCAAGGAGCCCAGTTTATAGTGAGAGGTGAGCATGGAAGGGGAAGGACCTCGAGGGGTTGAGCCTTCAGTCACCACGCTGCCACTTAGTGTGGAAGAAAAACTTGGTCACCCTTGGCCCTTTCTGCGTCCAAGACCCCCAAAGTCCCCAAAGATGTTTCCACCTCCCTGGGCCTGGCCAGATGCTCCCACTTCTCTGGAGGCCCTTTGCTCTTGGCTGCAGTGACCCTGGTTCATCCTCAGGGTTTCTGTACACCTTCCATTCAGAGCTAGGGAGGGCTGGGTGGGTGTGAAGCTGAGTTGTTCTGCCAGAAGCAAGATACTCTGACATTTTTTAAGCACATGTTTTTGGAGGGGGAGATAACTTCTAGGGGGTGGGAAGAGAAAGAAGGTGAAGATGAGTAACATTTTTTGTGTTAGAGAAGTTGAGAAGAAAGTTTTCTTATTTAAAATGAGTTATTGAGATTTGCTTGGGGGAAAAGCCTCCAGTACCAAAAAAAACAAAAAACGTAAGTGGGGAGCAGTAAAGACGAATATAACAGGCAGAGAGGCATACTATTACACTGGTAGACTGCTTTCTCTAGTTCTGTGTGTTTTTGAAAATTTCCATAAGAAAAAGATAAACAATATAATAAGGAATAAATAAGTTTTAATTGTTATTCACATAACCTTATGAAGGAGGAAAAAACAAAAAATAACCCGAAAACTAAAAACCTCAGAAGCATCAAAACTGCTGCTATGGCAAAATCCCCAGCAGGGGTCGTTCTTCTCATCACACCACACTGAGACGAGGCTTCACGTTTTTGGTAAAGACATTTCAGGCGGTCATGCCTGGTGTGTGAGCACTACTTAATTCATGCAATCTCCTGGAAGCCTTTCAGGAGATGACAGAATGATATTGTCTGCCAGTTCAAAGCAAATACAGAGAAAGTCCTTTAGGTCTTTCTCCTCGCGTCTGCTCCTCGTCTGCTGAAGAAAGTATGGGGCCTGTTATGTGCCAGACGCTGCGAGCTCCACTCACTCGAGATTATGTGCCCAAACTCAGCATCATAAAAATGTATGGCTAGCTTCGTCAGGGCCAGGCAAGAACCTAAATCTTAGTTTGGGCAACTTGTGAGAAACTGTGCTTTGAGAAACACGATTAGTTGGTGTAATACTGCCATTAAGGTGTTTTCAGAGTATATGTTTTTTCCCTGGCAGACTTGTTATTAACAAACCCTCCCAGGGCAAGCGAGTCAATGGAATTTTAGAGATAACTCAATGTCTCTACTCAAAACGGTCTTGATCCCAGAGGAGGTTGGAGTCAGGATGAGGGCATGACCTAGTGCCTTCATGGAGCCCACGGGGTCACAGGAGCTCAATTAATGTGGAGTCAGCTGTACCCCATAAAGGGATGATTGGGGTGGTCAAGGGGAAGCTGTGGAGGCTCAGTGGTAAGGAATATGCCTGCCAATGCAGGATATGCTGGAGACTTGGGTTTGATTCCTGGTCAGGAAAATCCCCTGGAGAAGGAAATGGCAACCCACTCCAGTATTCTGGCCTGGAGAATCCCATGGACAAGAGCCTGGAAGCCAACAGTCACAGGGTTGCAGAGAGTCAGACATGACTGAGCACACACGCATGCCAAGTGGTGTCAAAGACCATGTTCTGGATGACACTGCTCTGCATGAAGCTTACTTACTGCCCAGCATGGTGCTGGGACCAGGATGAGGTAAGAATTCAGAACTGGGGAGAAGAAAACTAAGCAGGTCGGGGGAAAAACAAGCAGAGGAGGCGGAGCAGAGGTTCTGGGAGAAGATTCCATCCTGGGATGAAAATCTGATTTTTCAAACTGCTTTTCTCCCACAAATGAGATCTTACACGAATCTGCAACATGTAAAATGGCAGAATTACTCTAACTGGAAGGATGCGGTGGGAGCTGGGGAGCAGCAAGGAAGCCTTGACACCTGCGGTGGCCCCAACGTACCGCAGAGGAGCTTGAAAAAAATTCCTAAGATTTTAGAATGCTAACTCATGGTTTTAAATTTTTACCAAGTAAGATGATTAAAAAAAAAAAAAGGAGTACACACTGTCACCATCATTTTATAAGAGAGGCAATTGTAGTATCAAAAAATAAGACGTATTTTTTTTTTAAAAAAGGTGAGTCCTTTAAGTGAAATACATGTAGCCATCTGCAGCAAATATTCTATTCCCCTTCCCCCTTTTCCATCTTGCTTCGGATTGAAGGACACAGAAGCCAGCACACCTGGTCTGGTCTGGGGTCTTTATGGGTTCTGAGAGACCCACCTTCGGTCTCTGAGTGACAGTAACTGTGCCAAGGAGGCGGGAACATGGAAATCTTGACCTTAACATACCTGAGGGAACTGCTTCCTTCAGAGATGACCCCCAGTCTTCACTCCAAGAGCCTGCAGTGTAGTAAAGAGCTTTTCCATCTCACTTTTATTTGCTTTGATTTTGACAGCTTATACTTATCCTCCCAATTCATTTGCTCTTTGCTTGTGCTGTCAAAATGGCAGTGCTGGTGTGTCCAAGCAACATTTAAGTGTAACTCTTCTCCTCTGGGCCTTTTCTCTTTGTGTGTTATTTGGGAAAAAGAGCTCAGGTGGGGAGCGGTGGGTCCCTGTTTACTTCCTGTAGCTCTCTTGCTGGCCCTTTGGCTCCAACCCCTGCTGACCAGAGGCTTCCAAACGCGGAGCAGTTCACCTGGTCACTTTGCCCAAGACCAAGTTCTCACTGGGGAGGGGCCTTCCCTGACCATACCCGCTACATCAGTCCCCTCAAGGCAAAGGGTGGAATTACTTCTGATTTGTTATTACTCGTTTATTGAAAGGATGAGACATTCTGAAATGCCTACAGTTGTGGCTCTCAAAAGTTACGTTACAATAATAGGAAGAAGCAGCAGAGAAGGAAAACTGGGGAAGGGAGGAAGGAAGAGCGAAGAGCCACAGAAAACATGTAAGAACAAAAACGTTGGTATGGAAAGACTATTTTTTATTCCATTGACCACATGCCAGGATACAACTGCCTTTAGCTTCCCTGTATCTTCTAAATTCACTAAAACCACAAAGATTTATATTAGAAAAAACCACACAGATTTATATTAGAAAAGGGGAAAGAAGTCCTGAAAATAAAGCTGATGAAATCTTGGCAAATGACAGAATGAAGTCTGCTTTCTGGAAAATCTCTTAAGAAAAGGGCACTTTCCTTTCTGGAATGATGGACAGTAATCCTGCCCAAGTGCAAGAGAAAAGACAGGGGTCAACATTTGGCAGAGGGTGGGTGTGACAGGTGCCAGACACGTGCACAGCTGGTCCCTACCCATGTGCATAGTAGGCCAGTGGCAGGATGTGAACCCAAGCCTGTCACACTCACAGTTCACTCCCCTCACACATGGCTTCTCAAGGTTCCCCGCAGCTTAAGATTGGGAGGAAGGGAAATGCTAGACGTGAATCTATACCAAACACTGTTTCCAGGTGGCCCTGCGATGCCATTTTACTTGTGAGCTTAATGTGGCTACAGAGTGTCAAGAAGATGAAGTGATGTTTCTTAGAACTGAAGTTCAGTTGGAGCTTCAAGATGGGCCACAAAACAACACAATCGTGAACTACTTAGATGTACACTTTACTGTCAGGTCAACTGCCCACTTGCTATTTCCATTTCAGACCGGTGGAAAACCAAAGAAATGCTCTGGTTTGCAGAGGTTCATCTTGGTGGGGGGTGGTGCTGAACAAGAATCTTGCCCAGCCTCAAGGGCCCCATCCCCCTCTTACCTCCTTGAACTCTTTCACGGTCTTAAAGTACAGCCTCTGTTTTTCTAACAATTCCAAGTACTGGTCGTTCAGCTGGTCTCTCCTCATCTTGTTTTCTTGTTTCTTCTTCTCCATCTGTTGAAACATTTTGGGAAGCAGTGATGAAAAGCCATGTTCTGACCAAGGGTGGCTGACAAGGTCCAGAAGGAAACTATTACTAACTTCTCATGGATTTCCTTCCAGTAGTTTCCTTCTATGCATCATTTCTGAGGTTGTTTTTATTTATCTGCATGATACGGCATAGGAACTATAATCTGTTCAGCAATTCTCCTATCATTGGGCATTAACTGCTTCATTTAACTCTGTGTGTGTGTGTGTTTGTGTGTGTATGTGTGAGTACAATTTCACAAGAAACAGGTAGGCAGTTTCCTCTTTACTCAGGAACCCTTCCACAGGCCACAGACACCTGTTCTATTACTTGCACTCCCTGCTGGTCTGTTCTGTGTACACCCTGCACCTGCTGGTTCTGGGGGAACCTGTGCTCTGGGGCACAGACACTCCCCTGCCACCTCTATCTATGCAGAACCCATCATGGTACCCAGACACAGGGGGCTGTGTTTTTGTTTCATTTAAACAAACACAACGAAAGACATCCATTCAAATAAGTGCTGTTCTGCAGAGCAGACAGACTTAATCCATTTCAGTGCCAATCAACACTCAAAGTCTACCTGGAACCCTCAATGAGAACAATTTTTAGACTCAATGAATTCACTCGTTCAACAAAGAGTTCTTTGGTGCCAACCATGGGTCAGGTGCTGTGCCAGCCACCAGCAACACAGACATGAGAGGAGACAGCCCTCCCCATTCAGAGACCTGAGCACCCTCCTGGTGCCCAGCCACCTCATGGGGGTACAGACACAGCAGCAGCCTCCTCTGCTGGCCAGCACCAAGGTGCCTTCATCATGAAGCTTAGGGCAGAATGGAGGGAATGAAGGTGTCAGGCCCATTTCCTTCCCAGGGAATGCTTCAGATAGTAACAGAAAGGGAAGCCAAAGTGGGGAAAAAACCCAATAACTTCCTCTTGTTCTTTACTATGAGCAAGACTACCTCCCCAAAGATGAGCATAGTGAGTGGAAAGTCCCTGCACTGAGGCTGGGTTGTTACAGGCCTGTGGTTGGCCAGGTTCTCTGCTCCCCACCTCCCTCTAACCCCAGATCATCAAGAAGGGACTCCACTCTCTCCTGCAAGACAGTCTCCCTGCCCTGGGTAAGTGGCCCCACACATGGACAGCTGCTGTCTCACTTTGCCCTCATTTTTGTGGCTGAATAGTCTTGTCACCAGTGACACTTTTTTTTCTCTTCTGACATGATTTTGCTGACATCCTTAATAAGGAGATGAATATTTTGCTAGAGGGAAAGGGACATGGCAAGCTTTTGTCTGCAGTCCTTCTCTGGTGAGATGGGATTATAGGCAGCTTGAAGGAGTGGATTTTTAGGACAGGTCCTAAGGCAATTCTCTCATGTATTTACATTCTGGCCATGCTCTCTGGACTACTCCATCCCAGGACTGTGAAAGGAGATGCCCTTTGTCCCCAGAAGGTTTCACTGCCATGCCCGAGGACCTACTTTAGACACATTTCTAAAGTAGGACCAAAAGCAAGAGACATTGGAAGTGTTAGTTAGGATCTATTTATTCGTCTGCTGTGGTAGTGGGAGCCTATGGCTGCATGTCTGGCTTCTAGACCATCAGCAAGTTTTCTTTTCTCCTGACAAAGTGTGCATGCGAGGAGCCAGAGTGCAGAAATGCTCACGCTGCCCCTAGCCTGGACGACTCTCTGCAAAGCGATCTCTGGAGCCCCCACATCCCTTTCAGTTCCTATTTTCTCTTATGAGGCTCAGTATCCTCTCACTTTGGCAGAATTCAACAATTACGTGCATTTTTATAGGGAACTCCTAGAGACTAAAATGCTCTTGAGGTGTAAGGAATGGATCCCTGATGGCAGAATGTCAGGAATCGGAGAGCCAGTGAGGACTTGATTCTGGGCAAGAGAGAAGGCCTGCTGGTGAAAGTCAGCTTCCTCATCTGTGAAACGGGGGAAACACACTCACTTAAGAGGGCTTCTGGGAGGATGAGCCCAGTGCTTGACACTCGGTAGGTATTACATCCACAGAGCTGTTGCTAAGAGTCTTAACGACCGATGCAGGCAGCCTATGGAGCTGGCCTGCCCATGGCAGGGTCTGAGACCTTAGTGGGACCCCTTGTAGAGACACTGAAGATGTGTCTTCAGAATTGAGAGCACATCCCCAGGACAACTGGAAGAGACCTGCTTTCCCCAGGGCCTTCTCCCATCACCAGTGTAAAACTCTGGCCACATTACAGAAAAAAAGCAATCTGACCTTCATTCGACTTTGCTTAATTCCTTCTACAATCTGTTCCATCTGACGTAAAAACTGGTCCCGGGAAGCAGGGGAGGCCATGGCTCTGAAAGACAGACCAGCAGAGGTATGACCAGCAAACAGGATTCAAGAAAAGGGGAGGAATCGAGGAGTTAGTCCAGATAATGCCCCAGGAGGCAGACAGGCCTCTGCAAGGCAGGAAGGACTCATGGGGCCCCTGTGATCCCAGGCAGCCAGAGATTTTAAACAGTGAGCAAGGCATGAAAATTAGCTTGGTCTGATAAATGAATATTAATCTGTTTTTCCCCCAACCCTCTCTACAATTTTTCTTACTAATAGGTACTTTCATAAATAAAATGTGACTGAAATTAACAATTAAAAAAAATTTTTGAATGGTGACAGGTACTGCTTAAGGAATAAATTTCACTTAGTTTTTAAAAATCTGAAGATTTAGAGGCACTGATCAAGGCACTGGCTGTCCAGTGGTTAAGACTTCACCTTCCAATGCAGTGAGTTGAGTCTGATCCCTGGTTGGGAAGCTAAGATCCCCCATGCCAAAAAACTAGAACATAAATAACAGAAGCAATATTGTAACAAATTCAATAAAGACTTTTAAAAAAAAGGCACTGTTCAAGATTGGGAGACATTTTCTGAGATTTTCCTAAAACCAGGCTGGTAAACCTGGTCCTGTTTCCAGGAGCAGCAGCTAAACAAGTGATGACCTAAAATATGCCTGTTCACTTCCAGTCCTGCAGAGGGACTGACACGGGAAGGATCAGAGCACACGATACAAGGATGAGAAGAAATCTTTCAAAGAATGGGCCAAGAGACAGCAGAACTTCCACAAAAACACTCCAACCTAGCTTCTCTCAGTGATCAGGAGATACAGATGAAGGCATCATTTTTAGAAATGTCACAAGGCTGTAAGTCCCTAACTGAATCTGAATATTAAATGGAGCTGTTTGTTTTCAATTAGAAGTGAAACTTGAAGTCCAGAGCTTGTAATCCATTAAGATCTTAGCTGCTGGTCATAGCAGAGTCCATGCTGGTAAGAGAGGAAGTCTTCTGGACAGACAGCCAGCCTGGGGCTGCCTGGATGAAGTCTTCGGGACAGACAACTAGCCTGGGGCTGCCTGGATGGCAGACAAGGGAATGGTCATCTTTGAGGGCTGGTATGATTTGAGTAGAGGTGGGCTTTGCTCTTCAGTTTTTAGAGAAAATATTTATATTTGAACACAGTAATTTAGAGTATGCACATGACTTAAAATCTACCACCAAATTTGAAAACTATTTAAAAAAAATATAGATTATTTTATTACCTATATTTTATTTTTTAATTTACTTTTTTCTCTAACCAATGATTGAATCCAGGCCCTCCATGGTGAAAGAGCGGAGTCCTAACGACTGGAAGGCCAGTCGTTATTATCTAAATTACCTAAATTTTAAAGCATCTCTATGTTTGCAAAAACAAATGTTATTAATCTAATCTTAGTAGGACAAAAGTAAGCTACAAAGACATTATAGTAGTTAGGCATAGTCAAATTATTTGAAAGCTAACTTTCCCCCTAAGCTGTTCCTTGATGTTTTTAAAATTTGCTGTAATATCACTATGTTTTTGTAAGAACTCAAGGTCTGCATAAACCAAGATACATCTGCACACAGCAACAGGGGTGGAAGTGTAAGAATCCCAGCCTGGGCACTGAGCCTTGCTGCAAAACGGAGGTGAGCCGATGCCATGTAGGGCACACGGATACTGACTGGAAGAGAACGGACAGCACTTACTGTGAGAAGTTCTCATGAATGGAGTTCAGCAGGCTGATCTGGGGAGGAAGGAAGAACAAGAACAATAAGCAAAGGCCGAAAGATGCCTGTGCCACCCCAGCCACTGAAAGCCTGGCGCCTGTCTCTGGATAGTGCTTCTGCAAGGAACACACCTTGTTCATGCAGATGAAAAGTAACACAAAGACAAGAGCAATGTGTTCTCAGTTTCCCCAGAGCCTCCAGCTGCAACAAGCATGACCTTGGTAGCATAGGAGGAGGGCTCCATGATGGGACCTAAACCCCAGCTGAGACACATCTAGGCCAACATTAGGGCTCCTTGGGGAAGCTGCACCACTGTCCTTTCGATCTCACCAAACACTGAACTTCATTTTCAGGGCCATCAGCCCAGTGGAGAGTCAGTGGGGGAGGGAAGGTGAGAACACTGTGCCCACCCTACTCCTTCCCACAGAGTTTCTGCCAATGTGTCTGCTGCCAGGCAGCTCTGAGAGCCTCCAAGGGTACGTGCCCCATTCAAGGTCCCTCCCCCATGGAAATGCCATGGCCTGCACACAAGACCCTTTATCTGCCCTGATGACAGCCCAGGGCAGGGCTCTGAGTCTGGAGTTTAGAAACCTGGGTTGTCTTTCCAGCTCTGTCACTGACCTTGCTTGTGAGCCCAAAACTAAGCATTTACTATACTTGGACTCAGGCTCACACTCTGAAACATGGAGATGATATTCTTGTCCTCGACTCCACAAGCATGTTGAAAGCTAAAATATCACAAGTATAAATAGATTTGGAATAAAATGTACAAATTACCCAAATGAAAAGTTCTAACTGCATTAATATGGCTTGGAATTAAAAAGCCACCACCACCCTGCACACTCCTAAAGGAATGCAATAACCTTAAACACTGCTAATGAAGGGAAGTCAATGGGGTTTAAGGTTTTCTCACAAGGAGCTGGCCTGTCCCTGAGTTAGGGGACAAGTCTTCCCCTTACCAGGTGGGAAGACCCCCAAGTCAGGGTGTGCAGCAGAGCGATCCCCCAGGTCTGATGAAAACCCTCTCAATGGACTCATCTGTTCAAACACTGATCAAATGTTTGTTATGTGTCTATCACTGTGCAAGGCCATGGATACAGAGAAAACAGAACCCAACCCCTCCTCAAGGAGTGCCTCTTGGAGGAAAGAGATTGATCTGGTTTGACTGACAAAAATAGGTAGTCAACAGGGAACTCAAACTGGGGCTATGGAACAACCTAGAGGGGTGGGATGGAGTGGGAGGTGGGAGGGAGGGTCAAGAAGGAGGGGACTCATGTCCACCTATGGCTGACTATGCTGATGAATGGCAGAAACCAACACAATATTGTAAAGTAATTATCCTTCAATAAAAAAAAAAACCCCAAAATAAAAAATAGGTAGTCAGGATAACAATAGCCACAGAGGCTTCCATTTGTGTTCAGGTAAAAGATACATCTGTAATAGTATTCTTATTAAAGTGGTAATTAGTGCAGGTTGTAGATGACAACGAAATAAAAAAAGATTCTGTCACCCTCAAGGTGAGGGGTAGGCAGGAACTAATACATATCACTGTGTGCTAGGAACTTCAGGGACACTGTCTCATTCATTCTATATCACTGTAGGATATGTGGTGAGGGTGAGGAGGTCAGACTAAAACCCAAACCCAATGACTCCAGAGCGCCCACCCCCGCCACCACACTGTGCTGCATGCTGCAGCTGTGAAGACGCCACTGCTTGTTTCTAAATACAGCTGCACACCCGCCCCGAGCCTCTGCTTTCCACGGAGAGAGCTCCGAATCACCAGCAGATCTGACCTGAGTGAGAGTCAGAGCAATATGGAGCAGCTGCTCACGGTCACCCCTGCCACTCCTGCTCTCGACTGTACAATTGAAAGCAGTTCTTTCAGTTCATGCCTCTGTCTGACGCTGACGACTAAACAGCCATTTCCCCAGGTCAGCTCTGACGGCCCACCTTCCCCATTTCCTTTAGTTGGTTCCTTCCTTCATTTAAAGCTCAAACTCAACTTTCACCAACTCCAGGCCCTTCTCCATATGGACCTCTTGTGCTTCCAGGATGTTTCTTTTCAGGATGGTGCCTCTCGCAGGGCACCATACAACCGCTGCCCACTCTGCACGGTGACAGCCCCGAGGAATCGTGCACTTTCTGACCTTGTACCCAGCACTGGGCACGTGACACACACTCATCTATGTTATCTTCTTTCTATAAAGGCTCTTACCTCTTTTTCCAAATAAACCTTTTTGTCATCCAGGGTATTATATAAAGTGAAGAACTGCTTGGTTTCTTTGTGCACTGCCGAAACTGTAAATGCAGAGAAATCAGCAAGCACATGAGTGAGAAAATGTGTCAATGATCCCAAGTGCCCTCTCCCTGCTGAGATGCTGCAGGACTGGGACCTGCCGGGCTGGCGCTCACTTTCATTTGCGCGGAAGCCCCATCCATGGTGCACAGAGGCCGTGTGTGCGGGGCTGCTGCAGGCTGGCAGCATGTGGCAGCCATGATAGCCCTGCCAGGACAGGAGCTAGAGGAAGCTCCCTGCCAGCGTGCAGGACAGGGCATTTCTCTGAATTCCTCCAAGTGAGGGTCCCAGGAGAAAGGGGGCAGGGGTGAAGCAGCCCCATGCCAGCTCTTCCTGTCTGTGTGGCTCCCTCCCTTTCCAGGCTCCTCATGAGCAGGAGCCATAGTCGGCTCACTTTTGTAAACCCCGTGCTTAAGGGGAAAGATTTAACTTAGGGAAGAAACTATTTTCTGCTGAGAAACTGCCATTGTTGACACCTACCCTGATCATCTGAATTAAATGTGAGGACTAAAACATCTGGGTGGGGGGTAAAACATAAAAGGAAGCACGTATGCTCTGAGTAGGGACAGTGCTCCAGCTAGAACTAGGACGGATGGCTGAGAGGTCAACATCTCAAGGGAAAACTAGGTGTACTTTAGAGAAGCCTGGGAGTTTCCCAAGTGGGAACTGAGGGCCCTGGCCTCCTGGACCCGCAGACCAGCTTACAGGGGTGAGGGACACAGGGACTGCAGAGGCCCAGCTGGCCCAGACGAGGCAGGACTCTGATCAGGATTCTGAAGACTGTCCATCCAGTTATGGGGAGCTATGAAATATTAAGGCTTTTAAAGCAAGAGTGTAAAATGATGAAACTTATGTGAGAAAGAGCTCTTCAGGCAGGAGTGAGGAGAAGGCAGCTATAGCAGGACTCCAGAAGAAACAGACATGATACTATTCAGAAACAGAATTGGCAGAGCAGCATGAGTCAGAGAAGACGGGGGTCTAGCTGGGCTCGAGAGCAATCACAGTGAGTGAGGAGAAAGATGGGAGGGAGGCAAAGTCTTGTACCTGCCAAGTCTGAGGTACCCAGGAGACAAGCAAGAGTGGAGCCTAAGGAAGGGGTGACGGTCTAGGTCCTGTTTACTGAGGGTAAGTGAGGAGGTCCTTGAAGGGCTTTGTCTAACAGAATGGAGAAAGGGTCCAGGTGCAGGTAACAGGAGGAGTCAAGGCCTAGGATGTCAAAGTTCATGGTGTGCTGAACAGCAGTGTGTGGACTGGGGAGGAAGAGGGCTGAGAGCAGGAAAGAGGCCCCCTGGCAGGCCACCTAGACTGGGGAGGATCCTGGATAGAATGAGAGAGCTTTCCTCCAATCTAGGGAGCTTGTGAGGGTTTGTCACAGGAGAGAAGTGATGCAACTGGATGGGTGGATGAGAGGGATTCAGAGAAGCAGCTGCAGACCAGTGAATGGTTACTGGGTTATGATACAAAGAAGAAGAGATATGGCAGAAGCACTGCGAAGAAAAAGGCAGTGACAGCTTTGAGGGTCACTTTGAACCTGATGAGACGTGATCCCTGATTTAGGTTGAGGGATACCCAGTCTTGAATGAACACGATGCTGTTAAAGGCAAGGATCACATGAGAAGAAGGTTCACAGAGAAGAAGGACAATGAGTGAGGACTGATCTAGAGATGCTGGGGTCACAAAGTTCCATGTGAAGTTGGAAAGTGGAGCCCGATGGCTGATGCGGATGAGGGTGGGCTGAAAGCATTATTCCAAGAGCTCAATCAGCTTAAGCCATCTGTCCAGGGAGAGGGAGCCAGGGCTCCACAGTGCTGTGCCTGGGATTCTGGGCTACGTGGAATGAGTGGGCCTGATGATGAGCTAAAGCCCTTTCCAGGGCTGGCTTCCATGGACAGCAACACCACGCTACAGTGGGTCAGAGCCCCTCGTCCCCTGCCCCTCCCAGGGCCAGCCTCAGGAGAGTGTGTGGTCGATGCACCTACTCTGGCGGTAGAGTTCAATAAATCTCTTCTGATACTGTATTAGCTCGGCTCGGCTGGGCACTTCATCAATCTTGCGATGCAAAATTGCTATTTCTCGATTTCTTCGAGCCTAAATGCAAAAGAGATGGGGAGACAACACTATTTGATGAAAGGCCTTATTTGTTCACACAAAATATTGCCCCCACTCACCCTGTGCCTGCAAACCAGCCCTGGAATGCAGGCACACACCACCAGCTGGCTCCGACTCTGACTCCCACCTGGCAACACAGAGAGAAGGCGTGGCTGTGAACTGGAGCCACCAGTGTACGTGTGTGCTAAGTTGCTTCAGTTGTGTCTGACTCTTTGCAACCCTGTGGACTGTATCCCCCCAGACTCCTCTATCCTTGGGATTCTCCAGGCAAGACTACTGGAGTGGGTTGCCATGCCCTCCTCTAGGGGATCTTCCCAAGCCAGGAATCGAACCCGCATCTCTGAGTCTCCTGCACTGGCAGACGGGTTCTTTACCACTAGCATCACCTGAGAAGCCCCTAAACTGGAGCCACAGGAGGCATCAAATTAACAGGTCCAGAAGGAAGATTCTGAATGGGACGGTACCCCCGGCCAGCCCACCAGACCCCCAAGGACTCTGGAGCAGCTGATTCCCCAGAGCCAGGTGGGGACCAGAAGCGCTTCCCAGATGATGAGAGACTGATGCCACCCTGCTGCTCCATACAACTTCCAAATCCCTGAGCCTGCCTGAAAAGCTCCTAAAGCATCTTTATGGCATTTGCCCCCTCCCATGAAATGAACTGGGCTCTATTAGTCTAACTTTTCCTGATTGCATCTGGGAGGCAGAGCCGTGAGGGTGCAGGGGAGATCTCGGGCTCCGAGGCGGGGAATTTCCTGTGGGCAGCACTGGAGAAGGCTGTCCAGCTCCCCGACACATTCACAGTCTCAATGTTGCCCTCTCCTGAGCCTCCCTGTCCCTCCCTCTCCCAGCTACTTTATCACAGTGGCAGATGGGGACCTCTAACTCATTTGCATGCAAAACCCTTCCCAGTGCAAAACCCACTATGAGCTCTGGTGACCAAACCAAAATCAGGTCTGTGGCTTGAGCTAGAGTAGAGGGACAGATCTATTTCTCCTTTTGGCCAAGGCTATATTCCCCAT
>NW_011495032.1:3678752-3692279 GCF_000754665.1 Bison bison bison
TCTATAGATACAATCATTCATTCTTTTCACTGCATCTTTAACCTCTCCTTTTCTACTGGTTTCTTTTTACTGGCATTTAAATATGCTGAAGTCCCTCATCCCTTTAAGGCCCTTCCTTAAACCCTGATCAGGGACTTCTCTGTGGCCCAGTCCTTAAGAATCCACCTTCCAATACAAGGGATGTGGCTTTGATTCCGGGTTGGGGAACTAAGACCCACAAGCCGTGGGGCAATCAAGCCCTTGAACTGCAACTAGAGCCCATGCACCACCATGAAGACCCAGGACAGCCAGAAAACAAAGAAAGAAAAAAGGAAACCGCAAAACCAAGTACTCAAATGGCTCTGACGTCTTGACTCCCCTCCCCTTCAACCCACTGCCGCTGGCTGCTCCAAACATCCACTGGAAATACTCTCGCCAAGGTCACACAGACCTTCTCTGTGCACCTGTGGCAATTTTCAGCCTCCAGCTCTCTTGACTTCTGGCAACACTGAACCTTCTTTCCACTGAGCCCTCTGCTCAGCTGCCAGGAGACCTCAGACTCCTGTTTCCCCTGGGCCTTGAGCTGCCTGCTTGGTCTCAAGCCTCACTGGTGGAGTCTTTCTTCCCCTCTTCACAGCCTCGATTACCACCTACCCAGTGCTGACCCCCAGACCTCCAGCCCAGATTATTCCTACTTGGTGGAGTACCCTAACCTTTAAAAGCCCCACAGAAATTTCATGAACATTTCACTTCACCATCCCATTCCCTTCAGCCCTATCCTTTCTCCTTTAGGCTTTTTCTCAATGAATAACACAAGGATCCATGCTAATGCCCAAGTTGGAAATTCTCCACCATCTTTGACTCTGCTTTTTTCTCTAACCCATCCCAAGTTCCATGGATACAGCTGCTCAGCCTCTCGGCCGTCAGTTTACTTCCATTCACCCTCATTGAGCCAGCTGTGGCCCAGGCTTCAGCACTGATGCCTGCAGCCCTTGGCTACTCCCACCAGAACCTGGCATTCCTTTTCCAGAGAGCAGAGAGAAGTTCCGGGTCAAAGTGCAACACAAGTTAACTCTTGGCTTTTAAGTGTCCATGAGCCAGAATCAGGCAACGGAAGAGATTTTACAATACAATTTTGACTCTACATGAATTTAAAGCCAACTGTGAAGCTTACTTTCCCATATCTGATAGCCTTCTCACCCCTGCTGCCCCAATATACCCCCTGACCACCCCAGGTTATCAACTAACAGCTAAAATGGGCACTTAATTTTTGAAGAAAAGTGCTTGACAAGAACCTTGAATCCTGCCTCCGGCACTTTCTAGCGGCTTGCACTTAACAGATTTGAGTCAATTTCTTCATACAGAAAATGAGGCTGACAGCTACTCTCCAGCAAAGGTGATGATCAAGTCAAGTGAGATGTTGGTGAAATAACAGACCAATGTGAGGTATTATAACCAACACCTCAATCCAGAGTTACACTCCAGACAGAAGAGCAAATAGTAGCCTTATAACTGAGTCTCTCTGGCTCTTAGATACTGAGATGCTCTTGTTCTGCTATAGGACACGCAAAGCTAGTCAGATGGATTTATCAGCTTGCTTTTACTCACCTGTAGTAGACGGATCTTGTAAAGTTTCTCTTTCTCCATGTTATACCGTCTGTCTAGGTCTTCCTGAAATTGGAAAAAACCCTCACAATTATCTGCAAATTTTTATTTTTTTGATGAAATCTTTTGAAGTTGAACAGTTTTTATATATCTCCTTCACTGTGAGGCTCCAAATTTCTTTTTTGAAATGGCTGAGTTCAGTGTTGAGTCCTCATCCTGTGAGACCCTTGAAACTCTTTCACATCACTTTGTAACAACTCTTTCTTCTTCTGGGACCCAGGCTGAATCCAGGGTTCTTAAGTGAAGGATCCCCCAAATCCACGTGCCCTTCTTCCTTCCCTTAACAAAAAAACCATGAGGAGGAGATAGCTGATATTTAAAGGGCCTGCAGTTCTATGTTGCTGTATTAGATGATACTGGCTTGCCTATGTTTCTGTTTAGAGCTGCAATGTCCAATGTGATGCCACCAGGCACATGTGGCTATTTAAATTCATATTATCTAAAATTGAAAAAAAATCAATTTCTCAATTGTCCTAGCCAACCTCCAGATGCTCAGCAACCATACACAGCTAGTGGCCATCATATTGGATAGAGCACAGATTGAGAACACTTCCACCACTGCAGAAAGGCCTTTTGGACAGTATTAAAAGACAGAAACCAGCCCCTCACTGAACCCAGTGAGGTAAGAGATGTGGCTGGATGGCTCACTGTGCTAGAGGAAGCTACAAAGGCATCAGAGGTGCCCCTCTCCCCTTGTGTTTTTAGACACACACACCCCCACCAGCTCCTCCATGGGGCTCAGCTGCAGGCACACCCCAACAGCCTTCACTGTGGGCGTCCTAAAGTTCCCTCTCTGGGAGCCTCTGAGGGCACGAAGGGAAGAGGAACCTAAAGGAGGTGAATGGTAGAGGCTTTCCTGTGTTTCCCTTCCTCCTCCTCTTCCTTTTCTGTTCCTTTCTCCTAGAAGCACTCCTTTAACTCAGAACAGGGGTTGGCAAACCACAGCCCAACGGCTAAATCCAACAGCCCTTGAGCCAAATTTGCCTGTGCCTAGTTTTTTTTTTATTAATTTTTTCATTGAAGGACAACTGCTCCACAGAATTTTGTTGTTTTCTGTCAAACCTCAACATGAATCAGCCACAAGTATACACATATCCCCTCCCCCCTGAACCTCTCTCTGTGCCTAGTTCCATAAATAAAGTTTTATTGGAACACAGCTATGTCCTTTCACTTATATATTGACTCTGAGGACCAGAGTGGAACTGGCCCAAAAGGTTGACAATATTCACTAGTGGCCCTTTAACACTCCCTGACCTCGGAACGCAGGACCATAGACAGAGCTCTCTCCCTGTGCACTGCCCGCCCCTCAAACAGCCTGGCAGGTGCGGCCCTTACAGGGCTTTCCTCTTCCCAGCTCAGAGGCCAGGGTGGAGATGGAATGCCTGAGCCAGGTGCAGAGCCTCTGGGCTGTCCACAGGGAAGCTGTGCTCCACCTGAGGGGCAGGTGTGCAAGATGGAGCCAGGCCCTGAGAGCCCGCAGACGAGGAGGTGGCCACAGAGATGATGGAAAGCGGTGTGAGAAGCTATTGAAGACACAAAGCTGGTCACCATGCCCACAGGGGACAGTACTGGTCCTGAGAATGGGCAGGTACTTACATTGTGCGTCATCGCAGAGGTTAAGGCACCATGTGACTCTCCCCCAGAGAGGGTCTGCAGTGAGGAAAAGTGGAAAAAAAAAAAAAGAAAACATCATCTCTGAGGAAAGAAGCTGAGGTTCCAGAAGTAGGAAAGGGTGGGCCGCCAGTTTGCTGATCATGTCTGAACAGGGAACAGCCCGTACATGAGCCCTAGATTTTAAACTGTTCTGAAATGTCCATAAGTCACATTAACAAGCTAAACTCTGTTTCTGAATGCGAGTCAATCCCTCTAGCAAGGTGTTATGGCTAAGAAGAGAAATGCCGCCCTTAAAGTCTGAATTCTATACAAACCCAGAGGCTGGCTGAGCTGAACTCAGAGTTTCAGTGTTGGAAACAACTGGAAAGTTGGGGTGGTCCCACTATGGGGTGGTCCCAATTCACCACCCACTGCCCAGCCATACTCTGCTGTTGCTGCACCAGTCCTCATGGCTGTGGCTGAAGTGACAGAACCTGTCACGATAGGGAGGCAGCACCTCTGTGGCCTGTCTCCCTGATGAGTGGGGCAGTGTCCATACAGGCCCACGCCCAGCCCTGGCAGAAGGCCCTGGCTGCTTGGACCAGTCCCCTCCCTTCCCGGAGCCCCAGGTTCCCCATTTCCCCAAGCAAGGGGGTACAGTCAATGAGGTCTGAGGCCATACCCTGACCTAAGCACAGAGAGCCTCAGCAAAGAAGCTTTGAATGGAGTATGAGAAGGGAAAACAAACCAGTGATCCCTACAGTCTCATTTGGTGAGAGAAACACTTTATTTTCCCTCCTTGTCCACACCAGTTCCTCGGAAGATCAAGGCCTCTGTTCAGAGAGCCAGTGGGGCGTGTTCTGAGCCAGGTATGCTCCCAGGTGACCAGAGCCCCGACCTCACATCTCGAGTGAGCTGCTCTCCGCAGCATCCATGTCCTGGGGCAAGAGTGCAGGGTGAAATCGGCAAACTGGCACACAGTCGAGAGGTAAATGGGACAAATGGGACCAGAGCTCAGGAGTTCCCAGAAACATCCATCCCTAGGGGAGGGGCAGCTGGGCTTGTAAACCGGCTAATGCGTGCCCCGGGCTTGCTGCTGTCCACACTCAGAGCTGCTTTAACCCACAAAAAGAAGACAAAGTTCAGGGACACATATTGACAAAAACCACTTGAGAAATGAGTGTTCAGAGGACAAGGCTGAGGAAAAGTCTGGTCCCTTTCAGCACCAGACTCTGCTGGAGAGTCCTCTAGAAACCCTTTCATGGTGGACGTCACAAAGCCCCCAGCAGTCTGGAGCACCCCTCCACAGCCCGTACCTTTTCATCTCTGCCTGGTGCCCTCTCAGCCTTCAGGCTTTCGATTTCCTGCTGCAGCCGTGCCATCTCCTCCTTTAAAAGTAATATGAACATTTACAAGATCTGGACAGGCTAGTAACTCGATGTAACAATTTACCTTGATCTAGAGTCTTATTTCGGAGAAGGTGATGGCATCCCACTCCAGTACTCTTGCCTGGAAAATCCCATGGACGGAGGAGCCTGGTAGGCTGCAGTCCATGGGTCGCAAAGAGTCGGACACCACTGAGCGACTTCACTTTCACTTTTCACTTTCATGCATTGGAGAAGGAAATAGCAACCCACTCCAGTGTTCTTGCCTGGAGAATCCCAGGGACGGGGGAGCCTGTTGGGCTGCCGTCTATGGGGTCGCACAGAGTCGGACATGACTGAGGCGACTTAGCAGAAGCAGCAGCAGCAGAGTCTTATTTTCACATTTGTGAGTTTATGTGGGGACAAGAAGTCCATAAAGAACTAGCCCCCCAGGCCCCTGATTTTCAGCCTGGGAACGTCTTCTTAGGAGGGTAGAGGCAGCAGTATCTCAGTCAGAAGGGGTCTTTCTTCCCTAAGGGCAGGTGAGGCTCGCAGTAATCACTGGGACATGGGATGGATGAGTGGCTTAGAGTCAGTCCCAAGCCTCCTTCTCTTTTTCAGCTCTTCTCCACCTTTCCTGGGACCTTCCAGCCTGGAGCCCTGCCTCATCCAGCCCTCCTCCACTTGTCACCCTCATCTGCTTAAGTCAGATATAGCTTCTAGAGGGCTCCTACACCACAGGAGCCTCTCTCCCCCTAGATGCACAGAACTCAGCCCTCTGTTCCTGTCTCCCAATGGTCACCTGTGCACACATCACTCCCACTATTGGACCAAGTGACACAGAGACATGTTAGGATTTTAGGGCAGCCCTAGTTTCTTAAGATACTACTCCTTTTGTAGACTTTTCTTTTAAATACATTTGTAAATTAGAAAACACTGTTTGTTAGACTGTGCTCTCAGTTTGGGGTTTGGCACACAGAGTTACTCATCCAGGTCATTTCTGGTGTCCTCTGATCACATCATAGCACCTTACTCCTCGTGCACACTACCACATACCTGCCTGGTGAACCTCCTCTTCCTATCACACCTGGATAGGACCCACAGCAGCACAAGGGGAGGGAAAGCAGGAGATTGTATGAGAATCTTTGTTAACATCTGATGACACCAAGCCACACTTACTCGACAATGTGCTTTAAACTCCTGTTCCTGACTTTTCAGATTTTCATTCATGGCTACAAGGGCTCTCAAGTTCTGCAGGATGCTGAAAAGACCAAAAAACAACTGACTTCAACAAATCACTATGATTTTATGAATCACAGTTTAAAACCAAGACCCCAGAAAAAAAGGAACTTTTTTCTTAATTTCCTTTGTCTCTCCCAAGAGTGTCTAATAGGCTGCCCACCAATGATAATGACCACCATTTAACAGACATTATTATTCATCTATAAACTGAGTCCATCGGGTCACATTCAAACAAATGTTACAGAATATAGAATTAAAATATCAACTGCAGAAACATCAATGTGTTTTGAGATTACTGTATATTTTTAATGATACCAACTACTTAAGACTCAGAGCACAGATAGAATCGGAATTTTAATTCCCATTTAAAATTTTAAATGTAAATGCTTTTAATTTAAATTGTCTAAAGACAATTAATTAAAAAAAAAAAACAACCCAAAACCCAGCGTCTTGGCAAAAAAAGAACATTTTCATTCTTGAAGGACAGGGTAAGATCAGTGCTGTTAAAACCTGGTAACCATGGTTGACTCCAAGGGAGGAGGACTGGGTAGCTGGGGGCAGGGGCGGGAGAAGACTGTTCAGTGTATGTCTTTCTGAATCTTGCATGTATTACTTACTTTTTAAAAACGAGAAAACAGACAAAACAAAATACAAAACATAGCTGCTCCTGACCCATGGGGAAGTGGGAGGAAGAGGAAGAAGGCAGCCCCGGATCAGGATCAGCGGTGAAGTAACCGGCAGAACAGTGCCAGCAGCCATGACCTGGGCTCCTCAGCCCCATTCTCTAACCACCAGCCACACTCACAGAGAAAATAAATACCACGTGTTGAGATCTCCTACCTCGGATCAGCTTTGGCCTCTATCTTCTCGAGAGCTGTCTGCTCTTTGTCCAGTTTCTCACTGTGACCCTTGAGCTATGGGAGAGAAGGAGGCACGTTGCTGGAGACTTGCCAGGACAGGAGGCGAGGGCTTCCATTCTCCTTCCGGGCCCACATCTGCGCCCTCTCTGGACAGGTGGCCCAGCCCACTGGACATGGCCGTACATTGAGAAAACAGGTGGACAAGGGGAACAGGATGGGGCTGGAGGGACAGCACAGAAACATCAAAACCACAGCCTTCCTGACACAGGTTGTGAGTAAAAGAAACCTTGGCAATACCTTTAAATCACAGCAGCAAGTGGGTGGAAAGCCAAAGTAATGCTGACAGCAGGTCCCTCTCAGTGGGAAGAAGTAAATAAAAGCAGCAGCTATGAGAGACAGACCTGGGTTTCAATCTCAGGATACCACTACTGGGGCTACTCACAGGGTCAGGGTTAAATCTCCTATCTTGAAAAACTCCATTTTCTTTCTCTGAGTCACTGGAGACTTTAAAAAGCAAACTTTAAGGAAACTCAGATTTTAATTTCTAAGCTGTGTAGATCTACCATACAATAGACTATTAAGCTGCTATTAAAAAGGAATAAACAGTTCTTTTATGATGATCTCTAACATTTACTGTAAGTTGAAGAAAACACATAAAACCATTACTCCAATGTGCATCAAGGAAGGTATACATGTATATATCTTGTATACACATGCATTAAAGAACCCACACGTTATTTGTATATGCACAAAAATTTTCTGAAAAGATTCACAAGTGATTGGTTACCCTCTAGATAGAGTAGCTGCTTGGGTTACAGGGGGACACCCTTTGTACTTTTTGAATTTTGAACTATGTGAATGTGCTACCTATTAAAAAAAAAAAAAGTTAAAGAACTTCCAAGAGTTCTAGCTGAGAACAAGTGGCAGCAAGTCCTTCTTTCTCAAGTCCTGGGAAGTTCAGGTGATTCTGTTTGATGACAGGAGCGGGCACCTTGGGGACAAGAAAGATGGTAGCAGGTAAGACCGGCCAGTGGAGGACCACCGTGTAGATCTGGCAGGCGTGGGAAGAACTGGGCGGCAGGACTGGGGTCTGTGTCAGGAGCAGCCAGTGGGCTGTGCAGTGAAGCCTGCTTCCCTTAACCCAGCTGGCGCAGGAGTCCCAGAGGCAGGCAGCTCCCAGAGAGCTGGCAAGACTCAGGAGGAGGGACAGTGTCCTGACCCCAAATATCAGTTACACTGGCTGATCCCACCAAACAATAGGGCCCCCCTTCCAAAATAGTTATGTGGAGCATGCTGCATAAAATGAATACAGAATCCACACAGCTGATAACAGAAAATTTCAGAATCACAAATAAGCACATCATTAACAATTATCACGTATTTTAAGAAAGACAAAACTGTAAAAAAGGTATCAACTCAACAAATGAATTCTGATCTGAAGGGACAGTCTGTAGATCAAAGAAAACTTCAGACACAGTCAATGCCCTTAGGCTGGAGAGGATCTTCCATATATAAAAAAAGAATCAACCTCCACATAAGAAATTAAAGTTGTGACTGCTGAAATTAGAAAGCACACAGGCTAGAAGGGGCCCTCCACTGCTGCAGGGGCCTGCAGCGCCTCCCCCACATGTCAGGGCTGCCACCCACCCTCTACCTTCCACACCCTGCTTTACTTTGCTGTATTCCAGGGAAGGCAGGTCTTTCCTGTTTTCCAGGGCCGCTAGGTTTTGCTGAAGAGGTAAAACCTGGCGCACTGGCAGGAAAGGGCTCAGAGTGCTCATGTGCCCAGTCCTTGTCGTGAACAGATAAGGAGACTGAGGCCCAAAGGCAGAGCTCATTACTGATTCAGGGTCCCGGTCTTCAGTTTTTTGACTAAATCAGGCTTCTTCCTACATTGTTCAGCACAGCCTCCCATTTTCCTAGATAAGAATTAGTTTGACTGCCTGACTAGATAGTAAGCTCCCTGAGAGGTCATGGTGCCAGGTCTCCAGCACTGGAATCTGCACGGCCTTTCTGCCTCAGTTTCTCCAACAGCACAGCAGGGATATTAACGGTGTGCTGCCAGGGTTGACAGGACGATTCAGTGATAACACAAATGATGTGCCCACAGCACAGCCAGCACATCGCAATGTTGGCTGCAATTATCATGTGAGGATAGGGAGAGTATCTCCTATTATTCATTTGAAACTTCTACCTTTCTAGCACATGCAAGGATTCAAAAAATATTTTTTTATTGAAGGATAATTGCTTTACAGAATTCTGTTTTCTGTCAAACCTCTACATGAGTGAGCCATAGGTATACCTATAGCCCCTCCATTTTGAACCTCCCTCCCATCTCCTGCCCCATGCCATCTATCTAGATTCACACAGAGCCCCTGTTTGAGTTTCCTGAGCCATACAGGAAATTCCTATTGGCTATCTATTTTACATATGGTAATGTAAGTTTCCACGTTACTCTTTCCACACATCTCACCCTCTCCTCTCCCCATGTCCGTAAGTCTATTCTCTATGTCTGTTTCTCCACTGCTGCCCTGAGAATAAATTCTTCAGTACCATTATTCTAGATTTGTATATATGCGTTAGAATACAGTATTTCTCTTTCTGACTCACTTCACTCTGTATAACAGGTTCTAGGTTCATTCACCTCATCAGAACTGACTCAAATGCGTTCCTTTCTGTGGATGAGTAATATTCCATTGTGTATATGTACCACAACTTCTTTATCCGTTCATCTGTTGATGGGCATCTAGGAGGATTCCATGTTCCAGCTATTGTAAATAGTGCTGCAGTGAACAGTGGAATACATGTGTCTTTATCAATTTTGGTTTCCTTAGGGTATATGCCTATGAGTGGGATTGAGGGTCATATGGTGGTTTTCATACTGTTCATGGGGTTCTCAAGGCAAAAATACTGAAGTGGTTTGCCATTCCCTTCTCCAGTACACCACATTTTGTCAGAACTCTCCACCATGACCTGTCCATCTTGGGTGGCCCCACACGGCATGGCCTAGTTTCACAAGAGAGTTCCAGAAAAACATCTATTTCTGCTTTCTTGACTATGCCAAAGCCTCTGACTGTGTGGATCACAATAAACTTTGGAAAATTCTGAAAGAGATGGGAATACCAGACCACCTGACCTGCCTCTTGAGAAACCTATACGCAGGTCAAGAAGCAACAGTTAGAACTGGAGATGAAACAACAGACTGGTTCCAAATAGGAAAAGGAGTACGTCAAGACTGTATATTCTTACCCTGCTTATTTAACTTATATGCAAGTACATCATGAGAAATGCTGGGCTGGAGGAAGCACAAGCCGGAATCAAGATTGCCGGGAGAAATATCGATAACCTTAGATATGCAGATGACACCACCCTTATGGCAGAAAGTGAAGAACTAAAGAGCCTCTTGATGAAAGTGAAAGAGTGAAAAAGTTGGCCTAAAGCTCAACATTCAGAAAACTAAGATCATGGCATCTGGTCCCATCACTTCATGGGAAATAAATGAGGAAACAGTGGAAAGAGTGGCTGACTTTACTTTTGAGTGAAGTTGCTCAGTTGAGTCCGACTCTTTGCGACCCCATGGACTGTAGCCTATCAGGCTCCTCCCTCCATGGGATTCTCCAGGCAAGAGTACTGGAGTGGGTTGCCATTTCCTTCTCTAGGGGATCTTCCCAACCCAGGGACTGAACCTGGGTCTCCCGCATTCCAGGCAGATGCTTTAACCTCTGAGCCACCAGGGAAGTCCTGACTTTATTTTTGGGGACTCCAAAATCACTGCAGATGGTGACTGTGGCCATGAAATTAAAAGATGCTTGCTCCTTGGAAGGAAAGTTATGACCAACCTAGACAGCATATTAAAAACAGAGACAGTACTTTGTCAACAACGATCCATCTAGTCAAAGCTATGGTTTTTTCATTAGTCATGTATGGACGTGAGAGTTGGACTACAAAGAAAGCTGAGCACCGAAGAATTGATGCTTTTGAACTGGGGTGTTGGAGAAGACTCTTGAGAGTCCCTTGGACTGCAAGGAGATCCAACCAGTCCATCCTAAAGGAGATCAGTCCTGGGTGTTCATTGGAAGGACTGATGTTGAAGCTGAAAGTTTGGCCACCTGATGTGAAGAGCTGACTCATTTGAAAAGACCCTGATGTTGGGAAAGATTGAAGGCAGGAGGAGAAGGGGACGACAGAGGATGAGATGGTTCAGTTCAGTCGCTCAGTAGTGTCCGACTCTTTGCGACCCCATGAATCACAGCACACCAGGCCTCCCTGTCTATCACCAACTCCTGGAGTTCACTCAGACTCACATCCATTGAGTCAGTGATGCCATCCAGCCATCTCATCCTCTGTCGTCCCCTTCTCCTCCTGGCCCCAATCCCTCCCAGCATCAGAGTCTTTTCCTTTCAGTATCCTATCATTTTGCCTTTTCATACTGTTCATGGGGTTCTCAAGGCAAGAATACTGAAGTGGTTTGCCATTCCCTTTACGTGGTATCAATGACTCAATGGACATGAGTTTGGGTAAGCTCCAGGAGTTGGTGATAGACAGGGAGGCCTGGCGTGCTGCAGTTCATGGGGTTACAACGAGTCAGACACGCCTGAGCGACTTTGTAAAAAATGAGGTACCCATAGGTGCATGGGTTTATTTCTGGGTTTTCTATCTTGTTCCATTGGTCTGTATTTCTGTTTTGTGCCAGTATCATACTGTCTTGATGACTGTAGCTTTGTAGTATAATCTGAATTCAGGAAGGTTGATTCCTCCAGCTCCATTCTTCTTTCTCAAGACTGCTTTGGCTATTTGGGATATTTTGTGTTTCTATACAAATTGTGAAATTTTTTGTTCTAGTTCTGTGAAAAATGCCTTTGGTAATTTGATAGTGGTAGCACTGAATCTGTAGATTGCATTTGGTAATATGTTATTTTCACAATATTGATTCTTCCTACCCAGGAACATGGAATATCTCTCCATCTATTTATGTCATTTTTAATTTTTTTCATTAGTGTCTTATAATTTTCTGTGTACAGTTCTTTTGTCTCCTTAAGATAAGTTTATTCCTAGATACTTTATTCTTTCTGTTGCAATGGTGAATGGGATGGACTCCTTAATTTCTTTCTGATTTTTCATTGCTAGTATATAGAAATGAAAGTGGTTTCTGTGTATTGATTTTATATCCTGCAACTTTGCTAAACTCACTGATTAGCTCTAGTAATTTTCTGATACTATCTTTAGTGTTTTCTATATATAATATCATGTCATCTGCAAACAATGAGAGGTTTACTTCTTCTTTTCCAATCTGGATTCCTTTTATTTTTCTTCTCTGATTACTGTTGCTAGGACTTCCAGAACTATGTTGCATAATAGTGGTGAAAGTGGACACCCTTGTCTTGTTCCTGATCTTAGGGGGAATGCTTTCAGTTTTTCACCATTGAGAATAATGTTTGCTGTAGGCTTATCATATATGGCCTTTACTATGTTGAGGTAGGTTCCTTCTATGCCCATTTTTTAAAGAGTTTTAATCATAAATGGGTGCTAAATTTTGTCAAAGGGTTTTTCTGCCTCTATTGATATTATCATATGGTTTCTATCTTTCAAATTGTTAATATAGTGTATCACATTGATTGTGGAGAAGGAAATGGCAACCCACTCCAGTACTCCTGCCTGGAAAATTCCATGGTTGGAGGAGCCTGGTAGGCTACAGTCCATGGGGTCGCAAAGAGTTGGACACGACTGAGCGACTTCACTTTCTTTCTTTCTATAGTTCCTTTTGGGAAGGAAATGGCAACTCACTCCAGTGTTCTTGTCGGGACAATCCCATGGACAGAGGGGCCTGGTGGGCTATGGTCTATGGGGTTGCAAAGAGTCAGACACGACTACGCAACTAACACACATACACACATCACACTGACTGATTTGCATATATTGAAGAATCCTTGCATTCCTGGAGTAAACCCAACTTGATCATGGTGTAGATCTTTTTTCTTCCCTAGTATTTTTTAACTATATAAGTCCGTTTAACATTTGTTGTAAAGCTGGTTTGGTGGTACTGAATTATCTTAACTTTTGCTCATCTGAAAAGCTTTTTATTTCTCCATCAATTTTGCTTGAACGATATCCTTGCTGGGTACTGTCAGCTTGACTGTAGATGTTTCCCTTCCAATACTTTAAATATATCCTGCCATTCCCTTCTGGCCTGCAGAGTTTCTGCTGAAAGATCAGCTATTAAGCATATGGGGTTTCCCTTGTATTTTTTTCTTTGTGTTTAGTCTTTGTTAGTTTGATTAGTACGTGTCTTGGCATGTTTCTCCTTGGGTTTATCCTGTATGGGACTCTTTGTGCCTCTTGGACTTGACGGACTATTTCCTTTTCCATGTTAGGGAAATTTTCAACTATAATCTCTTCAAAAAATTTCTAATACCCTTTCTTTTTCTCTTCTTCTTCTGGGACCCCTACAATTCGAATGTTGGTGCGTTTGATATTGTCCCAGAGGTCTCTGAGACTATCCTCAGTTCTTTTCATTCTTTTTATTTTATTCTGCTCTTCAGAAGTTATTTCCACCATTTTATCTTCCAGCTCAATGATTTGTTTTTCTGCTTCAGATAGTCTGTTATTGATTCCTTCTAGAGTATTTTTAATTTCAGTAATTATGTTGTTTGTCTCTGCATGTTTATTCTTTAATTCTTCTCCGTCTTTGTTAATTGATTCTTGAATTTTCCCCATTTTGTTTTCAAGGTTTTAGATCATCTTTACTATCATTACTATGAATTCTTTTTCAGGTAGTTTGCCTATTTCCTCTTCATTTATTTGGACTTCTGTGTTTCTAGTTTGTT
>NW_011495032.1:3692409-3708427 GCF_000754665.1 Bison bison bison
CCTGGACTGGCATCTCGTTTCATACATGATATTTTACATGTTTCAATGCCATTCTCCCAAATCTTCCCACCCTCTCCCTCTCCCACAGAGTCCATAAGACTGTTCTATACATCAGTGTCTCTTCTGCTGTCTTGTACACAGGGTTATTGTTACCATCTTTCTAAATTCCATATATATGCGTTAGTATACTGTATTGGTGTTTTTCCTTCTGGCTTACTTCACTCTGTATAATTGGCTCCAGTTTCATCCACCTCATTAGAACTGATTCAAATGTTTTCTTTTTAATGGCTGAGTAATACTCCATTGTGTATATGTAACTGATAGTGTTGGAGGGCTTCTTTTCCCAGGCTTGAATTCTTTCTTCCTTTTGGTTTCTGCCCTCCTAAGGTTGGTCCAGTGGTTTGTGTAAGCTTTGTATAGGTGTGATTTATGCTGAGTTTTTGTTTGTTTTCCCTCTGATGGGCAAGGCTGAGTGAGGTAGTAATCCTGTCTGCTGATGACTGGGTTTGTATTTTTGTTTTGTTTGTTGCTTAGATGAGGCATCCTGCACATGGTGCTACTGGTGGTTGGGTAACGCTGGGTCTTGTATTCAAGCGGTTTCCTTTGTGTGAGTTCTCATTATCTGATACTCCCTAGGGTTAGTTCTCTGGTTGTCTAGGGTCTTGGAGTCAGCACTCCCACTCCAAAGGCTCAGGGCTTGATCTCTCTCCAGAGACCAGCCTAGATCCAATCTACCAAGAGGAATTTCACCCAAAATGAAAGGGCCTTTACTTGAGTTCCAAAAGCCAGTGCACAGGAATACAATGGAGATCTCTGACTCAGCAGAAACCATCGCTCTGCCCCCAGCCTGAGCCATGAGACCTTAGAAGGTAAAGAGAAATACTGAGACCTTGGAGTCTTGGAAGAGCTTGGAAACTAAAGCTCAAAAAATATTTGATTCAGTCTTTAGTACCAAAAGTGACTTGACAGCCACTTAGGATTTTATCAAGATGTTCTGCCTTGAATGTTTTCCAGACTGTTATACAAAGATGGGTCCATGACTTGGCATCCTTTAAGCCAGGACTGGGGAGTGTGCACAGGAAGACAGCAGGAGGGGTTCCACCAAGGAGCTTCCCATCTAATCCGAAAGGAATGGAATCACAGAACAGTGTAAAGAAAGCGGATGTGTCCAAATGCAACACGGGCATCTTTAGAAAGAATTTTTAAAAACTCCTCTAATTTGTTATCCTCATGCCTGCCTTCTCAAACATTCTGACAATAACTGAAGAGGCCAGTCCAGGTCAGAATCACAAAGCTTTGTCAGGTTTATAATAAGTCAGGGAACTAAGTGCTGCATACTGCTAGAGAAACTACCATTTTAAAAGTGCAAATTCATACGAAATTAAAAACATAAAAAAAATAGGGACTGTCTTAGCTTCAGAAATGTCTCTGAAGATCAGTCCTGTTTCCACATGGTCCAGAAAGTACTAGGTGGGGACCTCACAGGGATAGCTGTTGCCTGAGCACCAAAGTCACAGGGAGGAGAGCTTTTCAGACCCAGATGAGGACTAGCTTTCCATAGAAACAGGGACAGAAATAGAAAGACCTAAACTCCCCTTATGCCAGAGCTGGCATCTTGTGTATTTGCTTTTCTCACCTGGTTTCCTAGGTAATTGGAAGTGGTGGGTAAGCTATGCTGTGATGCTGATGGAGGAGAGCACCATTGCAATCTGGGTTAGGAAATGGATCATGGGGTCAAAACAGACATACAACCCCATTTTCCTCCAGAAACTCCCTCCCCCATTCTACCAGGAGATCACTGGCAATTCTGAACAACAAATTATACCCTCTGTAGTTGTGTCATTTTACAAAAAGAGACCTTCTCACTCTCAAGGAATCCAGTGTTCTGGTACTTTCTCCAGCCTGTGGCTTGGGGAGCAGGAGTCATTTACTATGAATGATCTTCTGTGTTCTTTCACATGGCCACCCTGCTTGTTAGGCCCTCTGTCCTCAGGAAGCTTTTCTGCAGCTCACGGCAATCTTCCCCTCCACCCAAGACCCTGATGGTTTAGAACATGGTAGCATGGATAAACATGGCTCGAGACATGCTACTGTGTGACTGCCCTTTGTCCAGATGGACCTGAGCCCTGAGAAAGAGACCGTGACCCCTCCACACGGACTGATGATGTGAGTGTCCCGTTAGTAGTGCAGGTCAAACAATTCCCAACAAGACCCATGGAGGAAGGAAATCTGCTCACCTCTGTCAGGGTTTTCTTTTTTCCTTCGTATTTGGCTTGTAGGTCAGTATGACTTGCCTGAAGCTGTAAATGAAAGATAAAAGACATCTGCTCTCATTTGATCCTCACAACAGCACAGATACTGGCAGTATCCATGTTTGACAGATGAGAAAATGGGAGCTCAAAAAGATTTAAGCTGAGCAAATGTGGACATTTTAGATTCAATTAGCACCAACCATGTGTCAGGTGATGTACTAGGTATTCTGCATGAATCCTAACAATGAATTCTTACATTCAATGGAAGAAGACATTATTCTTATTTAACAAATGAGAAAGTAAAGATTCAGAAGGGGTAAATCATTAAAATTTCATAGTTGATAACTGATAAAGCTTAGATTCAAATTCAGGTCTGAGTTTACTATATGGCTACAATCAATTCAGTTAATGAACATGCTGGTTCATAGGATACAAATTGCACTCAAGAATCTAACATAGAATTTGTGTGTGCATGCTCAGTTGCTCAGTGTGTGACTCTTTGCAACCCCATGAACTGTAGCCCACCAGGCTCCTCCATCCGTGGGATATCCCAGGCAAGAATATTGGAGTGAGTTACCATTTCATACTTCAGGGGATTTTCTCAACCCAGAGATTGAATCCGCCTCTCTCATGTATCCTGCATTGGCAGGGGGATTCTTTACCACTGTGCCACCTGGGAAGCCCTAGCATAAAATCTGACAGGAAGGCAAATAATGTCAGATTGGAGAAAGGAGTCAGGACTTCAATGAAGAGAAAGAAGGTGAATTACATTTACTGCTCAAAATCACACGATCATAAACTTATATCTCAAAAATGTCATTTACCTTTTCTTTACCAAAAAAGGTGTATCCCATGCTGTCTATGAACTTTTACAGATATCTGAAAACATTCTATTCAAAGCTCAAAGGGTTTGTACATTACTACTTTTGAAAAGGGGATGTGGTAGAAAACCAGTTAGACTCATCAAACACTTCAGTTGTTACTTGCATACAAATTAACAATGAGAAATTATATCTTATGTCTCAACAATTATTTCAAAATAACTCATCCCATTAAAAAATATATATTCATTTATTTACTGGCCACGCCATGCCGCCTGTGAGACTATTAGTTCCCCAACCCAAGATTGAACCCAGGCCCCAGAAGACAGAGCAAGGAGTCCTACCCACAGGATTTTCAGGGAACTTTCAACTTGGCCCATGTTTGAGCCTGTAAGCGACCTATTAGAATTACATCATCTACAGATGTAGTTAGAATTAAACCACCTACACTATCATTACTCCTAAATCGTGCTTCGAGTTACCCGTCTTTATGACTGATGCATTTCCAGCCAGGCCTCTCAGGAAGCCATCACAAGCAGAGGGCAGGAGAGATAAAGGCCGGGGAAGCTGGGAGCTTTGGCCTCTCCCTTTGCAAAGGGAGCCATCTGTGCAATAAGGACTCCTACTAAACTATCTGTATCACTGGTGGATGAGAGTATTTCTGGAGGAAGTTTGTTTTTCTCTTGAAATCCTAATGGTTTAACTCTTGAAGCTCCGGGAAGAGATCCTGCCATTTCCCACCTGTTTCACCCACCTTCCTGCACCAACTCCCAACCCTGTACCCACCCACCCATCTGACATTTACCCAAGGTTCTGCTCAAATGAGGTATACGGTAGAAGACAAAGAACACAGCACAAACCTTGCCCCTCAAGTTGCTAAACCAGTAAGCTGAGGATTAAAGTATAAGAAGAGCTTGGCCAGAGACAGGCCTGGGGAAGCCAAGGAAAGAGTCAGCTTGCTCATCAAGGAAGGCTTCACCAACAAAGACCCATGAGGGCTGGATCCTGGCAGGGAAGTAGGAACTTGCTAAGGAAGGGAAGATTCTTCCCTTCTCTTTAATTAACTAAACTAATAAGAGCTTCCTTCATCTTTTCTCTAACAGGAACTGTCCCAGTAGCTTAGCTAAGTTTTTGTCTTGCTGGAGTCTTCCATGATTCTGCCACCTCCATCCTCTTATTTATCATGAACCCCTATACTGACCCCCCAACACTTAGCCCACTGGTTAACACCACCTTTGGGTCCTCCTTCCTCAATCTCAGGTTTCTTGTCAGTTAGCTACTAGCTGCCTTCCTGTTCTCTGCCTTTACAGCATATCCCCTGTTGGACCATGAGATGTTCTTCGTTCCTTCCCTTATTGTACTCCTCCTCCCACTTCTCTGTGGCCTAAGACTCGCTCTGTGGCTCCCATCACTAAGGCTGCAGGGGTATCCCAGTTGCCTTCGATCTACATGACCTTACAGATCATCTTGGACTTAAAGGGTCTGGATTTTCTCACATACTATTACGTGTAGAAGTGTAAACTAGTAAAATAATTGGTGAATAATTTGACAGTTTCTAGAAAAACTGAAAATGCATATATTTTTTGATCCAGCAGTTCCACTTCCTAAAATCCATTTTACAGAAATATTTATATATTTGCACAAAGATGACTGTACAAAGACGTTCATCATAGCATAAACTTACAACTGGGAAAAAAATCCTGGGAAAAAACCCTCATGAATAGAGGAACAGGTTAAATAAGCCATAACACATATATACTACGTCACACTAGGCAGCATCAGAAAGAACGAGGTAGATCTACATGCTCCGGTCTTGGCTCCACCGCTAACAAGCTGTGTGACCACAGGCAAGACTACTTCACGTCTCTGTGTCTCAGGTTCCTTGTAAATGAGAATAATAAAAGTATCTCCTTCATAAGGATGTTACGAGAACTGAATGAGTTAATTATGAAAAATACTTTGTAATTACTCTTAAAAAAAAAAAGTCCTTTTTAGCCATTACTATATCTGAGAGATATATGTGATAAAATAAATGAAAACCAAACTCAGTTTTTATAACCAAACAACCCGCCTTCCCCAGCTGAATGAGCAGATTTAAGAGCTTGCAAAGCCTAGAAAAGTGGGTTGCTTTAAGGAGCAGGACTGGACGAGTACCAGGAGAGTCTCATTTTTATCTTCATACAGTTTCATAGTAGCTGGTTTATTTATAGGGAACTTGGATTATCTCTATAATCTAAAAAAAGGGGGCTGAAGCATTTAAATTGATAAAGACAGAAAAAAGTGATGGCATATGTCTTCCCATCACTGCCTCCAGACCCTGAGAGCAGAGATCGCAACTTGTTTTTCTTTCACCACCATGGCCTATTTCAGTGCTCAGCACAGCGGTGCTCAGCTAATCTGTGTGAATTAATTAATGCTCTTCTTGCCCTGTGATCTTCTTTTAGAGGAGAAGTTGGGAAATGTTCTCTGTAAAGACCAGGTAGAAAAATATTTTGTTTTGTAGGTCTCAATTCTCCCACTGAAGCTTGAAAAGTAGCCACAGAAAATATGTAAACAAATGCATATGCATATATTTCAATAAAACTATTAATATTTACAAAAACAGGCTTCCCAGGTGGCTCAGTGGTAAAGAATTTGCCTGCCAATGAAGGAGACACAGGTTCAATCCCTGAGTTGGGAAGATCCCTGATGTAGGAAATGGCAACAACCCATTCCAGTATTCTTGCCTGGAAAATTCTATGGACAGAGGATACTGGCAGACTACCATTCATGGGGTCGCAAAGAGTTGAACGTGACTGAGTGATTGGCATGCATGCATGCATTACAAAAACAGGTGGAGGCTGGATTGCCCAAGGGCCAGATTACATGGATCCCCTGTTCTACAGCCTCCTTTGATCTTTCTGACACAGAGATCTTGACTCCTTGCTAGTTTCTCCCTTCTTGAAGAATAGCTTTATTTTACTAGAATGAAATTATGAAAAAAAAACACCAACCTCTTCCAGTTGTTTGGTCTTCTGCAGAATCTGCTTGTTCAAGGAAATGACTTTTCGCCGATGTAGTTGGGAGATTCCTAACTTTTCTGGACTTTCTTCAGCTGACAGTTCAGACTGCTGTGGGAAACAAACAGAAGAACCAAAGGATTTAATTAGCTCACCTCAGTGGGCTAATCAGCCTGCCTCATCTGGGAGGAACACTGCTGGGCAGGTGGCCACAACCAAGCCCATGGGGCCCCAGGGTCCTGTGTAAAACTCACTCCAGCGAAGACTGTGACACAATGACCAAAGGCCATATCCAGAGAATCTACATTTCTGGCAAAGCAAACAGCATGTGCAGAAGCACAGGGATATATAATGGGTTAGGCTGATAATCACATAAGCAATAAGATCTTAAACATGAAGAAAAACATAGTCATCTTAATATCTACTTGAGATTATTCTGGAGCTATCAAAAATCATGAACTGATTCACTTTCATCAAAGTATTATAAGTATATGGTTAAAGAGTTTAACCATTCAGTAGCACTTATAATGAAAAGAAACAGCATTTCAAAGTATTCCCCCATCCATGGGACAACGTATTATTTCTATTCTGGTGTTCACAGAGGATGGATTTGAAAGGGGTGAGTGTTGCTGAGAGAGACCAGGATAAAGGTCCTGAAACTGTGTAAAATGATGAGGGGATGAAGAAGAAGGGCTGGACAGGACACAGACACTGTCAGGACTGGAGGGGAGGAAGGGAGAGAGTTCTGGTTGGGGTGATGAGATGAATGTAGCAACAATACCAAGAAACCATGCAAACAAGGAGGCAGATGGCCATTGGAGGCAGCTTGGCGCAGATGATGAAAACAAACACTTGCCTCAAGACACCAGAGGGAAGCCCCAGGAAGAAGAAACAAGAAAGATGACCCTATTTCAAAAGGAGTCCTTAAAACCTGTCTCGGCTGATCACAGAATAGACAGCTTCATTCACCTGCCAATGAACACCCATTATAGCTGCACTACCTTCTTTACTGGAAACATCCCAATTCCAAGTTAATCACTGGTCTGAAGCTCAAGTGCAACAAAACTATTTGAATATGTGATTCTCTGTGCATGTTTTAACAGTGATCATCAGTTTGAAAGTTACGGGGAAGAGACAGAAATGTGAAAAGGAGGAACTGGACGGTATAGTCATCATTTATATTGGTTAAGAATTTCCCTGAATAATTCAGAGGCACCGTTAACAGACGATGAGTGTTTTTGCTGCTTAACAACTCTGGAGGTGGGAGACAACCAGCAGGATGTGGCTGCCTAAAATGGCAAGAAACATCATTTTCCATCTTGTGAGCTGGGAGGCCGTAAAGGAAACAGAAAAAAGAAGCATTTGGTATTACAACACAGCTAGCCCTGACACCTGAAATTTTTGGAAAATGTCAACTAACATACTCCAGCTTATCTGAGTTTCTTCATATTGGAGTTAACTTTTAAAAATGTAACATTGGGCACATCAAGATATTTTCCACCTGTAGTCTGGGGAAGAAGAACTATTTCTGAAAATTATTTGAGAGTATAAAAAAAGGGGGGGGAAGGAAAGAGCACTCCTTGATTTTCAAGCCACTTGTCAGAAACATAATTAATTATATCATGGGCTTTGCAGGTGGCTCAGTGGCAAAGAACCCACATGACAAAGCAGGAGACGCAGGAATCAGGGGTTCAATTCCTGGGTCAAGGATTCCCTGGAGAAAGAACTGGCAACCCACTCGTGTTCTTGCCTGGAAAATTCCATGGATGGAAAAGCCTGAAGGGCCACAGTCCATAGAGTCACAAAGAGTTGGACGTGACTGAGCAACTGAGCATGTACACATACAATCTCACCAGTTATATCTCCTCCACTTTGACTGCATCATCCTGAACTAAGTTATCAATTTGTCCACTTAGCTTGTTACATATTTAGTAGCTTTCTTCTTATAGTTAATTTCAGATTTGGGATTTAACCTTCATCTTAGATTCCTTGATACTGATTTCCAAAATGTCACTGGCATATCCTCGGAGCATTTTATTCAGTACTTTACTAGCAGATTTACACAAACCTTCTATCTCATGGTTAACTGATATCTGAAATGGAATTAACTCCCCAACACAGGGACTACCCCCATGGTGTGTCTCTAGGTTTGACATCATGATGTCTTGACTGCCCTGACCTCCTCCGACTGTCCTTTTGCCTCTGGATCAGGCCAAGCTATGATCAAGTGGGCTGCAGGGTATCCCCATCTCAGTCACCTCCCAGCAAGGCTTTCTCCAGGCTGCAGGGGTGAGGGGGTACGGATGTACACATTCAGTGCTATTCTGTACCTGGCATGAGTTGGATGATGTCTCCAACTCTCGGCATGCCTTCCTGCTGGTAAACTGCTTTTATGGCCAGGGTCCCGACTACATTTTCCACCTAGCTTTCACACTCTCTTATCAGTGTACCTGGCAACAAACACAGCCTTGTTGGAAACTGTGCCTTTGACACTTTCAAGAAACTTTCTTACAGGAACATCAGTAGCTATCCTGCTATCTGGAAAGAGGACTTCCAGGCTCACTGGCTCTCCTGCTCTCTCTCACTTTAAATTTTTAGTCACATGGTTCTTTAAGATCCTTTCAGGGTTCTTTGAGGTCAAAATCCTTTTCACAATGATACTAAGATACGATTTTTTTTCTCTCATTCTCTCATGCTCATACACTGAAATTTTCCAGCTGCTATATGACATGTGATGGTATCACTGCTCTGATGCTAACGTGTAAAACATTTTTCATTATCATTTGCAAGTGAATTAATATGTAAGCTTTCAGGACCTCCTCAGTAATTTTTAGCTTCCCAGGTGGCTCAGTGGGGAAGAATCTGCCTACTAATGCAGGAGACTCAGGAGATGCAGGTTTGATCCCTAGGTTGGAAAGACTCCTTGGAGTAGGAAATGGCAACCCACTCCAGTATTCTTGCCTGGAAAATCCCATGGACAGAGAAGCCTGGTGGGTCACAGTCCATAGGGTCACAAAGAGTCAGACACGACTGAGTGAATGAACACGCAGTAATTTTTAAGAGTTCGTACAGGCTCTTGAAACTAAAAATTTTGAGTCCTGTTACTTTAAGGGGCCTAGCTAACTCACCAACTGGGACAGCCTCACTAACACAGCTCTACCAGTGCAGTGGGCCCATCCGTAACACCAAGAGGGGATAGTTTTCCGATTCCACTTTTACTAGACAACTGCTTCAAACCAACCAGAGAGAAAATATTTGTAGTTCACAGAAAGGATGCTCAAGTCTCCATATAAACTTAATATTAAACAAGTCTTACGACAGTATATGTTCCAAGCAAACATGGGCTTTCAAAATCCTTTCTCTTGTTGCTAGGTAGCAATTCTCATTGCTCTGTGCAGTCCCTTAAATTTGTGTCTGCAAAGCATTCATGTCAGGATATTAAGTGCCATTTCCACATCTGACATTTCTCCAGTGCAATTAAAATGAACAATATGCACATGACCAAGCTCACAGTGCATATAAATTTGCAAATTCCTCCATTTGCCTAAGTCTAGAGATGGTGCTATGCAAACTTCTTTGTTTAACGGGAAGTTAGTTTTAGAACAGAAAAAAATCATTTATTCTAGAGCTGAACTGAAGAGAGTTCTTAATCTAGTCAACAGAAAGCTGATTGTTCTCTATTTGAAACACACTTTCTGTGTTAAGTAACTGAAAATTTTCATTTTTCAAATACTCTCCTCAAAGCCAAGAGAACTAGACCAAGGTCTCTGAAACAGTATGACTCATTTGACATTCTGTTCACTGAGTCTTCTCAGAAGAAAACTGGAACTGACCAAGTTGGATCTTAAAGGATGAGACTACATTGGACAGATGGAGAATAGAAGGGGCTTTATAGTAAATCCTCGACAGAAAAAAATTAAGTCCTTGGGGTAAGTTAACTGATTTCTACTTGAAAAGCCCAATGTCTCTCAAAGAATGCCAACCACGTATAAATATTCCATTTGTGTTTACATTAGAGCAAGGGCTAAAATGCCAATCTAATTTTGTTCAACAATTTCAGATTAAGAACGTGCTTTCAAAACGACAGGGTGGATTAAGATAGCATCTAGTGCAGATTCAATGTTTTCTAATAACTGACAGATGTTTGCAGCTTCTATTCTAAGGGGAACCAGATATAAATGTCATTCAATAATATTAGTCCAGTTCAATGTAAGTAAATTCCTAAGAGAAACAAAAAATGATTACTTTAGCTAAAACTATATACTTTCATAATGGAAGACACCCAAAGGGTCATATCTACACATCTACCTTCCTAAGTAAACTCCAGGAGTTGGCGATGGACAGGGAGGGCTGACGTGCTGCAGTCCATGGGGTCGCAAAGAGTCGGACACGACAGAACAACTGAACTGAACAGAACCTTCCTGATATAGGAATCTCTCCTATGTCCCCCCATTAAAATATGGCCACTAAAGCTATCAATAATAAGGGATCCCTAAAAAATTAAGGGGTCCCTATATCAAGAGGATGCCACAAATTCTCCATACTGAGCAGACGAATTTCAGTTGTCGGACCCTGATGAACCCTCCCACTGAAAACAAGTAAACAGGCAATATAAAATATTCATTTTTTAATCTTAAAAAAATCTATGAGCTAGAATATGTAAGAAATCCTAGAAAGCCAAAAAGTGGAAGTGAGAATCCAGGAGGTAGGTGTACCCATGGAGGCTGGCTTTTTTCTTGAATGCGTGAGTGAAGTTGCTCAGTCGTGTCCAACTCTTTGTGATCCCATGGACTGTAGCCTACCAGGCTCCTCTGTCCATGGAATTTTCTAGGCAAGAGTACTGGAGTTGATTGTCATTTCCTTCTCCAGAGGATCTTCCAGACCCAGGGATCAAACCCAGGTCTCCCACATTTCAGGCAGATGCTCTACCATCTGAGCCACCAGGGAAGCCCTTTTTCTTGAGAGTATTTGCCAAAACCAACTGATCTCAAGCTTTGATTTTTAGAATTCAACAACTGCTTTGCATAATCCTTGGCACAGATGTAGGAAGGAAAAAAGTCTGCAATGAGATTTTGTTAGAACGGATATGCCCTTGTGCAGTTCTATAATCTAAACACACACACTACCTGAATGATACCAAAAACCTACTACATGCACAGTGGGCCTGAGCTGGGTGTGCCCAGGTGCACATAAGAGCAAAAGAAAATCCTCTCTGGAAGAATAGAGCTCCAATTCCAGGTCTGATAGAGAAATTTCCAAGCAGAATGAACTCACAGTCAAAAATCAAAAGCATACACAATTTCATGAGCAAAAGTCAGCAGAAACGAAGAGCAGAAACAGACATGTAAACTCAAACATACATGCTCATTTCTCCCTGAAGCCACAGAGATAAAGTATAATCACTTTCATATAACAGTTCAAGTTTTCTAATACAGAAGCATTCCAAGCTTTACAAGAAGATGTCAGCTCCTTTCACCATCTTGGCTGCTCTCCCCTGGATATACCCTAGCTCATAATCCTTTTCAAGCATTCCTGATGGAATCTGAGCACAGCAGACTGGGATGGAACCACCCACTTTCCCTTATCTACACTCTACTCCCACTAATGCAACAGCATACATAAATTTGCTTTTCAATATTCTTGACTCCCACTAATGAAATCCCATGAATTTCAAAGACCCATATTCATGCAGCCTTGCTGAGTTTTTGAAGCATAAGTCTGGGCTCCATGCGCAGAGGCATGTAAAAAACCCCAAACATCCCACTTTTACCCACACAAGCTAATGTCAGGTCAGATGGCATGCTCATCAAATCCTGAATTGGCATAACCTATTTTTCTGAAATAAAAGAGTTCATGCTTACTTTAAAAAATATATAGTTTGGGCTTAAAATTTCAATCTAAGATATTTTTGAATGTTGATTCTACTCTCTAATGTATTAGCCACCTTTTCTTTTCTAGCTTTAAATGACACTTAAATCGGATGAAGCTAATTTCTACGTCTTCATCCAAATTGCTAAAGGACCTGAAAGGGTATAAGCTATATAGGCTGTGTGGCTTGGGACAATCCCACCAGGCCAATTCATTAGCTAATACCACAATACCATTCCCTGCATTGTTAGTTTGTACATATTGCATAACTTAGTCAGAATTTAGGAAATCCTGGAGCAGTTCTGAGACACAAACATATTATCAGCATCATTCTTTCCAGATTTACAGGGTTTTTTTGATTGTTGTTTAGTTGCTAAGTTGTATCTGACTCTTTTGCAACCCCATGGACTGTAACCTGTCCATGCGATTTCCCAGGCAAGAATACTAGAGTGGGTTACCTTTTCCTTCTCCAGGAGATCTTCTCAACCCTGGGATATTCTGCATTGGCAGGTGGGAGTGTTAACCACTGAACCACCTGGGAAATTTCTTCATCTCTAAATTCGGATTGGTTTAAATCTCTCTCACCACTTTCCTTTGTTTCATCAACTAACCTTTACTCAGATCCTATAACATGTAGGACAAAGTGTTTGGCATTGGGAACATGGAAAAAGACACAAACCTCACCTCTGGACCCTCACGGTCTAGTCAGGTAATACCTGCTCATTCATAAATAAAGGTGTTGTACCTGCCACCTTCTCCCCAAGCCTTCACTGTTTCAGAGAAAGAGAGAGTTTTGCATGGTCTTCTGGTTTCTTCTTCCTTCCTTCCTTCTTTCCTCCAACAAATGTTTATGAAAACCCCATTATGGCAAAGGTGATATACAATGCTCCCAGCTCTGGTTGACAGTATACATTCTAGTCCTGGCAAAGAGGCAGAGACAAATGAAATAGTGCCTTGTGAGCAGTGCTACGAAGAAGACAACAGGAGCTGATCCACGCATCAGAGGATCCACAGGAGGGACAGTTACCCGTAATGGCTATGGGTGAGTCTCCACTGAGGCTGATGGATGACTGGAAGAGGCTTCTGCTGAGTGTTATGATCTGCCAAGTGGCACAGTGGTTAAGAATCAGCCTGTAAGGCAGGAGATGTGGACTTGATCCCTGGGTTAGGAACATCCCCTAGAGAAGGAAATGGCAACCTACTCCAGTATTCTTGGCTGGAAAATTCCATGGACAGAGGAGCCTGGTAGGCTATGGTTTACAGAGTCACAAAGAGTTGGATATGACTGAGCACAGCATACACATATGATGTGTTAGGCAACAGAAACAGAGATGGAAGATGAAATCTTGGCCTTCCAGAAGTTTACAGATTTAGAATATGACCTGTCTAGTACCTGTGACCTTATGTGAAGAAATGGAGTCTAGGAGGAAGGGGTTTAAAAAATCCCTCCCTCCCCAGCCCTCATCACCATGATCCCAACCTGGTTTTTCTATCTGTGTCCCAGTAGTAGGGCCCTAAGAGGGCAGCTCCTCTCCTGTATCCTGCATGCCAATGTTGCTAGAAAAATGGTTTTTCTTTTTGGGTGGGGATAGGTGATGAGATTAGAAACAATCACCTCCAAGCTTATCAGAAATCACACTGGCTCTAGCTCAGGACAGATTCTCCAGAGGAGTCAGGGACTCCTGGTTGCTTAGCATCCCATGACCTTCTGACTCAGGCAAGGTCCTGGGGACTGGTATCTTCACCCAGTCCCCAGCCCTCTTGAACAATTACTTTCCATTTCACCTCAGTTGGGTATAATTTTAAAGTCATCCATTCTGCCTATTAACAGGAGAAAAGTTCGGTATAAAAAATACCCAACTGTCACTTCTCTTTGGGTAGATACTGACATTTCGAGTGCCAACACCAATCAAGTAGCAAATGGCATCCATTTGAAAACATATGAATTACATTATTCCATAATTCTTCTTTTTACAGGCTGATTGACTCCTACCCAGGGGCTCCTCAGGGGAGCACCATGCCTCAGTGAGAATTTATAACTCTATCCCTGTCCTTATACCTGAAACTGCCTGGGACGTAGTACTGCTCAGTAGATGGTTGCTGAAGAAAAAGATCATTCCATCTAGGGGGTTATTTCTGTCAGCTGTCTGGCAGAAAAGAAATCATGCTGAAGACTTAAAATACCTATAAATTATAGCTATTTTCTTTAAGAAGACTTTGTAAAATTAATTGGAAATACAACACCAGAGCAGAGAAATAAAGCATGAGGAGGGCAGATGACATATTAGCCATTGATTCTCGCGGGTCAATGCCATCCAGTGTAGTTAGACAGAATCCCTAAGGACCTTCTATGAACACAGGCTCATGGCAGTACAGCCATCATGAATACTCAGCACCCTCTGGTTTAGTAACAGCGATGCCCTACCTTTGGGGAATCACTGTTTCCCACTCTCTCTCTTGTTCCAGAGGGGCTGCTGATCAATAAGCCCACCTCCTGGCCAGAGCAACTGGCTGAGGAGGAGTATGTGACCTGACCTGTAACCAACAAGTGAAAGTGAAAGTCCCTCAGTCGTGTCTGACTCTTTGCAACCCAAGGAATTCTCCAGGCCAGAATACTGGAGTGGGGAGCCTTTCCCTTCTCCAGGGGATCTTCCCAACCCAGAGATCGAACTCAGGTCTCCTGCATTGCAGGCGGATTCTTTACCAGCTCAGCCGCAAGAGAAGCCTGTAACCAACAAAGGAGAACCCTTTCTTAGGACTTTACACACAGGTATGGGAGGGTGCTGGAGACTGAAGCAGTCTGTGGTTAGGTCCCCCAGGTGATAGGGAGGCAGAGTGAAGCAAGTTTTCAAGGGCAGAGAGAGATGACAAGGCAGGTGAGTCCCTGGGACCCCTACCTTCATGGACACCCCCACCTCCTGTTCTGAGAGCTGAAAAAGGCTCTGTTTTGCTTATACCACCATTCCAGGCAGAGTTTCTATCACTTGCAACCAAAAGGCTCCTAGAAGGCTACTCTTGAGGTGAATGAGTGACAGAACTTGCAGCAGTTTTCTCGGCTGGTTGTATCATGTAGAGCCAACCTGACCATGGTTGAGGGGGGACAAAACCTACTTTAATGCAGACCACACCTACCAACGTGGCTGTCTGCTTTCTTTAGAGGAGACTTTCCTTCCATTGTTTGTTTGTTTGTTTGTTTGTTTTCCCGTTGGGTTTTTATATGTGCATCCCTGACCAGACCATGGCTATTACCTCTCTGTGGTTACACCCAGGTCCTAATCAACTAATGAGATGCCCCAAATGCTCTTGAAAAATAAAATTTCAAGACAGAATACAGGCTTCCGATGAACTGCCAAGAGAACAGCTCTCAGAATCAAAAGGTCAAAAGTAATTTGTGTCAGAATTTCTTAATTGCTGGACAGGAAAAAAATTTCAGAACCTACCGAGAAAAAGAATTCCTTCTAAAAATAAGTCTCCTGATGACCCAAAATGCCTCTTCTTAAAATAAGATTGAGATGTTGATAGTCTTCTGGCTAGGATATTACACTCTGGAGAGCTGGATGAGAACATTTCAATGTGGCATTTTCCAGTGATATGAAAAGCCACTCACATACTCCAAATAGAAAATTCCACAGTTTTCAATAGCTTAGGTGCGACTGTGTGTGAATGCTTGGGCTGCATCATTTTCCTTTTTACTTGTTTCTGTGGTTAGTTTCCAGCATGACCTGGCCTCTTCACTCCACTCAGCCCAAGGTGGGCAGTTAGACATTGGGAGAGTCTAACGATGTTTTGTCACTGAAAAAAGCCTGGGAGGCAGACACTAAGGATGGCCAAGGAGGCTGTCATGCTGCCCTCTGAGGACACTACCCTGTCACAGAGACTGGTTTCAAAGTCAGACAGGCATGTATGCAAACCTGGTACTTATTATTAGCTACATCAGTTCAGTTCAGTTCAGTCGCTCAGTCGTGTCCGACTCTTTGCAACCCCATGAATCGCAGCACTCCAGGCCTCCCTGTCCATCACCAACTCCCGGAGTTCACTCAAACTCACGTCCATCAAGTCGGTGATGCCATCCAGCCAT
>NW_011495032.1:3708527-3744895 GCF_000754665.1 Bison bison bison
CTCCCAGCATCAGAGTCTTTTCCAATGAGTCAACTCTTCGCATGAGGTGGCCAAAGTACTGGAGTTTCAGCTTCAGCCTCAGTCCTTCCAATGAACACTCAGGACTGATCTCCTTTAGGATGGACTGCTTGGATCTCCTTGCAGTCCAAGGGACTCTCAAGAGTCTTCTCCAACACCACAGTTCAAAAGCATCAATTCTCTGGTGCTCAGCTTTCTTTACAGTCCAACTCTCACATCCATACATGACCACTGAAAAACCATAGCCTAGACTAGACGGACCTTTGTTGGCAAAGTAGTATCTCTGCTTTTTAATATGCTATCTAAGTTGGTCATAACTTTCCTTCCAAGGACCTAATTACACTTAAAAGCTTTTGCAAAGCAAAGGAAACCACTGACAAAATGAAAAGACAACTGTCGGAATGGGAGAAAATATTTACCAGTGATATGATCAATAAGGGATTAGTGTTCATAATACACAGCTCATACAACTCAATATTAAAAAAAAACCCCAATTAAAAAATGGGCAGAAGATCTGAACACACATTTTCCTAAAAAAGATACACAGATGGCTAACAGGCCCATGAAAAGATGTTCAACATCACTATTAGAGAAATGTAAATCAAAACCATAAAAAGCTATCACCTCACATCTATCAGAATGGCTATCATCAAAAAGCCTATAAATAACACATATCAGGGAGGATGTACAGAAATGGGAACCCTTGTACACTACTGACAGGAATGTAGACTGGTGCAGCACCTATGGAAAACAGTATGGAAGTTCGCCAAAAGCCTAAAAATAGAACTACTATATAATCCAGTAATTCCACTTGTGGGTATATATCCCCAAAAACCATAAATGTTAATTCAAAAACGGTACATGCACCTCAATGTTTACAGCAGCATTACTTAAAACAGTCAAGATGTGGAAGCAACCTGAGTGTCCATCAACAGATGAATGAAAATGATGTCACTGTATATACACATGCACACAAAGGAGTGTTACTCAGCCATAAAAAATGAAATTTTGCCATTTTCAACAACATGGAGGGACATAGAGAGTATTATGCTTAGTGAAAAAAGCCAGAAAGACAAATATTTTATGTCATCATTTATATGTAAAATCTAAAAAATAAAACAAATTCACATACAGAAAACAAACTAGTGGTTACCAGTAGGGAAAGGAGTTGGGGGAGGAACAAGATAGGGGTATGGGATTAAGAGATACGAAGTATTAATACTCAGTTCAGTTCAGTCCAGTCCCTCAGATGAGTCCGACTCTTTGTGACCCCAGGCCTCCCTGTCAATCACAAACTACCGGAGTTTACCCAAACTCATGTCCATTGAGTCGGTGATGCCATCCAACCATCTCATCCTCTGTCATCCCCTTCTCCTCCTGCCCTCAATCTTTCCCCACATCAGGGTCTTTTCAAATGAGTCAGCTCTTCACATAAGGTGGCCAAAGTACTGGAGTTTCAGCTTCAACATCAGTCCTCCCAATGAACACCCAGGACTGATCGCCTTTACGATGGACTGGTTGGATCTCCTTGCAGTCCAAGGGACTCTCAAGAGTCTTCTCCAACACCACAGTTCAAAAGCATCAATTCTTTGGTGCTCAACTTTCTTTATAGTCCAACTCTCACATCCATACATGACTACTGGAAAAACCACAGCTTTGACTAGACAGACCTTTGTTGGCAAAGTAATGTCTCTGCTTTTTAATATGCTGCCTAGGTTGGTCATAACTTTCCTTCCAAGGAGTAAGCGTCTTTTAATTTCATGGCTGCAATCACCATCTGCAGTGATTTTGGAGCCCCCCAAAATAAAGTCAGCCACTGTTTCCACTGTTTCCGCATCTATTTCCCATGAAATGATGGGACCAGATGACATGATCTTAGATTTCTGAATGTTCAGCATTAAGCCAACTTTTTTACTCTCCTCTTTCACTTTCATCAAGAGGCTCTTTATTTCTTCCCTTTATGCCATAAGGGTGGTGTCATCTGAATATCTGAGGTGATTGATATTTCTCCTGGCAATCTTGATTCCAGCTTGTGCTTCATCCAGCCCAGCGTTTCTCATGATGTACTCTGCATATAAGTTAAATAAGCAGGGTGACAATATACACCCTTGATGTATTCCTTTTCCTATCTGGAACCAGTCCGTTGTTCCATGTCCAGTTCTAACTGTTGCTTCCTGACCTGCAAACAGATTTCCAAGAGGCTAGGCAGGTGGTCTGGTATTCCCATCTCTTTCAGAATTGTTCACAGTTTATTGTGATCCACACAATCAAAGGCTTTGGCATAGTCAATAAAGCAGAAATAGATGTTTTTCTGGAACTCCTGCTTTTTCGATGATCCAGCGAATGTTGGCAATTTGATCTCTCGATCCTCTGCCTTTTCTAAAACCAGCTTGAACATCTGCAAGTTCACGGTTCACATATTGTTGAAGCCTGGCTTGGAGAATTTAGAGTATCTTTACTAGTGTGTGAGATGAGTGCAATTGTGCGGTAGTATGAGCATGCTTTGACATTGCCTTTCTTTGGGATTGGAATGAAAACTGACCTTTTCCAGTCCTGTGGCCATTGCTGAGTTTTCCAAATTTGCTGGCATACTGAGTGCAGCACTTTCACAGCATCATCTTTCAGGATTTGAAACAGCTCAACTGGAATTCCATCACCTCCACTAGCTTTGTTCGTAGTGATGCTTTCTAAGGCCCACTTGACTTCACATTCCAGGATGTCTGGCTCTAGGTGAGTGATCATATCATCGTGATTATCTGGGTTGTGAAGATCTTTTTTTGTGTAGTTCTTCTGTGTATTCTTGCCACCTCTTAATATCATCTGCTTCTGTTAGGTCCATACCATTTCTGTCCTTTATCGAGCCCATCTTTGCATGAGATGTTCCCTTATCTCTAATTTTCTTGAAAAGATCTCTAGTCTTTCCTATTCTATTGTTTTCCTCTATTCCTTTGCATTGACCGCTGAGGAAGGCTTTCTTATCTCTCCTTGCTATACTTTAGAACTCTGCATTCAAATGGGAATATCTTTCCTTTTCTCCTTTGCTTTCTGCTTCTCTTCTTTTCACAGCTATTTGTAAGGCCTCCTCAGACAGCCATTTGCTTTTTTTGCAATTCTTTTTCTTGGGGATGATCTTGATCACTGTCTCCTGTACAATGGCACGAACCTCCGTCCATAGTTCATCAGGCACTCAGTCTATCAGATCTAGTCCCTTAAATCTGTTTCTCACTTCCACTGTATAATCATAAGGGATTTGATTTAGGTCAAACCTGAATGGTCTAGTGTTTTTCCCTACTTTCTTCAATGTAAGTCTGAATGTGGAAATAAGGAGTTCATGATCTGAGCCACAGTCAGCTCCCGGTCTTGTTTTTGCTGTCTCTATAGAGCTCCTCCATCTTTGGCTGCAAAGAATATAATCAATCTGATTTCGGTGTTGACCATCTGGTGATGTCCATGTGTAGAGTTCTCCTGTGTTGTTGCAAGAGGGTGTTTGCTATGACCAGTGCATTCTCTTGGCAAAACTATTAATACTATTTATAAAATAAATAAGCAACAAGGGTACCTTGTATATCAAGGATACATTATAGCCATTATTTTGTAATAATTTTAAAAGGAGAGCAGTCTATAAAAATATTGAATCACTATACTGTATACCTGAAAGTAATATAATATTATAAATCAACTGTATTTAATAAAGTGTTTTTAAAGTACCTGGCAATGAGATGGCACTTAGGGTGGATTCTTTTTTTTTTTTTTTTTGATGGCACTTTTATTTCCCTTCCCAAAAAACCAACTGAAACTAAATGAAGTAAACGACCTCAAATTTTTATTGTCTTCATAATAAAACAAAATATGAAGCTCAAAACTGGATCACTTGGCCCTTTCTCTTTTTATCACCTCCCAGCTCAAAATGCTTGCATCTCTTAATAGCCAGCACGCTCTTTGATCTGCAGTTGGGCTCACACATTCAAGACTCAGTACAATCTTCTTTGCAGTTTCACCCTTTTTCCGGAAAATCAGTGTAGTCTGCCCACCATAGCCACTCTGCTTCCTGTCATAACGCCAGATACAGAGAATCCTTGCCCTTCTTGTACTGTGTCACTTTGTGGGGCTGGTGCTTCCCACACTTCTTACAGAAAGTCCGGAGGGTTTTTGGAACGTTCACCACGTTTGTGAGAGCGATAACGGCACAGAAAAAAAGCAGGGTAGATTCTTCTGATTCCCCAACAGACCTGTGACCTACAAAATGTTTTCATATCCTGTCTCAGGGAGATGCTGACCAGGAAAGACTTAGTTGCACATGAGTCAAAATGGTGTACAGCTGGTTAACACGTGGCATTGAGTCAGAGTCCCTTCCTGCCCTTGCCTGGCTCTGTTTCCTTCCCCTTCCTTCTGGTATAGTAGAGTGCAAGTACTACGGGGACAGCCAAACCCTTAGTTTTCTGCAAATCACAGTACTATATTCCTCTTGCCTGTAACAGTGAATGATAAGATGCAGGGAGCATGTTAGACAGCAGTACCACAAGGCACAGTGATGACTCAGCAAGCACATTCTGGGAAGGGTGCTCCTTCTGGAAACAATCAGAGATGGAGCTCCCTGGCTGGACTTTGTCAATACTCATCAATTATGTACATGGAAGCTTCTTTGTGTTCTTCTTCCCTGTTGCTTTACAGGAACATATTAAATTGAGTTACACATCTCAGGGACTTGCTTTGAAACACATGAATTAGGTACCATGTTATACTGTTATAAGAACTACTGAACTTTACCAGTGAAAGAGAAGCCTGCATATGTTTTTCACTTCATTTTTATTTTTCAGTGCCTGCTGACCGTCTAATGACTTGCACCAAGCAGGCTGTTTGATTCATTTCTGAGGCACAAAATCATTTTCACACTTTCATCTTCCAAAAAGTATTGTTCCTTTTTTTCACTAAGCAAAAATTCATCCTGATCTCAGCCCAATTTGGGTTTCTTTCAAGTTCCACCAAAAGGCTTTCCACCTGAGCATTCTTCAATTCCATCTGTACTTTCAAGCATTTCATTACTGAGGCCCTGAAGGTAGGGGCATGGATTTTTAGATGAATTGCCTTATTTCAGTCCAATTTATGGCAGTAAGATTAAAGAGAAAAACAAACACACCATGGTGGACAACTCTGACAGAGCCCCAGTCTCTGCAAACATGGTGGGATGAATGTGATTGCATGCACATCAATGTCACATAAAACTGTAATGTGTGGAGGGGCTTCACTTGCTGAAACAAGTGGTAATGTTGGAAAGGCACAGCTGGCAAGGGACTGAGGGTAGCCTCTAGCTGACAGCCAGACCTCAGCCAACAGGTGTCAAAGGACTGAATGCTGCCAAGAACCATGTGAACTTGGAAGTGGATCCTTCCCCAGTCGAGCCTCAGATGAGACTACTGCCCAGGCCAGCACCTTCACTAACTTTGTAAGAGTCTGAAACAAAGGACCCTGCTATACTGTGCCAAACACAGAAACCATGAGATAATACACGATGTTATTTCAGACCACTGTATTTGTGTAATACTGCTATGTAGCAACCCATACTAAATTCACAGAAAAAGAGAAAAGCAACCCCTGACATCTGAGAGCCAATCTGGCACTCTCAGCAAGGCCCTGGTGTTGCTGGGAGCTGGGCTGCATTCACACGAGGCTTTTGTGTTAAATATAAATAACTCCAGAGGACATCAACATCAGACAGGGTCACAAGGTTCAAGGAAAAAAACATAACCACTCTGTAATGTCTGTATATGGGCAAAAACATGAACACTATTCAAATCCCCTAAACGATCAAACATCCCCCTATACTGGCTAATATGAACACAGAGCTTTAACTGTGATTCTTTTCCCTTGGCCCACAGAGAAGATTTCTTTAGACACTGATTCATCGAATTATCCCTCCTTAATGCATCTAACTCAGAGCAAAGCTCTACTTTCTCTAATCTTCCCCTAAATCACCTAAAAGAAGTCTGAATCCCATAAGTCTTTTCTAAGGCCTCTTTATTGAGATGCTGTATGATTCCCCACTGCTGTGTGGTCTCCTTCAACCAGCAATAAACCCAACTTGTCTAACTATGGGTGTGTTCCCAGAGGTCTTTGACTGGAGGACACTGACAACAGCAAACAAAGCAAATTAAGAAAAACAAAAAGCAAACATGATTTTATCATGGTTTGTTCATAAAAACAGAAGCATAAACCAAGAAAGCAAGAAAATAGAGAGCTTAAATTAGATCTAAAATACAAAAAAAATAACAAAGTATCTCCAAATGAGTATAAAGAAATGATTTGATAAACAGTATTAAGGTAAGTGGATAGGAACAGGAAAACTAGGATGGATCCAGATTGTGGACTAAATAAGAATGAACTCTATGTAGTATAAAGGATTAAACATTAATAAAAAATTATGAGCTGAAATGTAACGAATTACTTATCAGATCAATGTAAAAAGAACACTGCTATTTTGAAACAAAAAGACTGATCAATTTGGGTACCAACGCCTTGCATGAAAAGAAAAGCAATACACAAATCAAAAACAGCCTGAGAAATATGTGCATCACTGTGACAAAATATTTAAATCTACAATAGAGACTTTAACCAAATTTACAAGGAAAACATCAGATACCCAAAGGATAAGTGAGTAAAGGCTTCAATAGATCAGTCAAATAAGCAGAAAACAGAGCAAACAAAAACATGCAATCCTGTTCAAGCCACTCAGTGGTCCAAAGAGGTACTATTTTATAGCCACTAAGGTAGCAAGTTAGACAAATGAACAGAGGGGGAGACGCTTGGACCATCCTGGAAGTCCCTTCATGGAGGCAGTATTTTATATTGCTACAACTTATTTATAAAGCAACACAGAGGAGTCAGAATCCAATCTTTAGACTCCTACAAAATCTTTGCAAAGAAATCATTTGTTCAGATTTTACAAGAGGATTATCTACAATGGTAAACAAAAGTCTAACAACAGGGAAATGTTTAATGAATTGTGCTAGATTATCTAGTATTCACATAATTATGAAGACTAGAAACATGGAAAATATTTAGGACTTAATGTGACAAAAAAAAATGCAGTTTATAAAAGTATAAATAAAGGTTACCATTAGCTGCGTGGCTATAATGTGCCCCAGGCACTGTTTTGGGCATTTTTGTCACATTTCACTTAACCTTCACAATACCCTGCCATCCTGCCAGGAGAGTTATATTATTCTCATTTTATAGATGAAGATACTAGGGCAAAGCGATTAAATAAAGTGGCCAAGCTCACAGAGCTGGGAAGTTGAGGAGACAGATGTGAACCAAGACAGGACCTCAAATCTGTATTTGTAACTGCACTGTTTTGCCTCTTTTACACACACAAGATGGCTGCAACTAGGTGCTACCATGGATATCTGGGACAAATACTGGATTAAATATGCAAACGTGAAATAACTGTCATATGGGAATAGGATTAAAGTCAATTCAACTACAAAAACCCTCATCTTTAATGATATATGATCTACCCAATACAAACAACATAATCAAGCAATGAATTGGTGAACTCCAACTCCATGAGGAGTTTTAATTATATGTATGCGTGTGTGCTCCATCATACCCGACTCTTTGCAATCCCATGGATTGTAGCCTGACAGTCTTCTCTGTCCATGGAATTTCCCAGGCAAGAATACTGGAGTGGGTTACCATTTCCTACTCTAGGGCATCTTCCTGATCCAGGGATCATACCTGTGTTTCCTGCATTGGCAGGTGGATTCTTTACCATTGAGCCACCAGGAAAGTATTTTAATTATACACATCCTTGGAAAAAGACCTGTCCAAAACTACTTCTAATTTCATTCTTTCCTGGCAGAGCAGAACAGAGGGACAGAACACAGAATACAGCCATCAGATCACTGCACAAGGGTGAGGGACGAGAAGCCCAGGGAGCCCAGGGATACAGCAGGAATCATGGAACTGCAGAGCTGATGGGGAAGACAAGTTAGCTTCAAGACTACAAGGCAAGGACATGTGTACGAAGGAGACCTATTTGCTTCCTCTCTTATAATAATCTAAGCTCCTACCTACTTACAGTGGGCAGGTATAAAGATAAAAGTCAGAGTCCCCAGAGGAAGAGCAGTGAGTACCCCGTATGTTTGTGTTTCTGTAAAAACTGAATCAGTGATGCTATGTGGCAACCTATGGGCAGGTACAGGTTCACCCCCTTGCCATCCAGGTCTGTGTGTGCTGACAGCAAAGCAAGACACTTCTTCTCAGGGCAGTGAATTAATCACTCTTTTCCACACCTATGTCTTCAAGTCTTGATTCTACTGGTACTTTCAGGATGACCTAAATCCTTGGTCAAATGTCAGATGACACTCTAACCACTGTCACCTTTTCTAGGTGGTAAATTAAAATAAAGGATGCTTTGGATTCTATTAGGCTTCCCTGATAGCTTAGTTGGTAAAGAATCTGTCTGCAATGAAGCAGACCCCGGTTCGATTCCTGGGTCGGGAAGATCCCCTGGAGAAGGGATAGGTTACTCACTCCAGTATTCTTGGGCTTCCCTTGTGGCTCAGCTGGTAAAGAATCCACCAGCAATGCAGGAGATCTGGGTTAGATCCCTGGGTTGGGAAGATCCCCTGGAGAAAAGAAAGGCTACTCCCTCCAGTATTCTGGCCTAGAGAATTCCATGGACTCTATAGTCCATGGGGTCGCAAAGAGTTGGACACAACTGAGCGATTTTCACTTTCTTTCACTTTGGATTCTAATGTGAAAGTTGGGTCAGAAAACCTATGTTAAGAAGCACAGACTTTGGGGGTGGGGAAAACAAGAGAACCCCATCCCTAGACATTCTATGCTGTTTTTTCTTAAGTTGACTTGTAACATGAGTTTTTATTTTTATTTCAACTTTATTTCTACTTCTGGAAGTGTGCTCACCAACAGAAGTTTGGTTTCCATGCTTCACCATACTACTGACCCCTTTACCCATCTCACCCTCCCTCTGCCCCTGCCCCTCTGCTAAACACTACTCTGTACCATTTTACTCAATCTTGCTCAGAAAGCCCCTCACTTTGTGTGAGACGACCACTATTGTGCTTAGAGCTGATTATAACTCCCAGATTACAGGTGACATCCACTGTCCAACTCCATCATCTGTGCAATCTCTTCAGAAGACCATTGCACAGAGGGTCAGGGCAGAGCTCATTTGTTGTCAAGGCTTTTGAGACAGGGAAAGTGAAAGTGGATGCTTGAACAGACATCGTTTTAGGCGGGCAGAGGGAGCAGGGTTGGGGAAAGGAGGATGTGAAACAAGGCCCTGTAAATCTGATTTTACTGATACTACATCTCAGCCAGACCAGAATCAGTTATGTGCAAAATGATTAATCACTGTCTCCCTGAAATATTCAAGGTCCTGCTGCCTATTCTTAGGATGGAAAAAAAATCTAATGCTGAAATATGACTTTCAGGCTTTTGTTCATTCTATACCCTTTTAATAAAGCAGGACATAAAATTTTGCCTTGGGCTTGGCTGAGTTATGGGGTTTATCTCCTAAGTGGCAAAGCTTCATCCCTCAGCCTCATCCACCAAACTGTGCCCAAGTTATAGGAAGCCTGCTAGAGAAGGAAAAATGTGGGTGTTGTCCCTAAGGCATCCATCTATCAGATGCAATAATTGCTCCAAGAGACAGGTTTTCTCTTTATATTTATAGAAAAATAGTCACTGTAGAAGAAAATGAATTTAGCTAACGGGCAAATGTGGATGGCGCTGCACGGTGGATATTCTGACAAATGTGGCAGATGAATTACAACCTGCCTCCATCAGTGCTGGGAGGGGTAGGGAAGCAGAAGGACAAATTCTTGGGCATTACTGAGGCGATGGCTTCAGCTGGGTTCCCACCTACCTTTTCTGCATACTCAGACACAATCTGCTTGATCTCGGCAGAGCATAGGCCCACAATCTGGCCCACGGAGCTTGCGGTCGGCCGACTCTGCAATCACAAGGGAGGGTGTGCTCTCAAGGACACGCACTGGCTTTCACACATTGGAAACCCTGAGCATGACTACAGCAAAACAGATAACATTCCTGGGGGAAAAGTAATTTGGCTTTTCCTCACGTGTTCATCAACAAGGAAGGGAGAAAACAAGCCTCAGGACAAAGGTTACCTCACCTCACTCCCTCCTGAATCACTCAGCAAACTCTGTTAAGATTCTCCTCGGACCCTAGGTATCTCTAGAAAGTCATTCTTCACCATTTATACCCCATCCCATGGTTTTTGTTGCTGAGGATCATTAAAAAGAGCCTAAAAGGAACTTGGCAGGCATAGGACTCAGAGGAAGAAAGTGGAAATGGGAGAGGAAAAGGGATTTCAGAATTCCTGAACTACCTCCTGAGTGTCACAGATCTTTCCTACCGTAAAGAAGGATTCTCTTTCAAAGCACCTGGATAAACCTTCGGGACAGGTCGTGAGCTCTGAGAAAAGGGAATATAAATTCAGTGCCCTACCATCTACTCAGATGGTATAGGAGAGAAACAGGAGACAGGGGCTCCTGTTCTGAATGCCACATGTGGTTGTGGACAAGCAGGACTGAACCACAGCTCTCCCACATGGGTCCTGTGATGTCATCCAGCTGGGACATCCTGTCTTCACAAAGGTCCTTCAGGTCTCCCTCCGAGAGGTTCCCATGAATGGCAACACCGTGCATGTATAAAAAGTTCCCCAAAGAAAGATCCCAGGAAACAAGAAGCAGAGTGCTAAAAAGAGAGGGCCCTCCACCACAGAGCAGGTTGGTTCCAAATCTCCCTCTCCACACCACGCCCACCCTAGTGGCCACACCCGCCTCACCTCCTCATGTGCCATGGCGGTCATCTTGGTCATCAAGGACTGAATACGCTGCTAAAAGAGGAATGGGGAGAAGTAGTAGTGAGCAGGTCTGCCCACAAAAGGCTTAAGCTGGGTATCTAAACAGGGCTTTTCAGTGGAATCCAAGGGCTGTTTTACCCAGTCTCATTTTATGGTGAGTCTCATGAGAAGTGATGGAAGGAGACTGAAAAGAGTGTGAAAAAACAGCCAACGGTAGCTGGCCATTCCGGAAAACTGGAGATCAAAGTGATATTGTATACCTGTGGTGGATTCATTTTGATATTTGGCAAAACTAATACAATTATGTAAAGTTTAAAAATAAAATAAAATTTAAAAAAAAAAAAAAAGAAAGTGATATTTCTCTCCAAAAGATTTATGCAGAAACCCTAGAGGGCCACATGGATCACTCACTTCTTCAGCAGCTTGAAGCTCATCCTCCTCGTGGGCATCAGCTTTTTCTGCAGTCAACAGCCCTGTCGGAAGTGCCGTTTTCTTGTCCTCAGCCTGGAAGGGAAGATGTAAAAACTGGCTGAGCACTATCGGTGGAGACAGTAGAGAAAGGGTAACACTGCAAAGAGCCATAAGTCAGTGAAAGAAAACACACAGATCTGCACAAATGACCCAGCCCCTAAGAAAGGATGCAAAATCCAGAGACCTCAGCCTCCACTCCAACCACATGCCAAACAAGTGGAGTCTTGGGGCTTGCTCAATGCCTGCCTCCGTCTCTGAACTACTCGCTGATTAAATTCCTATCAGGCCATAGACCTTTGCCAGACTTTCCCATGCACTGTGATTGGGTCTTCCCCTACTTTAATTTCTTTAAGACTAGATCACTGCCTTTTTTTCAGCTGAGGTGCATGAGTGGATATGAAAGCAATTTAGCAGGTATGCTGCTGCTGCTGCTAAGTCGCTTCAGTCGTGTCCGACTCTGTGCGACCCCATAGACGGCAGCCTACCAGGCTCCCCCATCCCTAGGATTCTCTAGGCAAGAACACTGGAGTCGGCTGCCATTTCCTTCTCCAATGTGGGAAAGTGAAAAGTGAAAGTGAAGTCGCTCAGTCTGTCCGACTCTTAGTGACCCCATGGACTGCAGCCCACCAGGCTCCTCCATCCATGGGATTTTCCAGGCAAGAGAACTGGAGTGGGGTGCCACTGCCGTCTCCACTAGCAGGTATGACTGGCATCTAAATACAAATAACAGAACATATCAGAGTACTTTTGGGTGGGGGTGTGTGTGTCTACTAAACCATGATGAAAATAACTCCTACTATCAAGAGCTGTCAACAAAATTTGAAAATCGCTAGTTTAAAGGTTTAAAGGATAAGACTCTAAGCTGCTTGTCCTGATGCTCAAGCTCCATGCTATAAACCCAGCTCAGGTTCAAAATGTACCACACTCAGGACACCTGGAATCATGGCTGCTCCCCAAGCCTGCGCTGTGAGTCTAGAGTTCTTGGTTTTAGCTCCATCTTTGCCATTCACAAGCTACTGATCTCAGATTTACCTTCTCTGGATATTAGGATCTCTTGGGGTTGAATGAGAGGATTGGCCTCAGATATCCCTCTGAGACCATCCCAATTCTGGGATGTGCTTAAGCATATGAGTGGCTCCAGGGGCTGGCCTGAGCACTTGTGTATATATGCAGGGGATAAGACTTCCAGTTCAAATGTACCATCTGACATGAGAATGATAAGGCAAGGCCAATGTGAATAATATTTCATGGACATCTCATAATTTTTCCAACCATAATCAAATTGCCTTATTTCAGAATACAGTCATATACACAGATATTGTTTTCAGACCTAAAATTATATATTATACATACATATCAAATTCTTATATACAATACAGTTACCCCATGACACTCTAATCCAGAAACATCTTGCTTTGGAGGAAATGGCTGTTTGGTTGAGTGAAAACACAAATGCGGAAATGAGAAAACCAAGAGAGATGTCATAATGAATGCATAAATGATTATTAATGGTAATAATAATGATGATAGTTCACACTTAGTAAATGTGCACTCTGAGTTGGATTATTCTACATCTTTTACATTTTAATCTTCACAACAGTGTTGTGAGATAGTACAACTTCTGCCCCCATTTTACAGATGCCATAAACTGAGGCACAACAATTAAGCGTACTGACGGAAATCATGCAGTGAAAGGGAGGAACTAGCATTTGAAACCAGCCAGTCTGGCCTTAGAACATATGCACCTCAGTGCCCTCTGAGGACTGAGACAACGACCACAGGAAGCAGGGGGAGGCTGGGGTCAGGGAAGGCTCCCGGGAAGCACCGGGAATGGGGTCTAGACAGCGGAGGGGCGGCAGAAGAGTAGTGGGAGGAGCTGTGTCTCACTTAAGAAAATCCAGGGGTTGGGTAAGGAGTGAGAAAACAGGTTCACTGGACCTCAGCTGTGGACTCTTTAAGAGGTCACCAGCCGCTTTGGCTAGCACATTATTACTGAAAAGGCAGTAGGTAAGAGCACAGGCTTTGATGTCACACAGACCTGGGTTCAGATTCTTTTTATGGCACTTTAGGAGCTGTGTGATCTTGGACAAATCACTGAGCCTCTCTGAACCTCAGCTTTTTGATCTGAAAAACAGGAATGAGTATCTTCCTCACAGAGTTGTTTAGCCTGACCAAAGGGTCTGGACACTGGAAAGGGTAGCACTATAAGATTTATATGCCTGCCCTGCTGCTGGCAATTAAGAATCATGAATAAACACATACACACACACACAAAAATATGAATGAAGAGAAAACTCTGAGATTCCTTTATGAAGTTATAAAACCCCATCTTGACTTCCTGTTTTTTCCACTCCAAGCTTAGTACATAGCCAGCCTGTAACGTACACTGTGCTCTCTCTCACTGCCAGGAGGCTGTTCACACCCATCTAGGGTGTCTCTCATCAGATGAGGATGCTCAGGCCCCCATTTTAGAGTTATTAAAGCCCACATGTTTGACCCTGGGGCCATGATTTTCAATCACCCTTCATTTCCAGTCCCATGATGAGGAGTTGTCGCAGTTCCCCAACCTGCAGAGGCAGCAGATTGGGAACACCAGGAGGAAGATGCAGGGATCAAAAGCAGCTGGTACACCCCTGCTGACTGGGGTTGCTCAAGGACCAGAGCCTTGTTGTCCCATCCCTTTTGGGAGCCTGTCAGTGTCAGACAGAGGCAAAGTAGAGGGGTACTTCCATATCTCAAATGTGCTCTTCCATTAGCCAAGCATTTCTTACCTTTTCTGTTTTGCTCTGGCGGCTAAATCCATATCTCCTGCAAGCCACAGAAGAGAGGAGCTCAATTATTACTCCAAAACAACAAAAAAAGTTGATCAAATGAATTTTAGTTGCACTCTTATATGAAAAGCACCAAAAAGAACTTTGGCTATTTGGTGACTGGAGAACATGTTTCAAGTGCCAAAACCACAAACATATTCCACTGTTTTTGAATAAAGGGCCCAGCATTCAATTTGCCACATAAATACTATCAATATAAATGGGAACTCTCCATGCAAAGCACACCATTCTCTTAAAGTGTGATTACTACTGTTTGAATACAGAACTATACCGATCCATAGTTTAAGCTAGAAGCCTTAAAAATATCTGTATATGTGAATGTGTTTGCTCAAGCTTAACATGCTCTCTAATGACTACTTTCATAACCTCACATCCAGCCCACTTTTTATTCTCAAACACAACCCAAGCACAATGCCAAAAATGTTGTGTGCTCACTTCACGCAAGTTTAAATTCAAAGACATTCACAGATGCACTTTAAACTAGCTTATTTTCAGGTTCTAATTAATATCTTTTTCTTTTAAGCAATACAAAAACCATTCGATCTAAAACAAAAACCATAATGCAAAACACCCAAACTCACTTACCTTTAAATGGTTTATAAGGAAATAAAATTACACACAACCATTTAAGAAAAACAAATTAAGGGACCCTGCTCTGCCTTCACTCACAGCTCACCCCACTTGCTGGGTCATGTGCTGGCTTCTGCCCTTGTCTCAAGCCTCCACTTCCACTCTCCCTCCCAATCCCTTATTCAACCTCCTACTGGCCTTATACGCATCTGGCAAGGCAGAGAACAGAAGCCCTCCTAGTGGGCACTGTCACCAGGGCCTCCGTTCCATGGACCCAGCTAACAACCACTGAGCCTCACCCCAGCAGCTCACCTCCCCTGCTCCTGGGCATCGGCGCCGAGCAGAGTTCTGCATATACTGTGCTGTTCTCCTGTCTCCTCCTACCTTTCTACTCACTCCTCACATCTCAGCTCTAAAGCCACCTCTTCCTCTGAAGCATGCCCAGACTTCACTTTGGATGCTTTTGGTCATTTCCAAAAGTCAGTTCCACTCAATCTGAAAATCTCAATCTAGGACCAGCGCTTTGCCAGACATGTGATGAGTGTGAAGGGAAAGACACACTTGGGCACAGGATTTCTCAGGATTGGGCTGACAAATCACAGGCTTAGTTTATAGTTGAGTCTAGTGCACAGCGCAGGTTGGGTAGTAGCAGGTCAGGACACTGGGTTTAGATTCTTCACCCTGATGACAGCCAGCTCTGTGACATGGGGGAAACTACTTCACCTCTCTGAGCTTATCTGTACCACTGATAAGGTATTATAGACATGATCTCCAGCCCTGTTTAAACAGCTTCCATATGATTTCTATAAACTACCACTGACAGTATAGGAGGGTTAGAAGGAGACACAAACTACAGGCTGTGTAGTTTGGGTTGGACACTTTAAATTACAGCAGCACTCTGCCCTGGCTGATCTATCCCTGTGCCTGTACGTGTTCCCCCTACTTTCTGATCAGCAATCATGTCCAGCTGACTGTTGGCATGTCTGCATCCTTCTCCAGGAAAATGCAGAAATCAAGAAGCCAAATATATCACCTGTCCTTGCAATAGGCTGTCTTATAACTGGAGAGACCAGAAGTCATTGCCGGGTACACTGTGCCCATCCACAGATCGACAGGCCCACAGTGCAGAAGATCAAAGTTCAATTCTGAGTGTCCACCCAAATCCTGTACAAGACCTTATGGCAGATTCTGTGAACTGGCTTAGTCATCTTTCTATACTGTACAGGCCAGAAAACAAACAGCTCTATTTTCCACATTCCCTTGTACCCAGAGTTCTGAATACTATTTAAGTTCCATCAATGAGATGTATTTGCTGGAGTTTTGAATGTGTAACAGTTAGAGCAGGAAACAGTGAGAGCATAAGGGGTTCACTGTGCTCATGGGGATCACAGTAGAAGTAACCTGATTCTGGGCCAGAAGCTGTGACAGTGGTTTTCTGATCTTGGAAAAAGCGGTGGCTCTTTTGCCAGCAGCTGTGGTACCAGCTTCCCAGCACCACAGGCTATCTGCCAGCTTCTTGACCACAGAGGCAGCAGCAGCAGCCTCGGCAGCCCAGATCTACTGTGATGCTTGGGCAGTAACCCTGCTCAGTCCAGATCACATGCCTGAACTCTTCCCATCCACCCTCGTAATCAATCCCTTCTGCTGGAACTAGTGGGTGGGTTCTGAGTCCTGAACCAGGGACTCAAACCAGCTGACCAACAGAGGGTCTCTCCAAAGTTTCCCACTCCTTGAAGTGTCCTTGCACCCTGGGTATTCTTTTGTTTCCCAAGCCTTCAGTCTCTGGAGACCTTTAAGGGCAGAAGACATACCCTCAGACAGGCAGGTCTTATCAAAGATCCGGGAACTTTATGGATTTTCCAAATAAAGAAGTAAACAACTAAACATGAGTAAATTCAATTCCCAGGTCCAAGCTACTTCTCCTTAAAGACAGAAGCTCAGGAAGACTTTTCTGACCACCCCAAACTAGGCTTCTGTGCCTGTCCACCCTTATGCTCTCACTGTCTCCTCCTCTAACTGTTGGACTTTCAAAACTCCAGAAAATGCATCTCAAGGGCAGAACCTAAATAGTATTAACAACTCTAGGTGCAAAGGAATATGGAAAATAGAGTTGCTTGTTTTCTGGCCTGCACAGGATAGAAAGATGCTGGATGTCGACTAAGTAAAGTCTCGTACAGGATTTGGGTGGACATGTGCTTCTGTGTTGACACCAAAAAAAGCATTCGCACTCACTCCATAGGGTACAATTATTCTGTATTATATGCACTCTGTCTGTTGAGCCCTGGAGGGGAGGAAATCTTCTCCACTCACTCTTTTTCTCTATACTTTTAAAGTTGAGGTTTAATTCATACAACATAAAATTCATTTTAAAATGCATATTTCAGCAGTTTTTAGTGTATTCACTACTTTGTGTAACTAGTGCTGCGCCACACATATAACTTTAGTATTCACCTACCCAAGTTATTCTGAACATATTTAAATATACTCAAATAACTAAAGCATGTATTTAAAAATTTAACTTCATTATTAAGATTCTGTTTCTAAGCCACACTAGTCACACTGTAAGTGTTCAACAGTCACAGGTGGCTAGTGACCACTACATTGGACATCATCATTCTAGAAAACAAACATTCTAGTCTTCTTCCCTGGGGCACATTAAGACAGATATCAAATTATCTGGAACCCAGAACAAATCAGGGACATAAAAAGCCCTAAATACTAAGGACAATGGATTCTGTTCTTTGTTCATTCAATGGACATTTACTAAACACCTTCTGTGAACATATCATGGGCCTTCAGAAGGGACATAGGTTAGAAGAGATATGTTACATGCACTTAAAATGCACTTCCTCACACTGGCAGTTTCATAGTGTGGTTAGGCGTGTAAGTTAGCTCCTAAAAGTTTACTGAACCCATAATATAATTGAAATATTATAAAGATACCATTGTGTTTCAGTCTAAAATCAAAACTATGAGTCTTGTTTTTCCAACAACATAGTATTTAAAGAAATATACCTTAACATGTTTTTAACAAGACATACCAACCTAGATAGCATATTGAAAAGCAGAGACATTACTTTGCCAACAAAGGTCCATCTAGTCAAGGCTATGGTTTTTCCTGTGGTCATGTATAGATGTGAGAGTTGGACTGTGAAGAAAGCTGAGTGCCAAAGAATTGATGCTTTTGAACTGTGGTGTTGGAGAAGACTCTTGAGAGTCCCTTGGACTGCAAGGAGATCCAACCAGTCCATTCTAAAGGAGATCAGCCCTGGGATTTCTTTGGAAGGAATGACGCTAAAGCTGAAACTCCAGTACTTTGGCTACCTCATGCGAAGAGTTGACTCATTGGAAGACTCTGATGCTGGGAGGGATTGGAGGCAGGAGGAAAAGGGGACGACAGAGGATGAGATGGCTGGGTGGCATCACCAACTTGATGGACGTGAGTTTGAGTGAACTCCGGGAGTTGGTGATGGACAGGGGGTGCTGCAATTCATGGGGTCGCAAAGAGTCGGACACGACTGAGCAACTGAACTGAACTGAACAGTCCTTAAGGCCCTCAGCATAGTTGCCCAGGCTCAAAATATACCCTTGAGCAACTGAAAGTCAAAAAAGGGAGGAGAAACTGGGATGCTGGCCTCAAAGTCAGATGCTCTATGGACCTAGGCTGAGTGACCTTTAACTGCAAAGAGGATACACTGTTTTCAGACCTTCTTACGTAGCAGTCAAAATATTTTCCCTCTCATCAAGAGGAGAAATGAAGAGGAAAACAAGCACTGACAACAAATGAGGGATTTAGATTCCTAGGTGGGGAGGAGCAACTAAGGGATGCCACAATGGTGAGGGAGAGGCTGGAAGGAGCAGAGTGAGACCCAGAACCAGCAGGGGGCCAGCCCTGCTTGATGAGGAAGGGAGGCAAAGAGGGTAAGGCTTGTCTTAAATGGGCTGGAGGGAGAACTAGAACTTGGGGGATGAGAACATAGGGACAAGGAAAACTGAAAAAGAGAGGCTCAGCATAGGATTCTCATTTGAATCCAAAAGTCATATTTATGAGCATTTGAGAACCAAAAACTGCTGCTGCTAAGGATAATAAAGATGATGGTGGTGGTGATGAAGATGGTGGTGATGATGATGTGGTGGTGGTGGTGATAGCATCTAATAGTTGACATTTACTGTTTTCTACATGGAACAGACTATCAAAATCCTTCATAAAGACCCTATTATATGACCCTCACCTAATGGGAAAGATCTCCATGCAGTGGAGAGCACTGACTAGAACCCTGAGAGAAGAGTCTAACAGCCAGATAGGAGGATAGGGGCCTTCCCAAGGAAGGGGAATAAATGAATGACTTCTCTGGGCTGTAAGTTTCATCCAATTTGCTCTGTCAGTTGTAATAACTCTTTAGTTGTTCAGTCTCAGAGCAAACAAAAAAGACTGGGCCTGTCTTTCTATAACCAAGAACCAAATTATCACCAGAGGCTCAAACACATTTTATATAATGATGATGACATGCTTTTGCAGTCCATCAGACCTGAGCTCAAGTCCCAGTTTGAGGCTCTTACTAGTTAACAGTTGACCTTGGGCAGGTTACTTTTTAACCTCTGTGAAAGCTGTCTTCATCATTCTCAAAAAGGGGAATGAACTGAATAAACCATCAGAATTCCCCACCTTCACAAATTCACCCTCTCCTTATCAGAAAAGCTAAAAAAAAAAGCAAAATAACCCCATCTCCTAAAAAAACAACAAAAAAGCCTTCACCAAGCAGCTACCCCAGGCTTAGAAATCAGGAGCCAGCATGACCCCACCAACAAGAACTACGGTGAGTACCGAGACACATATTGGATATTGGAAAAAATGAAGGTATGAACCATACAAACTAACAAAAAACACATTTCCCTGAGTTCTTTTTGGCTCTAGGACACGTGAGACTCACAGAGGCTGTCTCTCCAGCTCTGGCTCATGTGGACCAGCACAGCCTTGTCTGCCCTCTTGCAGCTGGGGGGTGGCTAGAAAGCCCCCATCACAGTGTCCAGTTGCACAAGGTCCCACACCCCAAAGGACCCCACACTTGGGTTGTTGTTGCTGTCATGAAATTCTTAACGATTAATCATTACTCATAACTCTTAACAGGGGATCCTGCATTTTCATTTTATATTGGCCCCTGCACGTTAGGAGCTGGTCTGGAGGTACCTGATTCAGAAGAGGAGTTCAATTCACAGCAGCAAATGGTGAGCATAGGGCAGCCCTCACAGCTAGATTAGGGCCAGAACTAACAACTTCCTTTTAATGAAATGGACTAGCTTTCATTCTTAAGAGCCAGCATTACTCTCTGAAAAACAAACAAAAAGTGGCAATTACAATTCCACTTGAGAGATGGAATTAGTAAGGCAATTAAACCTTAATTTCCTGCTGGTTCTCTCCAGCATCCTAGAGGGAGAAGCCATAGATGCTCACTCTGAGACGCTAGTGGCGGTGCTGTTAGCTCCAGCCCCCCAGTGAGGGCTGGGTTATAAGCAGAGCAACACACAGCAACCACTCAGATGAGAGAGGAGGAAAGTACCAGGAGACATACTCACATCAAGGAATCAGTGACCCTAAGTAGAAAATTCAGGACATAAAGGAAGGTTACTACCCAGAGTCAAGCAAAAAAAATCCAACGAGGAGAGGCATTTCTGTGTGTTTAAGTGAAAACTGAGGCCAAAAGAATTTTTTTTCAATTGGAGATATTTTTAAGAAGTGACAAAACAACTTCTAAATTCTTCATTTTTCTGTTCAGGACAGTTCTTCACAGGAAACCAAAACTAGTATCTAACACAAAGTAAAGCTGCTTTAACTGCGGTTTCCCTGAACATGTTTACAAATGGCAGGGGCAAGGACGGTAGCCCACCCAAGCCTCCGTGAACACCCCCACATGGCCTGACTTCCTAAGGAGGGCAGAGCTGGGGCAGGGGAGGAACTACAGAGATTAGGCTTCTACCACCATCAGGGAAGCTACCCACAGAAACTGGACTCATTCAACACCGGAGGGAAAAGTACTCGGTGTCGGAAATCTCGGGCCCAAAATTGTAAACTTGACCGGGTGAGAACTAACCAAGTTCATCCCAATGAAGTGATTTAAATCAGCTTTTCTTTTCAATGGTTTTATCAAATAGATACTTATAAACAGGGTCCCCTTCTTTACCGGCCATATTCCAAAAGCGTGGCATGGATCCGCGACTCTTCATCTAGCAGCTCCTCTGCTCCCTGCTGGCGTTTGTATTTCCGACGAGGTTTGTAAGCATCCTAAGAAGTGGATGAGGTGGAGAATTACCGAGGGTGAAGAGGCATCTGGCCTGTCAGGGGCGGGCCTTCCTCCCCGTGGTGGTGGGTGTACAGCTCCCCTGTGGGTAAACAGCTGGCTGGGGTGGCTGCCTTCAAGGAGTCTGCCCTTTTTTTTTAGTGTTGTAGCAAATACTTCCACCCAAGCCATTGTTGTCAACTTTGTTTTATCTTGGCTGGGGCTTTTTCTATCCTATAACACTTTAATATTTCATGCCGTCAAATTCATCAATCATCTTTTTTCCTAACTCAGGGATTGTTTTATATGTTACTTTTATAGATTATATTTAACCTTTTAATCTATTTAGAATTTCTTCTGGTATAGTGAAAAGTTGGTATGTATAGATATATTTTTCTCTGAATGGAAAATTAAGAACCCCAACATCATAAGTTTAATAGTCTATCCTTTCCTTGATTTAAAACGGCAAACATATACACACACAAAACATGTACCAGTATTATCCTCTGCAATTTTTCTTGTTTAATGAGTATCCTGTATCCATTGTTCTTTTTTCAAATTTCTTGGACATTCTTACACATTTTCTCTTCCAAATGAATTGCAGTATCAGCTTGTCAAGTTCATTATGAAAAATTGTTGAGCTTGGATTAGAATCACACCAAATTTATAGATTACTGTGGGAAGATCTGACATCTCTATAATACTGAATCTTGCCTTGAAAAGCAAGATTTATCTCTATTCAAATCTGTTTCATCCCTTAATAAAATTATCCAGAAAGAAATACAAATTTTTCACACACACTACATATCCAGACCTTTCTACCACCCAGAGACATAAACTGCAACAATCACCAATATAGATGTTAACCTAGTATACTTAAAAAAAAAAAAATTCTTTCATGGCAAAAGAAATCTCAAATTCTTAAATTCTAATACCAAAAAAGGAAAGTTGATATAAACCCTTCAGAGATATATCTATTTTTACAGAAGTGTTTGAGGTTTATCCTCAAAAAAAAACTTATAAAACACAAAATCCATTATAAGCTTCCAATGACTTTTAACTTATTAGAGTATTATTTAGTTATAAATATAGAAATAAATATAGATCCATCTTGTGTAGGACACATACTAAAACTGCATATACATATTTCCTAAACAAAGTATACGGCATGTAGTAGGTGCTCAATTAATGTAGGTCGTCACCCTGAGATGATCTGGTTTACCATTCTACCCCAAATACATGTCCTTCGTGACTGCAAACTGGCATCAAATAATACCTTAACAATATTTGTTCAGGGCTCTAGGTACAAGTAGGCAGTTGTTTGTGCAAGGTATTTCAGTTTACCCCTGGATCTTTTCTTTCCCACTGGCAGAGTTTGCTTGGTGGCTCAGATGGTAAAGACTCTGCCTGCAATGCGGGAGACCCGGGTTTGATCCCTGGGTCGGGAAGATCCCCTGGGGAAGGTAATGGCAACCCACTTCAGTATTCTAGTCTGGGAAATCCCATGGACAGAGGAGCCTGGTGGGCTACAGTCCACGGGGTCACAAAGAGTTGGACACGACTGAAGCGACTCAGCATATACACATACGTAAAATCTCCACTTAGATATCACCAGGACAAGCACTACTATCTGGCTTCTCCAGACTGTGGTATTTTTAGGCTAATCAAAATTGTTCCCCTCTTGATAATTCTGGTTAACTTTATTATCATCTCACTTTTTATTAAGAAAAGTTTCAAGCATAAAGAAAAACATCCTTTCTGTAACATCTATAATTTCACCTATTTTGTGAAAAAGAAATGAAACAGGGTTCTGGGATGATCCTGGAGGGTTGTTATAACTCGCTGCCACAAGTATTCCTGTTTGCTGCTGGTGCCTACATGAACATGAATAGGAAGCTATAAATAACAAATCAGATTTATGAGGAAATGAAAACCATAATAAACTGGTATGACATCAGTTACTGTGTACGATTTAATTTCCATGGAGCTCTACTATTACAGCAGCTCTATATAATTGAGCTTAACTGCTACCTTCTTTAGTTACCATTCATAGAGTCAATGACCCAGACAGGAAGTTGGGTTCTTCTAAAAAAGGAATGACTCCAAAACAGTAGCATACTTGAACCAACAGCACAAGGACCTTTTATTCAGCCAAACAATGACAATGTTGGCCTTTGTGCAATTATTCCTTATACTTTAAAGCACCTCATACACATCTTACTTTTTGCATTTTATAACTACACTGTGGGCAGAAGCAGGGCAGATGCTATTACCTTCACCTTGCTATTAAACAAGCAGAGAACAAATAATTTGTCCAGGATTGCTAGAATAGGTACCCAGGTTGCTAGTCCCAAGGTTTCCTACTATACTAACTTGGCTCAGCCACTAGTCACTCCAGCTGAGCCCTTTCATGAGACTATACAATGTGAAGTGGCCACGTGGATCATTACAATGCTTTGCTTAAGTAAAGGACCTAAATGTTCCCAGGCCAAGTATAAAGAACTATTACTAAGTCACCCTTTTAAGAAACGAGTCAGGAACACTGATGTCTAGTCCCGTCTCTGCCATTAACAAGCTGTATGACCCTGGGAAAGGCAATTTCCCTCAGTGGACCTTTTTCCATATCTGCACAATGATGGCTGGACTAACAGATTTTGAAGGAGACTCCTAGTCTCTCATTCTTTGTGTTCCTAACCCTGAGAAGATAATGAGTTGGTAGCATAATTCCATCAGTAATTTAAAGTCAGAGGTTATTTTTTAACTATGCTTTCTACATCAAGGCTGTATATTGTCACCCTGCTTATTTAACTTCTATGCAGAGTACATCATGAGAAACGCTGGACTGGAAGAAGCACAAGCTGGAATCAAGATTGCCGGGACAAATATCAATAACCTCAGATAAGCAGATGACACCACCCTTATGGCAGAAAGTGAAGAGGAACTAAAAAGCCTCTTGATGAAGGTGAAAGTAGAGAGTGAAAAAGTTGGCTTAAAGCTCAACATTCAGAAAACGAAGATCATGGCATCCGGTCCCATCACTTCATGGCAAATAGATGGGGAAACAGTGGAAACAGTGTCAGACTTTATTTTTCTGGGCTCCAAAATCACTGCAGATGGTGACTGCAGCCATGAAATTAAAAGACACTTACTCCTTGGAAGGAAAGTTATGACCAACCTAGATAGCATATTCAAAAGCAGAGACATTACTTTGCCAACAAAGGTCCATCTAGTCAAGGCTATGGTTTTTCCTGTGGTCATGTATGGATGTGAGAATTGGACTGTGAAGAAGGCTGAGCACCGAAGAATTGATGCTTTTGAACTGTGGTGTTGGAGAAGACTCTTGAGAGTCCCTTGGACTGCAAGGAGATCCAACCAGTCCATTCTAAAGGAGATCAGCCCTGGGATTTCTTTGGAAGGAATGATGCTGAAGCTGAAACTCCAGTACTCTGGCCACCTCATGCGAAGAGTTGACTCACTGGAAAAGACTGATGCTCGGAGGGATTGGGGGCAGGAGGAGAAGGGGACGACAGAGGATGAGATGGCTGGATGGCATCACTGACTCGATGGACATGAGTCTGAGTGAACTCCGGGAGTTGGTGATGGACAGGGAGGCCTGGCGTGCTGCGACTCATGGGGTCGCAAAGAGTCGGACACAACTGAGCGACTGATCTGATCTGATCTGATCTTATGCTTTCTAAAAAACATGACATCAATTTATCTTTGGCCGTTAACAGTGGCAGTAATAGTAATTGTTATCACTTATTGAATGTGTGGCATGTGTCAGGCATATACTGCTCTGTATGTGCTACCCACTTGACCTTCACACCCATGAGGGCAGTTATCCTTGTTTTATGTAAACAGATGATGGAACAGGCACAGAGGTTAAACAGCTTGCCCATGGTTACAAACGCAATAAATGAAAGAGAAGACTTCAGAACTGAGACTCTCAAGCACCTGCATGATGTGCCCTACCTCAACTGTGATCACCCTTCATGCTGGGCCCTGATCATCTGCTCAGCATATGGCAAAGGAAACACGAGTGTGGTTGGGGTTAAAAAGTTAAGGTGACCCCTCTGTAAAGCAGAGACTTGTGTACAGTGAGTGGCCCAGTTCTCCACTTCTCAGGACTGGCTACAAGTCAGGTTCACCCATCAGAGCCATTCCTCTGGGTCACATTCCAAATGGCAAGGAAGGGGTGGGAAGAGTTCAGCTCCACAGCTGTGTCCGCAACAACGCTCCAGTCACTGCCCCTCAGCTACGGCAGGCAACCCCTTCATGAAATAACCAGTGGGCAGCAAGACAGCCACCGACAGCCACTGCCCTCCAGAGCTCCAGGGGGCCGGACCACACCATACTCTGCAGGAAGCACATCTCATCTTCCCAGAGCTCAACTGGCAGCCCAAACCTGACTCTAACAGACACCTCCACCCACCGGTCGCTGAACAAACACTGCCTTCCACCTAAAGGGGCTCCATTGATGTCCCCTTCAGCAAGCACAGGGCCCTAAAACATCCTCTAAGAAAAAATTATTCTGAGACAAACAGGTTTGTCTTCATTTTTGCATTAATAAAACCACCACTACCACCACCACAAAAATGAAGCCCCTGGGAACTGAGTGGATGGAATGGTGAGATAGATGGATGGTAGTCATGTCGATGGGTAGGAAAGTCAGCTGGGGAGGAAGGTTTTCCCCAGACATCCCTTAAATCTTGTTCGTTCCCTATTCTCTCTTACAAGAGCTCCACTATGCAGGTCTGCGTTCTGCTCTATGAGGTCTAACGAAAGTTCCACTTCAGACCCCCTTCAAACTGTACCAAACAGCTTAACTCAGTAGGTAAGAAAGAGGCTGCTGTTTTGTATACATGAGCCAAGATGGCTTCTGTACATTGACTTCTAGGTTTATTTCTTCACAGCATACTGAGACGCACTGCTCAAAACCCTCCAACTCTTTACACACCCAATTATTCACAAGATGCCCCACTAAGCAGAGTTTTGGCCGTTTACAGTCTGTCCACACTGCATGCTCTGCAAAACTGCCCCATCATTTCTGAACCACAGATAGGAGAAGCCCGAGACTATACAAACCCCAGACTGCAGCTGCCCTTCAACTATCTCTAACCCACCAGGGGCTTCCTGCCCCCACCCCTGCCCCAGGTTCCCTTGTTTTCCTTCCTCCCCTTCTGGACTGTGGCCCCTGTGCCTAGGCCTCAGGATGGCTGCACACTGGGAGGGCCTCCCCACCCTGCAGGCAAACCTGTTAAAGCACTGCCTAAACAGAGCTTGTGGTGCTACTGACCCTGACCCATCACATCTTTCCCCTTGATGAGCCCCAAAGTCCCCTGCATCCCTTACAGCTGCAGTGTCCCTACTTTCACCCCACACTCTAGAATGCAGCTGGGCACACAGTGAATGCCTAGTTATTAATACTATTACTGAATGAACATATGGAGTCAGACAGACAGGGTTTAATCCTTGCCCCTTTGCTCTCTCTCCAGTTTGGGGCAAATTACTTTAACCCCTGACATTTTCCACCTGTGAAACAGGTATATGGAGAGAGACATAAGGATTAGTCAATCTATCTGTTTAACATATCTGACACACATTAAGGCTTAAGATATACATACAAGTGTGTTTTTCTATTATTAATAAAATGTACTAATATGTATTTTTTCTTATGTTGCCATATGTACATTTTATGTCCTGGGTGGAAAGGCCTGCCTCATGGTGTTTCCTATGGAAGAGTACAGTGGAGTTTTAAATGACATAGTCTTTTAGAGAACCAATAAAAAGTCTTCTTTTTTAAAAAAATTCTCTCCCCTCTGGTCTCATATAAAATTCTAAACATTACCAAAAAATGCTCAACAAACAGTAAATAAACATATTTTGGGGGCTCTGGATAAAATTTCATAGCTGCTCTTTATTCAAGGTTGAGAGGGAGTAAAAGATCTCACTGCACAGGTCCCAGGTACTTCATGAATATGGAAGGCTGACAGCTCAGAAAAGGAGGAAGTAAGCTATAAAATAGCACATAAGGTGAGACACATGAGCAATTATGATGCTGAAGTGGATGGGTAAGGGGAGGACTGTCCTGGGTGGCAAGTTTCATTTTTTTACATCCTTTGAAAATACCACCTCCCATCAAGCAGACCTTCTACAAACCAGTCAGTTATTCTATAAAACGGGGATATGGCCAAGTCAAGAAAAGAATACATTTCAAAGGCGAAGCAGAAGTATTGAGAATAATCCCCAGGAGGAAGAAAAATGAGGCCAAGACAAAAAGAGCTCAGAAGTTAAAAGTTCACACAACAGCCTTTCTGCCAGGCAATCTGGCAAGAGGTCCTACAGACTGGGGCATAACCTCTGAACCAATTTCACTTCAAGGAAATGTAACCCAAGTAAATAATTAAAGATAAAAGAAAAAAAGTTAGCTATGGGGATGTCCTACATAATAGCCAAAAAAAAAAAAAAACCCCCAAACTAAAGAACAAAACCCAAAAAAACAAACTAAGCTAGTTAAACTAGTACCACACAACGTGTAATGTTCAACCACTAAAAATGCTGTGGGGGCTTATTTACTGGCATGGAAATATAACCTTGATTATATTCTTGAGCAAAACAAGCACACAATAAAACAGAACATACAGAATCATGCTATTTTTTTTGTAATCTCTAATTCTCTATATTAATATCCATAACTCTTATATTTCCTACTTTGAATATCAGTGGTTATCTGTGGCTGGTGGTATCATGGGTGATTTAGTCTTTGTACTCTTTCTCCAGTTCCTAATTTTTCCTTAGTATTACTACAGCACTAGTATGTAAGAAAAACAACCTTTTGTAAAATTAAAAATCATGCACCAAAAAATACAGATGAGCCACACAACCAAGGGCAAAGGCAGAAAATTGGAACAGTCGTACAAAGATGGATAAAGACAAGAATAAGCTAAAAATTTTTGAAAAAATTAAAATGTTTAATATTTAATTTTGAAAGGATATTATATCTAAGCAAGAGTAAAGTCTGCTTGTTGAGGCACAATGAAACATGTTAATAGATGGGAAAAAAGACAACACAACCAACAGTCTCCACTTGGCATCCATTCTCCAGCTAGACAAACGGTCTTCAGTGGGGCAGGCACAGCAGATGCCCTCGTAAGGGCAGCGCACCCAACCACTCTGCATGCATTTGACTCTCTGGGACCCTGATGACTACTATCCCAAGGTCCTGAAATCAGTCAGGAACATGACTGCAGAGTTAGTGTCAGGGATATGTGAGAAATAAGACACCAGGTGAAGAGTGAGCAAACTAGAGAAGCACCAGCACCTGTTGTGCCTGAGGAGTCAGATGGAAAATCAAAACCTGGCTGCCTCTTCTCAGCTCTGCAACTGTGCAGGGATTTTACTAGCTTTTCTCAGTTTCAACTTCTTATAAAATGGAAAAATAACACATAAGTCCTTTAGTGTTGATGAGAACTAAATGAGATAATGCTTGTAAACCTAATTACATGCCAAGCACACAGGAGGCATTCAATCAGTACATGGTAGCTGCATTTGTATTTTATAAAAGGCTGGGTCTAGAAACCTGCCACCATATGTTAAACTGAATTTTAATCCTTAATTTAAATTTGGGACTCTACAGAATAGACTGGCCTGTAAGGGGCAGGTAAGAAACAGTGATGAGCCATGTGGAGGGCAGAACTGGGGAGAAGAAAACATCCTTTACAACCTGACACTTCCAAGAACCACACCCTGGTAATGTAGGAAAGACTTCATTCCTTTTCCTTGCTGCCCTGGTGGCTCAGACAATAAAGAATCTGCCTGCAATGAGGGACACCTGGTTCCATCCCTGGGTTGGGAAGATCCCCTGGAGAAAGGCATGGCATCCCACTCTAATATTCTTGCCTGGAGAATCCCATGGACAGAGGAGCCTGGCAGGCTACAGTCCATGGGATTGCAAAGAGGTGAACATGACTGAGCAACTTTCACACTTCACACTCATTTCTTTTACAAGGGGAGGGACTCTCTGTGAGGAGAGTGACTAGAAACAAAACCCAGTAAGCTGTTCTATTTTTACAGGGGTCACAAGAAGATAACAGGGATGCACACTTGACTCTCTGACAAGTTCCTGGGACTCTCACTCCAAGGCTGCAAGGAAGAGTGTGAAGAGCTGTGGGTGAGCAGGAAGGAAATTAATGGCAACAGGGTTCAGCTAAGAAACCTAAGAAGGCAGCATCTGGAAATAAGAAGTACTTTCAGTAGACAAAGAAGAATATAAATAAACAAAACCCAAAGGCTACCTCTGGCCATCCATAAAAATTCTTTATCATTACAACAGTAATGTAACACCAGATGGTCATTACAGAAAGCAGACTGATTATATTCCTTGCAGCCAAAGATGGAGAAGCTCTATACAGTCAGCAAAAACAAGACCAGGAGCTGACTAAGGCTCAGATCATGAACTCCTTATTGCCAAATTCAGACTCAAATTGAAGTAAGGAAAACCACTAGACGATTCAGGTATGACCTAAACCAAATCCCTTACGATTATACACTGGACGTGACAAATAAATTCAAGGGATTAGATCTGATAGACAGAGTGCCTGAAGAACTATGGACAGAGGTTCATGACATTGTACAGGAGGCTGGGATCAAGAAAAATAAACGTAAAAACACAAAATGGTTCTCTGAGAAGGCCTTGCAAATAGTTTTGAAAAGAAGAGAAGCAAAAGGTAAAGGAGAAAAGGAAAGATAAATGCATTTGAATGCAGAGTTCCAAAGAATAGCAAGGAAAGATAAGAAAGCCTTCCAAAGTTAATGGGAAAGACTGGAGATCTCTTCAAGAAAATTACAGATACCAAGGGAACATCTCATGAAAAGCTGGGCACAATAAAGGACAGAAATGGTATGGACCTAACAGAAGCTAAAGATATTAAGAAGAGGTGGCAAGAATACACAGAAGAACTACACAAAAAAGATCTTCACGACCCAGATAACCATGATGGTGTGATCACTCACCTACAGCCAGATATCTTGGAATGTGAAGTCAAGTGGGTCTTAGGAAGCATCACTATGAACAAAGCTAGTGGGGTGATAGAATTCCAGTTGAGCTATTTCAAATCCTAAAAGATGATGCTGTTAAGGTGCTGCACTCAATATGCCAGCAAATTTGGAAAACTCAGCAGTGGCCACAGGACAGGAAGAGGTCAGTTTTCATTCCAATCCCAAAGAAAGGCAATGCCAAAGAATGTTCAAACTATTGCACAATTGCACTCATCTCACACACTAGCAAAGTAATGCTCAAAATTCTCCAAGCTAGGCTTCAATAGTACATGAATCGAGAACTTGAAAATGTTCAAGCTGGATTTAGAAAAGGCAGAGGATCCTGAGATCAAATTGCCAACATCTGTTGGATCATGGAAAAAGCAAGAGAGTTCCAGAAAAACATCTACTTCTGCTTTATTGACTACACCAAAGTCTTTGACTGTGTGGATCACAACAAACTGTGGAAAATTCCAAAAGAGATGGGAATACCAGACCACCTTACCTGCCTCCTGAGAAATCTGTATGCAGGTGAAGAAGCAACAGGTAGAACTGGACAATGAACAACTGACTGGTTCCAAATCGGGAAAGGAGTATGTCAAGGCTGTATATTATCACCCTGCTTATTTAACTTATAGGCAGAGTACATCATGAGAAATGCTGGACTAGATGAAGCACAAGCTGGAATCAAGACTGCCAAGAGAAATATCCATAACCTCAGATATGCAGATGACACCAACCTTATGGCAGAAAGAGAAGAACTAAAGAGCCTCTTGATGAAAGTGAAAGAGGTGAGTGAAAAAGTTGGCTTAAAACTCAACATTCAGAAAACGAAGATCGTGACATCTAGTCCCATCACTTCATGGAAAATAGACGGGAAAACAGTGGAAACAGTGACAGACTTTATTTTCGGGGGCTCCAAAATCACTGCAGATGGTGACTGCAGCCATGAAATTAAAAGACACTTGCTCCTTGAAAGAAAAGCTATGACCAACCTAGACAGCATATTAAAAAGCAGAGACATTACCTTGCAAACAAAGGTCCATCTAGTCAAAGCTATGGTTTTTCCAGTAGTCATGTACAGATGTGAGTTGAGCACCTAAGAATTGATGCTTCTGAACTGTGGTGCTGGAGAAGACTCTTGAGAGTCCCTTGGACAGCAAGTAGATCCAACCAGTCCATCCTAAAGGAAATCACTCCTGAATATTCTTTGGAAGAACTGATGCTGAAGCTCCAATACTTTGGCCACCTGATGTGAAGGACTCATTTGAAAAGACCCTGATGGTGGGAAAGATTGAAGGCTGGAGGAGAAGGGGATGACAGAAGATGAGATGGTTGCATGGCATCACCGACTCAATGGACATGAGTTTGAATAAGCTCCAGGAGTTGGTGATGGACAAAGAAGCCTGGCGTGCTGCAGTCCACGGGGTCGCAAAGAGTTGGACATGACTGAGCGACTGAACTGAACTGAACAACAGTAAACCTACTGGCAGTCAACTGAGGGGTAAGTTCACACATTTAAAAAAGGCAATAAACTAAGCAATTTGAACTATTAATCAAAGAAGACCTCCAATTTTTTCTCCATTTTCCTGTATCTTGATATTATTTTCTAAAGAGCTGCAGACAGCATTTTATCTAGCATTTTATTGCATCCTGGCTCCGTCATCACCAATGTGACCTTGGGCAACCTACATAACCAATCTGTGCCTGAGTTTCCTCAACTGTCAAAAACAAATACAGTTACTTCATAGGGTTGTTGTAAGGACTAGATAAGTTACATACAAATGCTCAGAACAACGTTTGGACACAACATATTTGTCATTATCTCCTTAAATTCCTTTAAGAATTTAAGTCACGTTGCTAAGCAGAAGACAATTTTCTTTAAAAATTCCATTACAAATGAAGAGAGGAAATAATATGTCTCTAGAGGACTGAAATATTTAATAGGTAAAGGGACATCAGGTGCAGTTTCATTGATTGGATAATCAATAGCTACACTGGCCTTTTTATTCTTGGTGACACAGTCAGAAAATGTAATGTTTCTCACTCTCTCTTCAGGGCTCCAAGTGAGATTTACACGTGAAGATATTCAATAAACAGTAACTATTTTGTTTTTTTAACTTTTGGGCTTCCCCGATGGCTCAGTGGTAAAGAATCTGCTTGCAAATGCAGGAGATGTGGATTTGATCCCTGGGTCAGGAAGATCCCCTGGAGAAAGAAACGGCAACCCATGCCAGTATTCTTGTCTGGAAAATTTGATGGACAGAGGAGCCTGGTGGGCTACAATCCATAGGGTTGCAAAGAGTCAGACATGACTTAGCAACTAAACAACAAATTTTTCACTTTACTGTTTTTGAAAAGGTGATAAGAGATTTAGTATAAAATTCAAATAGGACAGAGTTTATGGGGAAAAGAGAATTTCCCTTCCTCTCCTGCTCCTGGCTCCCCAGCTTCCTGTATTTGAGGTAACACTGTCATCTCATTCTCAGTTCTTTCCAGAAATGAAGCATCACTTAAAACAAGGGAAAGCAATAGCAGACCCAACCAACTGGTTATTATTAGTCATGAAAATGCGATCAGGAGAAATCTTTAACAGAATATAATGCTCTACTGGTGAGAAGGGAAAAAACTATAAATTTATATTCAAAGCATAATTCTAATTCACTATAAACATATACATTAAAAACACAGAAGAAATATGTCCAAAAGTGGCTGTTTCTGTATTGTTAGATTAAGGTTGACCTTTTTTCCTCTGATTGATCAACTTTTTCAAAGAAAACTTTAAAGATGTTCTAAACTGAACATCTATTTCACAACCAGGAAAAAAAAAATTACTGTTCTATCATATATTCTTATTATTAATACTTAATACTGCCACCAAATCTGAAAACCCCATCCAGCTTCAGAATGTAACTTAAAGGTTTTCCATACCTCACATTTCCCAAAAGAATTGTGGGAAGATACAAATTATAACCATAAGCTGACAAGACTTTTAAATGAGCATTTCGTGTCTTTCATCATCAAGCTATTGTTACTCTTTTCAGAGTAACTGCCTGGGGAGATCGCACATTTATTCTTAAAGGAAAAAAAAAGGCAAAATAACTCAATAAATTATTTTCTAAAGAAAGAGAACTTACACCTAGGCATTGAGGCTTCATTTACATGTAGGAAGGTTGGGGGGTGAGGAGTGGGTGGCGCTGACTAGGTTCTGCTGGGCTCTGGCCCTGAATGTTTAGAGAAGGCCCAAAGCTCTCTCTGGCCCTCGCGCTGGGTAACTGAGCATGTGGATACAGACCCTGTGGTTGAGGCTCACTGCACTTGGGACAAAGGTCAACTCGGAGTTTCCCACACAAAGCTCAGAAGCTGCCTTTCCAAAGCCACCAAGGCAGTGATAACCTCTGTATCACTTTTAGTTCGTCATCTGTTCTCTGGAGCTCTGTGAAGTTTGAAGTTTATAGTCACCACTGGCACAAATGAGGAAGGGCTCCGAGTCTGGAAAATTGGAAGTAAGGAAAACACAGGGCAGTGGTTGTGGCACGTTCTACCCTGAACGCTAGTATTAGATACTGGGCACGCACAGCAGGCAGGGCCTCCCTCACACACGCACTTGAGGTCAGCTGCTGGGCAATCCCCACAGACAGAAACCTCAGGGAGTGGTGGGAGTCGGGGGTGGGGCAGAGGCTTCTGCAATTTAAAACAAAGGGCTACTTGGAAGCTATGACCCTATGATCTTCCCTGACAGGAGAACTTGGGCAGGGAACTCACAGAGAGGTCAACAACTGTCCTGATGGCCTTTTCTTTCCTCTTCATGAAGTCATCATCCTGCAAGACAAGAATACACAGGGATGAAACAAGTCCTGTGTAAAGACTGAGACTCAATTAGAACGCTCAGCAATCTGTCTTAGTTGACTTCTCATCACAACTTTGTCTGAAAAAGTCTCAATTTTCTAACAAATTGGAATACACTGAGCATGAAAAAAGTGAGGGCCTCTGTCAATGGCTCCAAAACAGACCCCTACAGCTGGTAAGAAAAAAAGGAACCACAGAGTGTAGAGGCGAAGACAAGTGTTCTCAGTTCAAATCCTCTGAGTTCTGAGACCTCAGCAAGTTACCTCACCTCTAAGCCTCAGCTTCTCCAGGGGCAGGAGCGACCATAAGGATCAAGAAGCAGAAGGCATGTAGTGCGCTGGAACTGGAATGTAGCAGGTATCTGACAGAAATCAGCGGTTATTGTTGCTGTGATTACTACTCAACTGCTACTACAGGTGTTTTATCCTAAGCAGATAGTCTCTTGAAACGCTTCATACAATTATACAGAAATATGCCTGGAGAATCCCAGGGAAGGGTAAGCCTGGTGGGCTGCCATCTCTGGGGTCGCACAGAGTCAGACATGACTGAAGTGACTTAGCAGCAGCAGCAGCATGCTCATGTTCTTGTAATTTTAAAAAAGGTCTGGACCAAGTACCAAAATTGAGAGAAAAGGACAGAATTACAGAGCTTGGCACTCAGTGCCCATTAGAAGAGGGCAATTCAAATGAACCAGGAGGTCCAGTTTCAGTGCCGACGAGGTGGGTGCAGAGATGCCATACAGTTGGGTAGGAGCACAGGGGAGCCTGAACTTATTCTGTTTCTTCCAGGGGGTCCCTAACTGTGCATTCAGGTTCTCAGCTGGACAAGAAAAGAGCAGAACACTGACCTCAGGCAGACTGTAGGTTTTCTGGAACTGGGATATGGAGTAGGAGCGGATGTAGTCACCCATCTCTTCTTTTGTTTCTATAGCTCGCTTCACCAGCCACTGGGGAAGAAAGTGCAGAAATGTGAGCTGATGGGGATGAAACACGGTGAAGTAAAGACCAACTCAGAGATGGCACAGGTCCTGAACCTGAATCACAGAACATGAACTAACCAGGTGACAAGCAACCATCAATACGCACTGCTTTGCAGGGAAAACAGCAGCTGGGCATCTGGATGCTGAGATCAGGGGGACTGGAGCTGACAGCCTCAGAGGAACCTTTGAGCCTTGCTCCAGATGCCCAGGCCTCAGTTTCCTTCTCTGCTAAAGTGGAGGGCAGAGTATCATTTCCTTTCACCTCACAGAGCGACTGCGGGAGCAAATGAGACACAAGTACCAGATGGCTCTGTAAATACTGGAGCCCAACACAAACACAGCTGCTCCCCAAAGCTTCCTGTGTCTAATGGCAGACCTTAATGGACTCTCTCCATCTCGTGCTGCTTGTGCCACAGACCAGAGAAAGGAAAGAGAACCAGTGAAAATACCCAGCATAACCCTTGTCTGATAGGTGAAAAAATCCCTTGGATATTCAGATTTGAGACCACGTGTGCCAAGGACAAGCCTCAGACCTCAGACGTAGCTTAGCACTCACAGCACTCATCCAACACTGTAAGGTAATGGGCACTGACAGTGTTTTACAGAACTAGAAGCTCAGAGAGACGACATCAATCTGTCCAGTGATCCATAGCCAGCAGCTGCTGGCCACAACCCGGAGGGTCCACCAGCAGGACATAGCACGTCTGGGCTTCGTGCAATGCTTCCCAGATCTACGGAGCTGACATGTGCAAGGAGCCACTCCTCATGTCTGCTGACTTACAGCTCCAGGGAGCTGAAACATTTACCTGCACACACCCACACCCCACAACCTGGGGAAGGCCCAGGGACTCTAAGCATGAGAATGCAAAGTACAAAGACAACCTTTACTTTTCCTCCTGACTCTGCACTCATTCCCATTATTACTGAAGACCTTTCTGGAGGTGTGCCATGCTCTCTTCAGGGAGTTAAACATCTCAGGGGAAGTTTCTATACAGCTGTTGTGCTGCCTCAGAGGGCACAGCTGCACACAGCAGAGGGCTCCTGCTCAGGAACGGTGGGCAACTCAAGTAAAGGACATGCCAGGAAGCAGTTGCCCACAAAAGCAGTTCAGTTCAGTCACTCAGTCATGTCCGACTCTGCAACCCCATGAATTGCAGCACGCCAGACTTCCCTGTCCATCACCAACTCCAGGAGTTCACTCAAACTCATGTCCATCAAGTCGGTGATGCCATCCAGCCATCTCATCCTCTGTAGTCCCCTTCTCCTCCTGCCCTCAATCCCTCCCAGCATCAAAGCCTTTTCCAATGAGTCAACTCTTCACATGAGGTAGCCAAAGTATTGGAGTTTCAGCTTTACCATCAGTCCTTCCAAAGAACATCCAGGGCTGATCTCCTTTAGAATGGACTGGCTGGATCTCCTTGCAGTACAAGGGACTCTCAAGAGTCTTTTCCAACACCACAGTTCAAAAGCATCAATTCTTCAGCCCTCAG
>NW_011495032.1:3745130-3745647 GCF_000754665.1 Bison bison bison
AAGTAATGTCTCTGCTTTTGAATATGCTCTCTAGGTTGGTCATAACTTTCCTTTCAAGGAGTAAGCATCTTTTAATTTCATGGCTGCAATCACCATGTGCAGTGATTTTGGAGCCCCAAAAAACAGTCTGACACTGTTTCCACTGTTTCCCCATCTATTTCCCATGAAGTGATGAGACCAGATGCCATGATCTTAGTTTTCTGAATGCTGAGCTTTAGGCCAACTGTTTCACTCTCCTCTTTCACTTTCATCAAGAGGCCTTTTAGTTCCTCTTCACTTTCTGCCATAAGGATGGCATCATCTGCATATCTGAGATTATTGATATTTCTCCCGGCAATCTTGATTCCAGCTTGTGTTTCTTCCAGTCCAGCGTTTCTCATGATGTACTCTGCATATAAGTTAAATAAACAGGGTGACAATATACAGCCTTGACGTACTCCTTTTCCTATTTGGAACCAGTCTTTTGTTCCATGTCCAGTTCTAACTGTTGCTTCCTGACCTGCATATAGGTTTCTGA
>NW_011495032.1:3745747-3750652 GCF_000754665.1 Bison bison bison
TATAGGTTTCTGAAGAGGCAGGTCAGGTGGTCTGGTATTCCCATCTCTTGAAGAATTTTCCACAGTTTATTGTGATCCACACAGTCAAAGGCTTTGGCATAGTCAAGAAAGCAGAAATAGATGTCTTTCTGGAACTCTCTTGCTTTTTCGATGATCCAGTAGATGCTGGCAATTTGATCTCTGGTTCCTCTGCCTTTTCTAAATCCAGCTTGAACATCTGGAAGTTCATGGTTCACGTATTGCTGAAGCCTGGCTTGGAGAATTTTGAGCATTACTTTACTAGTGTGTGAGATGAGTGCAATTGTGCAGTAGTATGAGCATGCTTTGGCATTGCCTTTCTTTGGGATTGGAATGAAAACTGACCTTTTCCAGTCCTGTGGCCACTGCTGAGTTTTCCAAATTTGCTGGCATATTGAGTGCAGCATTTTCACAGCATCATCTTTCAGGATTTGAAATAGCTCAACTGGAATTCCATCACCTCCACTAGCTTTGTTCGTAGTGATGCTTTCTAAGGCCCACTTGACTTCCCATTCCAGGATGTCTGGCTCTAGGTGAGTGATCACACCATCGTGATTATCTGGGTCGTGAAGCTCTTTTTTGTACAGTTCTTCTGTGTATTCTTGCCACCTCTTCTTAGTATCGTCTGCTTCTGTTAGGTCCATACGATTTCTGTCATTATCGAGCCCATCTTTGCATGAAATGTTCCCTTGGTATCTCTAATTTTCTTGAAGAGATCTCTAGTCTTTCCCATTCTGTTGTTTTTCTCTATTTCTTTGCACTGATCTCAGAGGAAGGCTTTCTTATCTCTCCTTGCTATTCTTTGGAACTCTGCATGCAGATGCTTATATCTTTCCTTTTCTCCTTTGCTTTTCACAGCTATTTGTAAGGCCTCCCCAGACAGCCATTTTGCTTTTTTGCATTTCTTTTCCATGGGGATGGTCTTGATTCCTGTCTTCTGTACAATGTCACGAACCTCCGTCCAAAGTTCATCAGGCACTCTATCTATCAGATCTAATTCCCTTAAATCTATTTGTCACTTCCACTGTATAATCATAAGGGATTTGATTTAGGTCATACCTGAATGGTCTAGTGGTTTTCCCTACTTAAAGCAGTGGTCAGAAGTAACTCTAGGAGTACTCTTTTGTTGCTAGAATCCTCCATCTGTTTCTATCACTCCACTCCACCCCAACTCCAGACAGTAACCTCAGGCACTGACTAAAATCCAGGGGTGCAGGAGCTGAGGATCAGATGACATTTGGGGCTACTCCAGCCTCTCACCCACACCCCAGCATGGACCCTGGACATCTCAGGAGGCTGACTCCTGCTTAACTCAATTTCACTCTGCTTTCCTTCCCACCTGGAGATCCACTTTCTGGCCTTTCATAGTTGTTGCCTTTTCAAATCTGCCTCTGTTAATTAGATCTACACTGAGTTATTACTTGGCTGGATCCTGGAGAACATGCTCTGATGAGGAGGGCAAAGCCCACTGAGTCACAGGATTCCCTTAGAGACACCATGGCTCTGTTTCGGAGTTCCCAACCTGAAGAGCTGAGGAGGGAGCCTCTAGGATAGCCAAGCTCTGCCGCAGGGCCCTAGCTTTCAAGAACAATATCTACCTTCACAGGATTCACATGCCTCATGTAGAAGAAAAACATGTGACCTGGAACTAAGTAGCTGGAAGTCATTCCGCTGTCCCGCTGCATTCAGAGTCACCATAGCTGTGCTAAATGGCAAGAACTAGGGTGGTGGACCTCAGACCCACACAAGAAAGGTGTTCAGCAGGTCCCAGCGACTGGTCTACAATTGTTCTCTCACTTGTGTCCAACAAAACAGGAAACAAAACCACAGGCATGTGGTGAGTTTCTCACAGTGCTAAATGTAGTTAGTTGGAAAGACTGTTCTTTATTCTCAGAGTGAGGGTTAAATGGCCTTTCAAGAAATGATAGAAAAAGCAAAATAACTGTTACTTTTAACAATGTCCTTGCCTGCTAAAATACAGGTGGCAACCACAGATCAACCTCCATTTTTGCTTTAAAATTTTGCAGGTCCACAAAATTAAGAAGGCTGGTAACCATTTAGCTGAAGCTCTCACATCCAGACAGGAAACCCAGGCATTCCATTCAGAACACAGACCATCAGAGACTCAGGATACCCAAACCAACGGCAGAAAATCACCTTCACGCTCTTCTCATATTTGGACTATCATTTTGGTCCTCCAAGTTCTAGCACAGGACTGAGTAAAGTCTAGTCACAAGAGATTCAGGTTGAGGCGGAAAAGGCAACAACTTCACAATATGAGAGTGTTGGAGGTTTCTGTAAGAATTTCCACAGGGCCCCTACTTCCTATTTTCACAAAAGGATGGGGGTACATTCCTCTAACGGACATACACGTCAGATCCTGAGTCAAAGTACTAGCCTCAAATGTACAAATTTCATTTACGAATTTCATATTTAATTTGAATAGTTCAGGGGAAGATTCGCAGCAGCAGTAACTACCACAGAAACAACTACGTAACACTTAGAAAGCACTGACTGGAACACGCTAGCCCTTCAGCCGTGTGCTTTACACATGGTAACTTGTTCAACTTTTGTTCTATCAGGTAGCTGCTATTATTATCTTCCACTTAACAGGTAAGAAGTTAAGACATCTGCCCAAGATCAGACAGCTGGAAAGTGGCAGAGTCAGATTTGAACCCAAAAAGTCTCCAGAGTCCAGGCTCTTAACCGCTACACTACATAAACTTCACAGAATCAGTGAACTTCTCTAGCAGGGGCGGTGTGGTTTTCCTCTGGGTGGCTGCACGGTGGTGGAGGGGGAAAGTGCAGGTTTAGGGACAAGGAAAAACTTAGAGGAATCTGCCTCTCCACTCCCTAGTTCTCTGCCCTTAAGCAAACTGATTATCCACTATGAGTCGCACTTTTCTCAGATGTAAGACTGGGATTACAACAGATGCTTCAAGCAACTCTATTAGGACCTGAGGCTAAGTGCTGTCCATACAGCAGGTAACAGAGAGAGTCCTTTTACTCCTCCTCTCTCTGTGGTACCTGGAGGAAAGTCTGAGGCACAAAAACCACACAGAATACAGGGACCTGTACAGCATGAGCCACTTCATTACGGGGTCTCAGAAAAGAGCTGGGCTAGAGATAAGTCTCATTAGAAATTTAGTCCTCAAATAAGGACTGAATGCCTACAAAATGCCAGACGTTCCATGAGGTGCCAGAGACACAGGACTGAGCAGGACAGTCCTGATACCTGCCCATGAAAGACAGAGATAAATAACCAGACACTTTGATGCACATGGTCACAAATATGGTAAGGAAGATCCCTGTGAAGGTAGGGACTATGCTGTGTAAGAGAATACAGCAAAAGAACCTGCTCTAGATCTGGGGGTCAGGGGAGCTTTCTTGAGGAGACCTGGAACTGAGAGCTGAAAGGATGAAGGAAAGGAGAGAAGGGAAGAGCTTCCCAGGCTGAGAGAAAGGCCCACGACAGGAAAGTAGTATGTGGGAGGAAACTGGAAAGAAAGCCAGGGGGCTAGAACATAAAGAACAAAGAAAACAAAGAATAAATTGAGGCTGGAGAGACAGAAGGGAACCAGAGCATGGGGGCCTCCCAGAAGGGCAATGAAAAGCTACTTGTGGGAAACATTCAAAGATAGAACAGGTGACTGAGTGGAATGAAGGTAGACTGAATACTGGCAACTTCTGAGGACAACATTAGGGAGTGCAGTCATGTTCTGTGGCCAACAAATCCATGCCACACCCATCAGATCCAGGATCTAGGCCAGAGAGCCCAAAAGCCAGACCCATTACAGGAATGCCGATGTTCAGAGGACAAGAAACCCCTCAGCCGCTCTCACCTGGACAACAGGAAATATGTGAATAAAATCCATCCCCTGGATCTGGTGGGGCTCCAGCTGGTGTGGACATTTCATTCTTGGCAGGACGGAGACGATTTTTTCCGATAGAGCTCTGCTCGGAGGGAAACAACAAGCCAAGAGTGAGAACGCCTTATGTGGCTCTTAAGACATCCCTACCCACTGGGCTGCATTCCAGAGGGATCCGGGGCTTCTCAACACCAGACTAGGACCACATTTCTCCTGGATGACAGCAAAGTCAAAAAAATAAGCACAATTTAGACCTGTGTGCATGTAAGGCCACATAAGGTAAATTGCATTCACCCTTAATTCCAAGATCATGTTCATCCTACTTTTTATAAGAAAACATTTTGTTTCTTCATGATGTTATGGTGGTAGCTATTTTTTTTTAAACATCCTTACACAGTAAAATAAAATGTTATTAGTGCTGCATGTTCTACATTTCACTTTGTTGTCTTTCTTTTTCCAAAAGTCTGGAAACAACTAGGTTAAACATTTTTTAAAAATGTTCTAAATATCATTCGTGTGTGCATAGTTGCTCAGTTGTGTCTGACTCTTTCGTGACCCCATGGACTGTAGCCCACAAGGCTCCTCTGTCCATGGGATCCTCCAGGCAAGAATACTGGAATGGGTTGCCATTCACTTCTCCAAGGGATCTTCCCAACCCAGGGGTTGAACCTGGGTCTCATGCACTGCAGGCGGATTCTTTACTGTCTCAGCCACCAGAAGTTGAAAAATCATCCAGGCAACAAATTAATTACCAAACTTTGTGCCAGGTGCCCAGAATATTAAGACAAAACATGAGGTCTCAGGCTTGTGTGGAAAAAAAAATTTTGAAGTTTCTATTCTGTTAAGAAATATTTTTGAAATAAGCAATAGCCTTTAATTTTGATACTCTAAAATTAATCCTAGATTTGGAGGAACCACTCTTTTTCCAGAGAAGACGAGTTTTCAGCTTCTCACAAGGGACATGATCTCTCTCTTCCACCTTGCTTGGTCCTCCCCTGAAGTGGCTGGGGGAGAGGAG
>NW_011495032.1:3750752-3755032 GCF_000754665.1 Bison bison bison
CCGGAGGCAGGCTCTCTGAAGCCCAGAGCATATCTGACCTCAGTCAGGAGGTGAGTACCCACCCCCACTGGATGCCCAGCTGAGCCCTGGCCCGGGTGGGACAGTTTTATGGCAGGAGTGAAAAAAGGACGTGTGTGCAAGTTCGTTTCACCACAGATTTAAATCTGTGATCAGCTGCTATTTGATCTCTGATTATCTGGTTTCTATTTCTTGTATCTTCGTCGGATCAGATTCAAGAGGAGAGAGAACAGAGGTTTTCAGTGGGCTTGCTAACCCACAAAGCCATGGTACATAGCCTAGAAACTGAGAAATAGTCCAAGCTGTGGTCTTGTGGGGCCATACGGAGAAATGGGGGCTCCTGGCTCAGCCTACATGGACAGTTTAGGTTATATTCTCATCTAAGACATTAAAAAATTTCAACCAGAGTGGCCTCATCTACAAGTATCAGACTATTTTCTAACAGATAAAGGCCATGGTTACAAGGTCAGCAGGTTCTTACTAGAGGCTTCAATTACAGCAAGTTTTGGGTCTATCTACCGAAAAGGTATCTCTTGTGCAAAGAAATCTTGCACACTTTTGTCTTTCTGCAGTTCCACAATCCTTTCCAGGAGACAGACATCCTTAAGACCAACACCTAACTCAGGCCTGGATAAGAGAAAATATCTAACTTAAGTTTCCCTTAGCACGTTTCATGCCCTCGCTCTTGGTAGGAACTAAGTAACCTTGGAACAGAAGCCAAATGGCTCCCAGAGAAGGCTCCCCAGAGAACACACCACACAACCATGTTTATATCTACAGTAGCTTCACAAGGCAGGAGCAAGCTTAAAGCTGCTGAGTGGAAACAGTCATAATCATAACATCAAGTCCAATACGTTAAGAGAAAAACAGGTGAAGAGGAGACGTCTGCTCCCTTACTGCACGCACTCACAGAAGGCAGGACTACCCACCTTCCAGGAGGGGAGGATGTGGGAGGACATGTTCACTGCAAACAGAAGCAGGGTGTTATTCATCCAAAAGGTCTGAGGCGTGGAAGCAAAGTGTCATCTGACTCCCAGAGGCCCTGTGGGTCCTCCTTTCTAAGTAGCCCATCCTCAGGACACAAGTATCTTCTCTGTCCCAGCAGGGAAGCCTGTGGTTGCCCAGCTCCTCCTGGGGTCCGAATGGGACAGTTTGGTAGAAAAGACTGACACACTCATTTGGCAACATTATCTAAAGCTCTCTCTCTGATAAGTTTTACTTTTTAATTTAATGTCCGTAAGACTCCCATGTCTTGTTCCTTAATTTCTTTGAAATTTGTGAGGGGAAGAAATGGGTGCTTAATTGGCTCTGCTCCCCAGATTCCAAGCTTAGCAAGTGAAGATGGTCACACTCTGGCTTCCAGTCCTTGCTTGGGCAGGTCTAAGAATTCACTCACACCGGGACCACCTAGCCAAGTCACGTTCTGGTTTGGCAGGAGGTGAGCTCCCTCTAGTGGCTACAGATTTGTGGTTCTATGCAGGGAGGGTTACTGATAGCCCATACCATTCAGAAGCTTAAAAATCAGAGGCTGGGACACCAACACCATCCAGCCAACCCTCCACCTTCAGGCAAGGTTCTCCCTGGCCACTCCTCAGAAACGGCCTACTCTCCCAGTTCATAAAGGCCCTGAGGGAAGGATGCCCAGGATCATCTTGAGGTTTACAACCCTGTTAAACCTGCCTCCCAGAAATGACTACCAAGTGTGCAGTGTCAGCAGAGTGTAGAAGAAGCTGAAGGTACTATTAATACAAAGGGGTGGGGATGTGGGAGAAAACAGGCCGGCTTGGGGGCAAAAGTCAGAAAGACTTCCTGCAGAAACCTACCAGTCTCCATTTGGCTTTTCCCTGGAGCTCAAAGTGGATCCTCTGACTTTCTGAAAATCAGGGCAAATAACAATTGCAGAGGTCACCAGACAGGTTTCCCAGTCTATGCTTTTAACACACCCACTTTTCATTACCGGAGATAAGTTTGGTTCCTCTCGTTTTCTAAGTGTTCAGTGCACTGTTTCCTCCTCCACTGCAAACAGTGTGAAAGACAGTGAGTTAAACCAGGGTCTAAATTCCAAGCTCCACCACCCACTGTGGTACTTTTGGCGAGCCACCGGTCCTTCTGGTCCAACACTACCATCATAACATGAGGGAAAATCCCTGTCCTGCCTATTCAAAGGTTGCTATGAAGGTTAAATAATAAAGTGCACATGCTCTCTACATAGGCGCCTAATAAACATGTGTTGATGTGTGTTGTAGAAATGAACTTGGTTACAAGCCTAAAATCTTATTTATGGACCTTGGAACATAGCACTCTGTGGTGATGGGATTTTAGGACAAACTGGGGATGCAGAGGGGAAGTTCAGGGAACCCACATGAAAGAAGGATCAAGAAGGAGGATGAGGCCCCAATGGAGGCCCACCCACAAACGAGGCCCATATGTGCCCCAATGGAGCACAAATGGAAGATAAGCATGCCCTGTGAGGCAAGTGTGGACTTTAGAGATGGTACTGCCCCCTCCCATCAGCTGGGATGCACAGAGGCGCTGCAAGCACACGGCAATATTAGTCTGAGTTGTACCAAACCAGAAACTTTGTGGGAGGTCCCCAAACACAGAACACAGACTCAATGGACATGAGTTTGAGCAAACTCCGGGAGGTGGTGATGAACAGGGAGGCCTGGCATACTGCAGTCCATGGGGTCACAAAGAGTCGGACATGACTGAGCGACTGCACTGAACTAACTGTACCAAACCAGAAACTTTGTGGGAGGACCCCAAACACAGAACACATCCCAAAACCAAACAGAAAAGATTTTGGATAATTCAGTGCACTGTGGCTATGACACTTCTACAGATAATAGACACTTAACTTCCTGATGAATCTGCTAGGAGTCTGCTGGGTCTTTACAAGTAAACCCTGTCCTTAGCTTTGCTTTCACATCAAGTACTTACAGGAAAAATAATACACCCTCAACTCCTTAACCAAACCCTGTGGCGGCAGATGTGCTTCAGAACTCACAATTCTTTAGATGTTGTAGCTTAGTAGATTAAGGGATATATACTATGTATTATATGGAGAAGGCAATGGCACCACACTCCAGTACTCTTGCCTGGAAAATCCCACGGACAGAGGAGCCTGGTAGGCTGCAGTCCATGGGGTCACTGGGAGTCAGACACGACTGAGCGACTTCACTTTCACTTTTCACTTTCATGCATTGGAGAAGGACATGGCAACCCACTCCAGTGTTCTTGCCTGGAGAATCCCAGGGACGGGGGAGCCTGGTGGGCTGCCGTCTATGGGGTCACACAGAGTCAGACACGACTGCAGTGAATTAGCAGCAGCAGCAGCACTATGTATTATGTAAGACCCACTGAAATCCATAGCAGCATCCTATCATCAAAGAAATGAGTATTTCTGTAGCAAAATTTATGAATATTCACATAAGTGGGATCAATAAAGACCATAAATAACCTTAAGTCAGTCGGGTCATGTTTTGCTTCCAATTAAAGTTTTATATTCACACTTCAAAGAAAAAAAACAAAACACCAACATTTTCACTGTTTTTTAGATTTCAGAAATACAGACTGAGAATCCTAGCTTACAAAGAATGCAAAAGAAATCCGAGAACATCAGAGGTGCCACAGGTGTAAGAGGCAATCAGCTCAAACTGGAAAAGAAAGAGGCTTCAACCAAGAGTGTACTCGAGAAGGCAGAGAATTCATGTTAGTCAACAGACTGATTAAGAAGCTGGCTGATCTCAGCTACAGGTAAAAGTACATGCTTCTTTGTCAACAAGAAAAAAAGGCAATCAGAAATGCAAGGGGGAAAAAAAGCTTTGTAAACATGAAGCAAAATGCAGTGTGCTTGACTCTCAATGACTTCCAGCGACCACCTCCACTCGCTTGGGCCAAATACTTCACAGTCATCCTCCACGCTCCCTTACTCACACTCTAAATCAAATATGCCATGAGACCCTGTTGGTTCTACCTTTCAAACAGACCCAGAATGCCACCACTACCGGCCCACTGCCCAGGGGAGGATTACTGTAACACGCTAAAGAATCTCCCTGATTGCACCTTCACTCCTTTAATTCAGTATTCAGAGGAGGGGTCCTTCTTAAACACAGAACATACTGTGTTCTTCCCCTGCTCAACGCCCCCCACCCCCATGGATTTCCCACCTGATGCAGAGTAAACCCCAAGTCCTAAACCTGACCTACAAAGTGCTACCTGATCTGTCCCATGACCTCTCTGCACTTCCATCTGCTGCTGCC
>NW_011495032.1:3755132-3763061 GCF_000754665.1 Bison bison bison
CCTCCCCACAGCCCCACCCCCACCACACTACACTCTAGGCAAGCTTCTGCGTGGGCCTTCACACTGGCAGTTCCCTCTGCCTGGAACCCTCATCTCTCAAGTCTTAACTCTAGTATCACTTTCTCAGTGAAGCCTACACCAACTTAAACCACAACTGCCTGCCATCCTACGTCTCTCCTCATACCCTTTCCTGGGTTTAGTTTTTTTCATAGCACATATGTCTACACACATGGTACTTATTTATTAGATTAGTTTTTGTCTGTCTCCTCCAATAGACTCTAAGCTCCATGAGGATAGCACATTTTTCATTAATGCATCCAGAACATTATGAATATAAGGGTTCAATAAATCCACCATTATGGTCCAGAAAATTACCATTCTTTTTCTGACCCCATCACAAATCTTAATTCTTATTGCAAACACTGTTAATAGATTTACTTTTAGAATTTACCTGTAGATAAAGCATGGACAACTTAACTGGTACTATAGAACAGACTATAAACAGGAGAAACTATATTAATGGGTCAAGAAATAGAAACTTAAATAGAGCAAAATTATGCAAGCAATCATAGAAAAGAAAGACAATAATTAAAAGAGTGGAAGTTGGAAGACAAAGGGGATGTAGTGAGTGGTACAGGTGAGCCAACTTCTTCCTCTCATTGGACTTGAAACAGTGTATACAAAGGTGGAGACATATTAGTGACCACAATGAAGAATCTAAAACCTAGACAGTCAAAGATAACTCTTTCCAGGGAATAAAACTAGGGTGTAAAATGGGAAAGGGAAGAGACATCCACTGCATGTTTTGCTCCCTTTGGTAGTATCTGAATGTTTCTTGTACCTTCACGTATGTAACACCTCAATAAAAATAAAAGAACAAGAATACACTCCCCTGCTGAGTTGAACTGGATCATCGGGAGCAGAGCCACACACCTGGACTCCACTGCAACCCCCCAAATGAACTTTTCTCTGTGGGTGGCTGGACATGATGCCATAGCCCGCACACACAGGTGTCAGGATGCAGCACCCACTATTCATGGCTGGGCACTGATAGCAGTATTACTGTGTCAAACAGCATGAACTCCTTAACAAGGAGCCAAGAATGCCTTTTGGTCTTAGTGTTAAGGATTTTGGTGATTCCCAGGGACTAGTTTTTCTTCTACTATATGGAAAGTATAAATTGGATAATTTATTTTTTCTTCTTTTCATGTTTTTTCCTTCTTTTCAGCCAAATCTGTGTCCCATCCTTAGGAAAACAGGGCCTTCTGGCTCCTCACAGTTGTGTTCTTTACCCTCAATTCTGCCTTTCCTTCCCTTTTTTACCCTTTTTGCTTTGCTTAACTTTTCCACTATTATTGCTCCCCATGCATGCTCATAAACCATCTTTAATCCATTTACGGGAGGACAAGGCTTCAGAAAAATGAGTAAGTAAATCACAGAATCCTATAGATCTGAGATCACAAACCCTCTTTCTATACATAAAGGAAGGCTTGCCCAAGGTCACACAGCTGTCCACTGGCAGGGCTGGGCAGAACTGGCATCCCAATGATCTCACGAAATCATCAAGTCCCTGGTAAGCTACAGAAGATCAGCCAGGGCACCCTTCCAGGATGTCATTGGCAAGGACACAGGCAAAGTGAGGCTCTGCCTTATGCAGAGGCAACAGGGCAGGAAAGATTCCCCTCCCTTCAACTATCCAACTTCCATCCAAATTCAATGCCTTTGGAAGGAGATATTCAAGCAATCAACAGAAATTCTGATCAACAAAAAACACCAGAAATAGCCTATTAACATCATAATAATATTAGATGACTCTCATGTGTTAGCTGTGTGACCTTGGCTTCTTTTAGTCCATGAGTGAAGCATCTGACACAACCTTTGGCACACAGCAAATGCTCAAGATTTAGCTCCTTTCTCACTGTTGAGGCTCATCCATGGAAAGCCCAATAACTTACATTTTCTGACCTATTGTAGAGTTCTCCTGAAAGAGTAAATCAACATCCACATCAAAGTTGCAAGTGGTGATGCACCAGGTCATTCCTCCCACCACCTGTAAGACATAAAAAAAATACCTATTTTCTCTTCCTAGTTTGGGAAGAAGGGAAGAAGTGCAAGGCAGATAAAATAGAAACAGTTTTTATATACAAAATTGTGTATCCTCAGAGAGAGACAATATGTGTCCTGGCTCCATCCATTGCAACTCATCTAAACTGCTGCTGCTGCTAAGTCGCTTCAGTTGTGTCCGACTCTGTGCGATTCCAGAGATGGCAGCCCACCAGGCTCCCGAGTCCCTGGGATTCTCCAGGCAAGAACACTGGAGTGAGTTGCCATTTCCTTCTCCAGTGCAGGAAAGTGAAAAGTGAAAGTGAAGTTACTCAGTCGTGTCCTACTTTTAGCGACGCCATAGACTGCAGCCCACCAGGCTCCTCCGTCCATGGGATTTTCCAGGCAAGAGTACTGGAGTGGGTTGCCATTGCCTTCTCCCATCTAAACACCACTGCTGAATAAAGCTTTCTGCCAGGACAGGAACAGTCTGGATCCACACTGTTTAGTATGGTGCTGCCAGCCACACATGGTTATTGAGCACTTGAAACATGTGGCTAGAAGACTGAGAAGCTGCCTTCTAAGATTAAATGGATGTATGATGCATAGATTCTCTTTATACCAATGGGGACAGACATTAACTCTCAGCTGAGAGAAGCCTCAATCCAGTTACAGTCAAGTGCAAGACAGCAGAAGTGTTACGAGTTTTATGGACCAGATATGTGGGTAGCAAGGGGCACATTCTGTGGCTTATTACTCAATTTCCATACATCCCATTTTTTTCCTACCTAAAGGAGATGAGAATCTGTACTCTATTTTGTCATGGGACTTCTCTGAGATGCAAATGAGACCAAAGCTAAAAATCCATTTGAAACAAAACCTTTATAGACACAGCTTGATCTTAGAAAAGATCAACAATGAATCTTATCCCTGGCTATACTGTGGACTCATGCGAGATGCTTAATAAAATACAGATTCCAGTCCCAAGCCCACACCTAACAAACCAGAATTTCAAAGGCTGAGACCTAAACATCCGTATTACAAAAGAACCTGTTACATGCAGACAGGGCTTTGGCCCACGGGGGAACTCAATGCTTCCTTCTACCAGGAAGTTTGCCTGGCATGTCCTGGTTGATCTGGATGCTTCACTTCTGTGCATAGTTCATTGTGGCACTTAATGAATTGTGCCATTTATTCTACATGCGTTGGTTTACTGTCTCTCTTCCCTGCTCTTCATAAGTCAGGCCCTTTGAGTACAAGGTCTTTGTTCTTATCCTTGTGCTCTCAACCCTACTACTATTCCTTATGTGTAAGAACTGTTCAAGGTTCTGCCGAATTAAATGACTTCATCCAACAGCGACTTCTTCCTTCTCCAAACCTAGCATTCAGAGCCCAGAGAATACCTGGCAACTATCTGTGAGCATCCCAACTTGGGATGAAAGTGAAAGTTAAAGTTGCTCAGTTGTGTCCAACTCTTGGTGACCCCATGGACTGTACAGTCCATGGAATTCTCCAGGCCAGAATACTGGAGTGGGCAGCCATTCCCTTCTCCAGGCGATATCCCAACCCAGGGATTTCCCAGGTCTCCCGAATTGTAGGCAGACTCTTTATCAGCTTTATCAACTTGGGATAGCTCCCTATTAACTTAAATTACTTTATCTTACAAGCTTTATTTTCCCACCCAAACTTTAAGCTCCTTGAAAGGAGAAACTATTGATTTTGCTTATTTGTATTTCTCAATCTTCGTGCACAAAATGACCTGAAGGTGTATTTTACTGATACATGATTATTTTAATAGGAAACAAAAACTTCCATAATGAATCTGAATCCTGGAGAAATGCAACATGGATAGAGAGAAAGAAAAATACAATCTCTTCTTCCTTTCCATGGTAAACCATGCCATCCTAACAAAAAAATACCCTACTGCCATGGTAAACCATGACATCCTCACAAAGACTAGCCTAATGGTTAGAAAGATTTCCTCTTACCTTGTCAAAAGGTGATAAGCCTTTAATTCTTGCCCTGAAATACCCAGCTGCAACCAAGAGCTCCAGAATTTCAGTCAACTTGACATTCTGCTCTTCATCTTCTCTTGTTTCTACCTAAAACGAAAGCAAAAGGCTGGTAAAAGCTACCTTGAATAAAGGAACACCAGGTATATTCCCTGATACCACAGACTCACTGCCAGGGAGCATATGATATTGGCAATTATCACTGTGTTCATGCAGTAACGTGGAGACACAGTGCTGCCAAAGTCACACAGAACAAGGTCCCCGCTCAACAAGCTGTTAATCATCATAGATGGGGGAGAAGACATGCACAGGTGTATCGACTGCTCAGCAGCTGCTGAAGGAATCCAGGGAAAGGAAGACTTCAGCACATTTACCACCCTGTTCTCTAACATGTGTCTTATATAGCAGCTTCTCAACTGGATTATAAACTCCTTTCAGATGGAACAGGTGGTGTGTTTTGTTTGAACTTTACACTCATCTTGGTTCTAGAAGTTACTGACAAGAGGGGCAAGAACAAAGAATTCAATCATGTGGCCCCCTCTGCACTTTGATCTCTACAGCAAATACAAGGAAGGCTTTCAACACAGACATATTACAGGGTTATTACTACCATGTAACAGGGCTGCCTTAAAAATAATATTTACTTGATACATTTAAATAGGATTTGATTTAAACAGTCTTTATTTGTATCCTACCTTCACTCCAGGCTGTTAACTCCAAGTTCAATATATCTAAATACACTAGTACTTTTGCCTCCATACATTTTACTGAACTGTGCCTTTCCTGTCTTCCATTATTGCAGACAATAAACAACTCCTCTCTACAGAAAACAATGTCAAAATACCCTGGTTCATAGCCTCATATCCACCTCTGACTGTTCCTTTAGCCAACAGTGCCTGATAAATCTTCCTTAATTATGCAACTCACATTTGTCCTATCTTCCATTTGCATGTCATGCCAGGACAATGGCAACTGCCTCTCAATCTTTCTTCCCTAATAGTCTATCCTGCTCATTCCTTCCTAGATCACAGCTTTCCCATCACCCCTCTTTAGTTTAGCATCCGGCCCTCATCGTTAAGGCATCACTCATTGTCTACCAGCTAAGTTCCAAATGTCTTGGTTTTGCATTCAGATCTTGGGTTGTAAACTATCTTTTCAGCTCCATCCTTTACCTCCCACCAAAACAATCCAGACACAGCTGTGGCCAACCTAAACAAGCCCTGCTCATTCTCATTCCTTCACCGCTCTTCTGATATTCTCCAACCACCCAGATACCGCCTTCAAACTCCAGCTCCTATTTAATGTCATCTCTGCAGCTTAAAATGGTCATTCCTTTCCATTTCTATTTTATTTATAGTCTGTCATTCATACAATTACTAACCTCTTCTGAGTGGCATGCCTGTCTTTCCAAATAGACTATTAGCTGGTTGGGTGGGGGGGCGGTGGCATATATTCCATCTATTAGCCACGCATCTTTATCTCTCTGTTCTGAACAGCGTTAGGCTCCAAGAACACACTTATTAAATATGGAATGACATGCTTACCATCAATCACATAAGTTCCATGACCTAAGCCAGTCATGTATTAACAACATGTTTTCATAGTCATGACACTGATAATGTAAAGTCAAGTTTATTTTAAAGTACAAACTTTCAGGCGAAGGAGCACACATGTTAACACACAGTTGAACATGGAATTATTAAAGAGACTGTTTATCTCCTGCAACAGGCGGTGATGGAGGCGAAAGCCTTGTGACACTGCTCATTTTACTTCCCTCTCAAATGACGCTGGTCCAGGCTAGCAAAGATTCTGAAGATTAGCATTCACTAATTCCTAGCAGATATGCAAAAATAAATATTAATTATTCACACCTTCTCTTCCTTGCAAAAGGTCTGTGATGGTTGAGAACCATCTACAAGTAGAGAGATTCAAATAAGAGAAAATAAAGAACAGTTATGGTTCACAAAAATAGAACAGAAAAGGAAAATGGGATAATATAAGTATTTTCTTAAAATTCCTGGGATATAAAAAAGGAATCCTTCATTTGTTCAATCACGTATCATGAAGACACTTCCAAGAAGAGGACAATACATCAGGACAACCCGGGAGGGTCCTCCCTGTCGCACCTTGTACCTAATGGGCACCCACTGCCCACACCTTAGCGAGCGTACAGCCCACACTTCCCATCTACCCACCCCAGAATGGAGAAGTGTACTTCTGCAATGTACCTTGTGAAGTAATTTTCTTGCACAAGACAATGAATGGGGAATGTTAATAAGACACCAAATCCACTTCATAGGTTAACATTAAAACAAAATGCAAAAGGGTCACTAGCTAATATGCAGTGAATGAAAGAATACTCTAGCTTGAAGTCATAAACATCACCAGGCTGGGTAACACATCCAACTCTTAAAACTAAAATTCGAATAAAAAGGAATGCTGTAAGCTCTTAAACTAGGAACACTAAACTGTCAGTTGTCTCGGACGATAGTTCATGTAAGCTGGAAGGCAGGGCCATGTCTAGCTATCTCTCTTTCCTTCACATACATACAAGCTTTTACAAAGTTAAATTTAATGAAATAACCGGACTAGTGATAGCTTAATGACACATACCATTCATATTCATACATACTAGTCTTTGAACTAAGTGAATCCTGTTTGCCTAACTGTCAGGAACTTGGAAAAGTGACAAATTAGACCGAGTCTCCTGACAGTGAAGGGTTAAACAAAGGACAAAGGAGGTGCAAGTTGTTGTTGTTGTTGTTTCTAGAAAGACCCTACTGGTGGTACACTGGGGCAAAGAATTAAAGGGATTTAAATTAGAACCTGGGAGATGAGAAACAGTCCACAGCAAAGTGCCAGGCAAAAAACCTGATGAGAGCCTAGAATTTAAAAAGGCAAAAAAGAAATATAAAATCAAATCACAGAACAGATTCTAGTCTTCACAAACCCTGGTCCATCAAAGCAACTCGCATGTCAAGTGTTACCTAACAGAAGGGTTCTGACATTACCCTTGCTAGGTTTTCTGAAGATGATGAAATGGATTTGCATTCTGGGAGCAAACACTGACAGATTAATTCTGTTCTGCAATCACTACATCTCCAGCTTTTATGCACAGAACAGTGATCCCTCAATAAATGGTACTAGTGGGATTTAAGAACTAAGGATTTGGGGAGGAAGGCAAAGAAGCAAGACTGGCCCCAGGCAGTTAAGTGTGAAGGGACCACGCACCATGTCAAGGAATCAGTCCTTCTGACAAATACCTGCTTCAGAACCTTAGGAAGGGGACAGAGGCGCAGCATGGACTCCATTTCTTTCAAGAATCTAGTAAACTAGACTAGCTTTTGAGTAAATCAACTGGAAGAGAGCACAGATGCAAAACGTCTAGCTAAGTAATATTTGCGCCAAAAGGAAATGCACTTTTCCTCTCCTCCCAGATAATGTGTGTATAAATCCAGAAACCGCTGATCACCCCGTCCCTCGGGATCGACTGAGTGCTTAATAACAAACACCTCTGGAAGGAGAGGCAGCCTCTCTACCTTCTGGAAAAGCAGCGACGTTTCCGCCCGGCCACTCCGCACGGACGGAGAGCGCGTCTCCACCGCGGACACCGCGGTGCGCTGACCCGGCCGGACACGACCTGGAGCGCGCCCTGCTCCCAAACTTCCTCCAGCCAGCCTGGCCCGGCGTGGGGACAAACGCAGGGAGGCAATCCCCCCCGACACTACGGCGGGGGTGCCGGCCGCCAGGACCCCGTGGGCCCGGGAGGCGGCGATAGGCGCCACAAGGTCACCGCCCTTTGCACAACCCGAGCCCGGACCGTCCCAGCGCGCGTCTCGTGACTACTGGACGCAGGAGCCTCGGTCCTCGGGGC
>NW_011495032.1:3763216-3799261 GCF_000754665.1 Bison bison bison
CCCAGCACCGTTTGAAGTTAGTCTCCGCCCATGTCCACACTGGGGAACTAGCCTGGCCCCCAGAGGACAGGGCCGGTGTTGGGGAAGCGGACATATCTGAGAAAGGAGGCGGGGAGCCCTAAACGCTGCTGGATCTCCCGGTGCCTGCGACCCCGCAGGCTCGGCCCTCGCTCGGAAACCCGGACGTGTCAGGGAGGGAGGAGGGGTTCCTTACCTCCGGGAGACCCTGGCCTTCCGGCCCCTTTGACAACCCCATGATCCCCTCGGACCGCCCTGAGGCGGCAGCGAAGCCCGCCGAGCGTCCGGAGGAAGCTGTCCCCGGCCCCGAAGCTGCTACCGGGGTGGAGTGCAGAACGGAAACTTCCTCCGCCGCCGCCGGGAGCCTGGAGCGCTGCAGCTCGGTGGAGCATGCGCGCTGGGGCGGGAGTGTTGCGCGACTGCGCCTGCGCGAGGGCAGCCCCGGGCAAGGCCCGGACCCTCGCTGGCAAGGAGGTGTAGTCCGGGCCGCTTGACGCTGTCCACGTTCCGCGTAGCTTCGCGCCGGGGCTCTGCATGTTCATCCGAGGTGCTTTATAAAAGGATTATTCCTCAATCTTGGGGAAGGTTTGTATCCTGCCTCCCCTCTCTGCTTCTCACGGGCATCGGATGCCCCAAGTGGGTTTGGTCCTCTCTGTGAGCCGAACTTCGGAAGCCCGGTTGCTCCCGAATCAAGGCTTGAGCAATGATCAACTTGGCTATTCAGACCCGGGCTGGTTCTAGTTCAGAATCGGGGTGTCCCCTGAGTTACACGCACTTGGGCAAACTTCTTGATATACGGACCAGGGAACCGAGTCCCCAAAAAAGGATTGTTAGGCTCGCTGCCTTCCTTCAGCCAGTGAGTGCATCGTGTTCACTCACCCTAACCACCCTCCGTTTCATGTTCTGCTGAGAGGAAAGTCATCTCTGAGGATGCAACTCCTGCAATGATGTCATTGTAGTTACACCATTTACCTGAAGCATACCTTGTCGGTCCCAGAGAATGGCATTTATATAAAGAAGTTATGTACCTAGCCAAAAGCCTTGGGCACCGGCTCTATAATTATTATTTTTTTTCTTCTTTAAGCAATGAAGGAAGAGGTGACGTGTGAAACTCTTCCTGTAGAAAAGTTTCCTCTGTGAGTGTGTTGGGTGGGAGGGGCCGAGTGAGGAGTGTGAGGTTGTGAGTCCCTCGAACTCAAAGAGGTTGTGTGTGCGTATGTGTTCCTCTCTGCATCCCTAGCATCTTAAAAAGCAGGTACTCAGTTAATGTTTGCCTTGAAGAAATTCTCTGCGCCTTTTGCACTCCTCCTGGGCCTTTTCTTGACAGAGGAGAGACTTCTCTGGAACCAGAGTAATATTCAAAAGCAGAGACATTACTTTGTCAACAAAGATCCATCTAGTCAAGGCTATGGTTTTTCCAGTGGTCATGTATGGATGTGAGAGTTGGACTGTGAAGAAAGCTGAGTGCCAAAGAATTGATGCTTTTGAACTGTGGTGTTGGAGAAGACTCTTGAGAGTCCCTTGGACTGCAAGGAGATCCAACCAGTCCATTCTAAAGGATATCAGTCCTGGGTGTTCTTTGGAAGGACTGATGCTAAAGCTGAAACTCCAATATTTTGGCCACCTCATGTGAAGAGTTGACTCATTGTTAAAGACGCTGATGCTGGGAGGGATTGGAGGCAGGAGGAGAAGGGGACGACAGAGGATGAGATGGCTGGATGGCATCACCAACTGAACTGAGAGTATCCAAGAGGTTGGAAGCATCGTATGAACGACCATTTCCTTTTAAAATATACTTAGTAAATATTGCTAACGATATTTAGTAAGTTGAGAAATTTGAATATTCAAATTATGGTGTTATGAGACCAGTCTTGCCTGTGTTGTGTGGCACTTTACTCTTATCCACTGTGAAGCCAGGGAAACAATGTCTAAGGTGCCCACTTTCATAACTTCTTAAGTTCAGTTCAGTTGCTCAGTCATGTCTGACTCCTTGCGATCCCATGGACTGCAGCACGCCAGGCCTCCCTGCCCATCACCAACTCCCGGAGTTTACCCAAACTCATGTGCATTGAGTCGGTGATGCCATCCAACCATCTCATCCTCTATCGTCCCCTTCTTCACCTACCTTCAATCTTTCCCAGCATCAGGGTGTTTTCTTTCCAATGAGCCAGTTCTTCGCATCAGATGGCCAAAGGACTGGAGTTTCAGCCTCAGCATATGTCCTTCCAGTGAATATACAGGACTCATTTGCTTTAGGATGTACAAGTTGGATCTCCTTGTAGTCCAAGGGACTTTCAAGAGTCTTTTCCAACACCACAGTTCAAAAGCATCAATTCTTTGGTGCTCAGCTTTCTTTATTGTTCAACTCTCACATCCATACATGACTACTGGAAAAACCACAGCCTTGACTAGATGGACATTTGTTGGCAAAGTAATGTCTCTGCTTTTTAATATGCTATCTAGGTTGGTCATAACTTTTCTTCCAAGGAGCAAGTGTCTTTTAATTTCATGGCTGCAGTCACCATCTGCAGTGATTTGCAAGCCCCCCAAAATAAAATCTGTCAGTGTTTCAAGTGTTTCCCCATCTATTTGCCATGAAGTGATGGGACCAGATGCCATGATCTTAGTTTTCTGAATGTTGAGCTTTAAGCCAACTCCACTCTCCTCTTTCACTCTCATCAAGAAGCTGTTTAGTTCTTTGCTTTATGCCATATGAGTGGTGTCATCTGCATATCTGAGGTTATTGGTATTTCTCCCGGCAGTCTTGATTCCAGCTTGTGCTTGCTCCAGCCCAGCATTTCTCATGATGTACTCTGCATATAAGTTAAATAAGCAGGGTGACAATATATAGCCTTGACGTACTCCTTTTCCTATTTGGAACCAGTCTGTTGTTCCATGTCCAGTTCTAACTGTTGCTTCCTGACCTGCGTACAGGTTTCTCAAGAGGCAGGTTAGGTGGTCTGGTATTCCCATTTCTTTCAGAATTTTCTGCAGTTTATTGTGATCCACAGTCAAAGGCTTTGGCATAGTCAACAAAGCAGAAATAGATGTTTTTCTGGAACTCTCTTGCTTTTTCCATGATCCAGCGGATGTTGGCAATTTGATCTCTGGTTCCTCTGCCTTTTCTAAAACCAGCTTGAACATCTGGAAGTTCACGGTTCATGTACTGTTAAAGCCTGGCTTGGAGAATTTTGAGCATTACTTTACTAGCGTGTGAGTTATTTTTGTAGTCTTAAAACTGTCCTTCCCTGAGATGGCATAGGATGAGGGGGACTAAAGGTGGATAATTTGTAGCCACTGTTGAATGACCAGGCAGGTACTGATGCCAAGGGACTCATAGCGCTAACTCCCACAGCAGAGAGCTGTATTTAAAGCAGCCTGGGGAATAGGGCCTGAAGAATAATAGGAATCAGGTAGGCCACACAGGAGTTCCCTGTTGTAAATGCCTTTATCATGCTTTAAATAAACATGAGCAGCTATCTTTCCCAGTAAGAAACCATACTGTTTTACTGTCTGTGTAGACTAACAGTAGCAGAGTCAGTGTGTCCCCCACCCCACCCCTTTTTTTCAAAGATTCAGCAAGTCAGCCAAGATAGCAGTCAAGAAAGTTTGAGTAGCTCATGTTTACCTTGGAGAAGGCTTCAAACAGACTATATCAGAAAGAGGTTTGTGGGGACACAGATAAACGCATCTCTCCCCTTCTTCTGGCTTAGGGTACCCATACACACATTTTACTTCCCACTGGGATATTTGGGGATTAGGGATCAGTTTGTCCCTCCTCTGCACATCCAGTACAGAGATGTGTGATGTTCTTCTAAGTGTGAGATTCTCAAGAACCTTGCAGATGCTTTCCTTTCCTAGGTAAAAGTTTGCCATGGTAAAGAGCTTTCTGTTAGGATCATCTCTATTCTGGATGCATTTTTATAAAGCCTCAAACACGCTGTCCTTGTGTTTCTTGCAGCTTTTCCACTCTAGGGCCCTTGCTATAACCAAGAAGGGGAATTGTGAAGTCTTGAAGCAGGAACTTGGAAGGCAGCTATGGGTGTTTATAAAAGTAGAGTGACACAGTTTAGGATACATAGCACATTATTGGCAGTGCTGGAACTAGAGCCTCAGATTTCTGATTCACAGTGTTCTTTTATCCTTCTGTCATTCATCCATCCAACCGTCAATCCAACAAATATCCCCGAATTCCTTTTACATCAGTGGCTCTCAAACTTGGCTGCACTTTAAAATCACCAAGGGAGTTTTAAAAGTTACCAATACCTTGGGTTCCACCTCCAGAAATTCTGGTTTAATTGATCTGGAAGGAAACATGAGTATTGAATGTTTCCCCTGGAATATATTGTTTATACACAAAACAATGCAGGTATATGTACTCGGGCAACATGATAGTAATTAGTGACTACATTGTTATTGTTAGGTTTCTTTTTAGATTACTGTGGCACATAAAATTTAAGATCCGTAAGCAAGCTAAAAGTCTTTAAGTGAGTTCTTTTTGAAAATTCTTAATTGTATGCTGATCTGTTCTCACACAGTAAAATTTTACAACACACATCCTATATTAAGCATGTCATATTTCTATAGTAAAAAATAGAGGGACCAGCAGTGCACCATTAGTGCACTCTATTTGTGCACAAAAAATAGAGGCACAAGCAAACCTAACACCCTCTGCTTTCAGACCCAACCCAGCATGTCACACACACACACACACTTGGATGAGTTCTACTGCATCTTTCCAAGCATTATACTCTTATTAAAGAATTCCAACAATTTCCATCATTTTCACAACCACACTCTATTAGCAACATTAGAAAGGACTTGACAAAGATCCAGCTACACAGCAATGAATAAATGCTTGAGAGCATCTGTTATATTCTGTATCTCCTGTGGAAAATGATATCCAGCTTTTTCTTGATAAAATTATTTAACATTGCTGCTGCTGCTGCTAAGCTGCTTCAATCATGTCTGACTCTGTGAGACCCCATAGACAGCAGCCCACCAGGCTCCTATGTCCACGGGATTCTCCAGGCAAGAATACTGGAGTGGGTTGCCATTTCCTTCTCCAATTATTTAACATTATACATTTCTTATTTGGAGGAGGAAGTGAATTTTTAAAACTTCACAGGTGACTTCGGTGAGCAGCCAATCCAAGAACCACTCTTTTTGTGCCAGAGACTATTTCCTGATGGTGGATATACTGCAGTTAGCAAACCAGATGAGATGATTAGTGACAGCAATTAAGTATGTAAATTAATAAGTTAGTATTGGATAGATGTAAGTGGTCTTCAAGAAAAAGAAACAGTGTAATGTGATAGGGAGTAATGCGTTGGAGTCAGAGGCTCTTTTAGATCCAATAGCATGTACATCTTCTAGATAAAGGGGTCAGGATAGTGTTCTTGGGAGCCATTGAGGGAAGACTCCAGTCTCAAGAAGGTGCTATGTATGGGAAGAGCTCAGGGAAGAGCATTCCAGGAAGAAGGAGCATCTAGGGTGTTCTGGAAACCTCTGTTTGCCCCTCCAGACCCACTCTCGCCCACCCCACCCCCACCCCACCTCACCTTGCCTGCTGCCTTACAAGGCTGGCTGGTAAGGGTTCATCAGCAGGGCCTGGGGTGTGGCTGACTAGGAGGTGAAGATCTTAAGTGTGGAATCTAGAGTGTGGGGCCTGGAAAGCAGAGTATCAGTAATAATTTGACAGACTGTATCAAGAACTGATATCCTTGGACCAGATGCTTCCACTGCTAAGACTTAAAGTACAAGATCTTCATCATAGGACTTCCCTGGCAATCCAGTGGTTAAGACTTTGCCTTCCAATGCAGGGGGTGTGGGTTCGATCCCTGGTCATGGAGCTAAGATCCCACATGCCTCCCAGTTGGAAAACCAAAACAGAATAGAAACAATATTGTAACAAATTCAATAAAGACTTTTAAAAAATGGTCCACATTAAAAAGAAACCTTAAAAAAAAGGTGATCTTCATCATAATATTATTTATAACAGAAAAACCTGGAAACCATGTAAATAGCCCACTAAAAGGGAATGGGCAAATACATTATAGTATATACGCTTTTGGTGCAAACCATGTTGTCAGTAAAAATGTTCACTGCAGCAGACCAGGAAGGAAAAGGGTAAGAGATGAGGCTATGTAAATATTAGCAATGTCTGCCCATCAGAAAATCATTAAAACATTTAAAAGACAAACTAGGAAAATATTCCTTACCCGTGACAAGAGTTCTTGCAAATGAGGAAGAAAAATTTAATAGAAAAATGAGCGGAAGACTTGAATAGAGAAATACTCAAAGCAATTTTTACTAAGTACATGAAAAGAAAAAAAAATCCAAAGCTTCACATTAAAAAGTTGTAAGCTTTGCGTGGAAGTAATAATGTTGTAAGGACATTAAACTAATTGCTGTAACACTCCCTCATCATTGAGTAAAATTTTCAAGGGTTCTGGAGGGCAATTTGGCAAAGTTAATTCTGCCAAACTGTCCCCAATGGATATCAAATATCCACTGAATGTCTGCTGTGTGCCAGTCACTGAGAAGTGTTCTCAGTGGGGGTGAGGGGTTGTGATTCAGCACCCAAGGAGAATTTGCAGTTTTCACAGTGACTGGGAGGGATTACCAACAATTTAGCATCTAGCCACTATGGATGTCAAGTGTCCTGTATTGACTTTGAGTCAAAAGAATTGATTTGGCTGGAAGAATGTGGGAAGATATGAGGTTGTGCCGGTTCTGGGCAGAGATACTAAGAATCCTTCTGTTCATTCTGTCCATCATAAGAATATACCCAGGCAGTCACAGTTCCTTCTGCCTGGGCTCTTGAACAAGAAACAGAGAAGGGAGAGGACCTGAGACCCAACCCTGCCAAACCCAGCTCAGCCAACGCCCTGAGAGGACTGTCAGTATTTGCAGTGAGCAGTGAGCTTTGGAGATTGTTTGCTAACATTGTCCTCACAGTGTAGTCTGACACATTCACCACACAAGGAGGAACTGCCCCTCCAGAGGCCACAAGCACCCCCAAATCTCTGACAGAAGTACAGTGGATACATAAAATCAACAAAATGGAGATGACTGTGCACAGTCAACAAATAATCACATCAAAACTGCATGACTGTATGTGAAATAAGTGCCATCGATGGTAGGTGGAAACGCGAAATGAAGAGGAGGAGCAGGAGGAATGGTTTGAAGTGGAAAGTCAGTGAGAATTACTCCAGTGACATCCACTGAAGCCTGGGTGTGGTAAGAGGATAGCAGGGGAAAGCCTCTGGGCTGAGGCACCTGTGTGGGCAGAGAAGGGAGGAGCTGGGTGAGCCTGAAGGGTTGGAGCCCCGAGAGCAGTGATGGAGGGGCCCCAGTCCCCACCCACCCAGTACCTTGTGGACCACCCCAAAGTGTTTGGATCTCACCTAAGCACAAGGACAGGTATCAGAAGGTTTGAAGAAAAAGTATTTCATAAACATGTTCATCTTATCAGTAGAGTCACTTTAATTCTTGTTCTACAGAGATGGACTCTGATTACTCATGTAAAACTCCTACCATTTTATGTTATGGAAAGCCATTCATGTTATGGGGATTCTAGTAAACAGCAACAGCTGAAACCCAACCCTTACACCATCTGGAAGTGGTAGGAGAGGAAACAACTGACTCAGGAAGTATACTTCTAAATAAACTGCATTTATATAACATTTTCCAAGGAATGACAGTTCCGTCAAATTTCCATGTGAAGCTAAACAAGAAAATCCAAAATTACTTTAGAGACCAAAAAATGAGTTTTTCTGGGTCAGTAGGAGAGACTTCTTAAATAGTCATAAGCAGAGATATATTGGGAGAGGGCAATGGCACCCTACTCCAGTACTCTTGCCTGGAAAATCCCATGGATGGAGGAGCCTGGTGGGCTGCAGTCCATGGGGTCGTGAAGGGTCTGACACAACTGAGCGACTTCCCTTTCACTTTTCACTTTCATGCATTGGAGAAGGAAATGGCAACCCACTCCAGTGTTCTTGCCTGGAGAATCCCAGGGACGGGGGAGCCTGGTGGGTTGCCATTTATGGGGTCACACAGAGTCGGACACGACTGAAGTGACTTAGCAGTAGCAGAGATATATTATGCTTTCATTATCTTGAAATCAAATAAAGTGGAAATAATTTACAAGTGAAAGTCACAAATATGTTGTATATTTCTGAAATTTTATCCTAAGACCCTTTACATTTCTTGTAAAAGACAAAAGATTGCAGCCATGTTTCTGGATTGTTTAGTTGGATTTGTTAAAACAACAAAAATAATCTGCTCCACCTACAAACGGAATGACATAGAAGTCATTAATTTGTAAGATTGGCACTTAAATCATCTAAAATTATAAAATACCATCCTAAAATTGTCATTCTAATAGGCTTCTATTTGAACGGTTGCATGGATACATACTAAGTTGATTCAGTTGTGTCTGACTCTTGAGACCATATGGACCATAGTCTGCCAGGCTTCTCTGGTCGCAGGATTCTCCAGGCAAGAATACTGGAGTGGGTTGTCATGACTTCCTCCAGGGGATCTTCCCGACCCAGGGATAGAACCTGAGTTTCCTGTGGCTCCTGCATTGCAGGCAGATTCTTTGCAACTGAGCCACCAGGGAAACCCTATTTGAACCATTACTTAATAGCAATAAAAGTAAGAAAAAAAAGAAATCAGAATTATATTAATAGAGAGAGAAGAAATAATATTGTAGTTCTGGATGCTCAGAAGTAGACTCATTACACGGTGGCATCAACTTGGCAGGTAAGTAACTTCTGTTCTCAGGTTGTGTGGATAGGGGACTGAATCCAGTGCTTAGGGCAGTGACATTTCTTGTCTCCAGCAGAGGATGTGATGGGCTGGCAAAGACCCTCGATAGAGAGAACTCTTGGGAAGTTTCTTCCTCACTTTCCAGAACAGGGGCAAGACAGAGGGTCCTCTTTTCAAAAACCACACACGTGAGCAAGGAGATATACACGTGATTGTTTATGGCAAGCATTGTTTGGGATAGAAATACTGACTGTGACCTAAATATTCATCAAATGAAGGCAAAATCAAATATTCATCAAAATATATGATATATATTCATCATATATAATTCAGGATATCTTCATGCTATGGTTTAATATCCAGTGGTGAAAATGAACTAGAGTTATATGTTTGACTATGGATAAATATGAAAAATACAAAGTTGAATTTTTAAGGAAAGCAACTTTCATAATGATTTTCTGAATTTACAACCATTCAAAATAATATTATTCAATGTTTGAAAGTGAAAGTGAAGTCACTCAGTCGTGTCCAACTCTTTGCAACCGCATGGACTGTAGCCTACGAGGCTCCTCCATCCATGGGATTTTCCAGGTAAGAGTACTGGAGTGGGTTGCCATTTCCTTCTCCAGAGGATCTTCCCAACCCAGGGATCGAACCCAGGTCTCCAGCGTTGTAAGCAGATGCTTTACTGTCTGAGCCACCAGGGAAGTCATTCAGTGCTTATGGATACATAAATATGAACTTAAAGCATGGAAGTCTGCATGGGAATTATGCTCATGATTGTGATTCTCTCTTGGGGCAGGGAGGAGATGGATCAGGAACAGAGTGGGAAGCATGACCACAGAGCATCTTTTCAATCTCTAATGCTTTATTTCTTGGGGAAAGAAGATCTAAGACAAGTATGATACAATGTCAATATTTGATAAAGATGGGTGATAATTTGGCAACTTTATTATTATTTTCTGCATATTTTAATTATTTATGAGACAGGGTGCTCAGGGCTGGTGCACTGGGATGACCCTGTGGGATGGGATGGGGAAGGAGGTGGGAGGGGGGGTTCAGGATGGGGAACACATATACACCCATGACTGATTCATGTCAATGTATGGCAAAAACTACTACAGTATTGTAAAGTAATTAGCCTTCAATTAAAATAAATAAATTATATATATTATATATATGTGAAAATGAAATTAAAAACTTTAAACTATCAGCAAGAAAGAGGGGACAGAGGGTATAGACTCCTCTTTGGAGAAGTTTACTTATGAATCAAAGGAAAGAAATAAGATGGTAAGGAGTACATGATTGATGGAAAGTGTTTATTTGGATTTTTTTAAAAGATGGCAGAGACATGAGTATCTTTTATTAAATTGCAGGGGAAAAGCCAGTTGAGAAAGTAAAAGTTAAAAATACAGAATTGAACCTTAGTCCCTTAGCTCTTACAAATCACCCTAAAATGCGTGCATATTTTTTGTCTCCCCATTATACTGTCAGCTCCTCAAGGAAGGACAGGGGATGTGTGTTTTCTGTTTATCTTCATACCCCGAACCTGCCTTGAACAAGTGTACCATGAAAAGCTGTAGGCCAGGCGTGGTAATATTAGCATAATGTGTGCATCAGAATGGCCACCAGGTGGCAGATGTGACAGTCAATGATCTTGCAAAAGAGTTCAGGTGGACCACAGTTAAAACTGTTCTCCGAGGTAAGCTTATGTAAGTGAAATACACCAATATTTACATGGGAATTCGGGACTATCCTATCATCTATTGATTTCTCATTTCAAATATCAATAGGTTAGCTTATTCTTGGAAAAAGCTTTGGGAATAAAAAAATGCAGTTGCATTGATTTGTGGTTGGAAAAGGGACTAGACATGTGTGCCCGTCTTCTCTCTGCCCTGAAATCCAAATAAAATGATAGCAAGAGTATGATTGCACAAGGACAAAGAGAATGGAAGAAAATGGAAGAGGAAACAAACATGCTATTATATCCAGGTCATGAAATGAGTTATACTCAATAAGGTGCAAGCAGGAAGCAACCTGGGTGTCGTCCTATCCCTCTTCTTTAAGTTGTTGTTAGAGTTCCTTTCCCCCGCACCTGGATCAAATCTGTGCATACGCTCTTATGTGCACTTTGGGAGGTTAGAATATTTCCTTTTCGGGTAATTAAACAGTTCAGTCTAGTCTCACCTTCAGTCTTTCATCCAATTCATACCTTCTGCCCCTTCCTAGCATGAATCTGACCCAGAATTCTGCAAAATGAAAGTGAGGGTTCATGGACTATTCTTTTATCACTCTCACCCTACTTATTCCCACATCCACTAACTGATGCTTCTGCCCCTCCCAGTATCATGCCTAAGGGAAGCCGAAATTGGAAGAACACTGTATTTAATTGGGCGATCCTGCCTATCACTGATGCCTTTGTGTGACAGTTGCCCCAAGCTGATCCTTTCTTTCTTTTTTTTCCACAGAGATAAATACGGCATTTATTGGGTTAATGTTTTAGACAAACGTCCTACATTTTGCTTGTTTCAGTTCAGTTCAGTTGCTCAGTCCTGTCTGACTCTTTACGACTCCATGAATCACAGCTCGCCAGGCCTCCCTGTCCATCACCAACTCCCGGAGTTCACTCAGACTCATGTCCATCACGTCGTGATGCCATCCAGCCATCTCATCCTCTGTCGTCCCCTTCTCCTCCTGCCCCCAATCCCTCCCAGCTTCAGGGTCTTTTCCAATGAGTCAACTCTTTGCATGAGGTGGCCAAATTATTGGAGTTTCAGCTTCAACATCAGTCTTTCCAATAAACACCCAGGACTGGTCTCCTTTAGGATGGACTGGTTGGATCTCCTTGCAGTCCAAGGGACTCTCAAGAATCTTCTCCAGCACCACAGTTCAAAAGCATCAATTCTTCAGTGCTCTGCTTTCTTCACAGTCCAACTCTCACATCCATACATGACCACAGGAAAAACCATAGCCTTGACTAGATGGACCTTTGTTGACAAAGTAATGTCTCTGCTTTTCAATATGCTATCTAGGTTGGTCATAACTTTCCTTCCAAGGAGTAAGCGTCTTTTAATTTCGTGGCTGCAATCACCATCTGCAGTGATTTTGGAGCCCCCAAAAATAAAGTCTGACACTGTTTCCACTGTTTCCCCATCTATTTCCCATGAAGTGACAGGATCAGATGCCATGATCTTCGTTTTCTGAATGTTGAGCTTTAAGCCAACTTTTTCACTCTCCTCTTTCACTTTCATCAAGAGGCTTTTGAGTTCCTCTTCACTTTCTGCCATAAGGGTGGTGTCATCTGCATATCTGAGGTTACATGTTTTTAAATGTGGTATGCCATCCATGGTTTTCTCTAGCCATATTTAGCAAAACGTATCCATACATAGATAAAATTATTTTTTCTTTATTTTTAGTAACCACATATGTTTATACATAATACATGTAATATGTGCATCAGAATTTAATTTTATCAATCACTATTTCTTGACATAGAACTAGTTTTCTTTTTTTTTTAATTTTCTAAAATGTATTTATTTTTGTTGGAGGCTAATTACTTTACAATATTGTAGTGATTTTTGCCATACATTGATATGAATCAGCCATGGGTTTACATAAGCTGATCCCTTCTGGTAGTACTTTTTGCCTACAATTTCAAGGGACTTTTGACCTTGTTCTGTTCTTCCCACACTTCATTGAGAGGAACACCATGTTGCCGATGTCTCATGATATTACCCCTGTTCTTCCATCTGCTTGTGCAGAACTATTAGGTGGTGGTGGTGGTGGGATCCTTTCAAGTTTCCATCTGCTTGTGCAGAACTATTAGGTGGTGGTGGTGGTGGGGTCCTTTCAAGCTCTTACTTGCCTGGTTTTCCACTTAGTTGCTGAAACTCAGGACTCATCCGTTCCACTTCCTTCCCTTCTCTCTTGTATGAAAATGTAAACCATTTCCACTATACTTTCTTATTTGTCCTACACAAGTATTACCAGGCAGTCTCAGGTGACCAGAAGGCACTAACCTCTCTGCCCCCACCCAGCTGACCCCCTAAGTCCAGAGGACATGGATCTAGTTCTCCCGTAAAGCTCTCTCTCCCCAAACTTTGCTGGTTGCCTAAGTGGCAGCATAGGTAGATCAAGCCCACAGGGGCCTGCAGCTTAGCAGAAGCTGGCTGGGGCCCAAGATGCTGGTCTCCACACACAGCAGACAATCCCAGGGGACTTGATTGTGTGTTGAGAAGTGTCTCCTTGCTGGGCCTGAGGGGGTGGGGGGAGGAGAACCATCCACACGTTTCCACTCCTATGTATATATTTTTTTAAAAAAATCTTGACTCACTCTGTAAAGTCTCTAGCCTTTCTCCCTTCCCTCCTTCCTTTCTTCCTTCCTTGTTTCCTTCCTTTCTCTCTTCCTTCCTTCCTTCTTTCCATTCTTCCATGCTCTCAACCTCTATTTCTCCTTCCCTCCCTTTCCCCTTCCTTCCCCTCCTCTTTCTTACTTTCTCTTCATATATGCACTTGAGTTGGGAGGTAGACTAAGAGAACAAGACCTGTTTTACTGTCTCATAGTGAGTCTTGTGTGATGGTCTAGCATCTCTCTTTGGAATATGGGCGTACATTACATTCCGGGTTTTAAACCTGGGTTTTCAACTCCAAATTTATTTTTAAAAGCCTCACTTAACAACCTTGTATGCTGTAATTATATAATTATAATTATAGTTCATTATTAATTATAATTAATAATTCAAATATGAAAAAATTCTCAGCAATTAAGAAAAAGCTGACTAAAAATTCAGAAGCAAAAGGTATTAAGAAGAGGTGGCAAGAATACACAGCAGAACTATACAAAAAAGATCTTAATGACCCAGATAACCATGATGGTGTTATCACTCACCTAGAGCCAGACATCCTGGAGTGCAAAGTAGAGTGGGCCTTAGGAAACATCACTACCAACAAAGCTAGTAGAGGTAATGGAATTCCAGCTGAGTTATTTCAAAGCCTAAAAGATGATGCTGTGAAAGTACTGTACTCAATATGCCAGCAAATCTGGAAAACTCAACAGTGGCCACAGGACTGGAAAAAGTCAGTTTTCGCTTCAATTCCAAAAAAAGGCAATGCCAAAGAATGTTCAGACTACTGCCAGTTGCACTCATCTCACACACTAGCAAAATAAAGCTCAAAGTTCTCCAAGCTAGGCTTCAACAGTATGTGAACTGAGAACTTGCAGATGTTCAAGCTGGATTTAGAAAAAGCAGAGGAACCAGAGATCAAATTGCCAACATCTGTTGGATCATCGAAAAAGCAAGAGCGTTCCAGAAAAACATCTACTGCTTCACCGACTACACTAAAACCTTTGACTGTGTGGATCACAACAAACTGTGGAAAGTTCTTAAAGAGATGGGACTACCAGACCACCTTACCTGCCTCCTGAGATATCTGTATACAGATCAAGAAGCAACAGTTAGAACCAGACATGGAACAATGGACTGTTTCAAAATTGGGAAAGGAGTACATCACAGCTGTATACTGTCACTCTGCTTATTTAACTTCTGTGCCCAGTACGTCATGCAATATGTCAGGCTGGATGAAGCACAAGCTGGAATCAAGATTGCCAGGAAAAACATTAATAACCTCAGATATGCAGATGACACCACCCTTATGGCAGAAAATGAAGAACTAAAGAGCCTCTTGATGAAAGTGAAAGAGGAGAGTGAAAAAGCTGGCTTAAAACTCAACATTCAAAAAATAAAGATCATGGCATCTGGTCCCATCACTTCATGGCAATAAATGGGGAAACAATGGAAACAGTGACAGAATCTATTTTCTTGGAATCACTGCAGATGGTGACTCAGTTCAGTTCAGTTCAGTCGCTCAGTCGTGTCCAACTCTTTGCGACCCCATGAATCACAGCACGCCAGGCCTCCCTGTCCATCACCAACTCCTAGAGTTCACTCAAACTCATGTCCATTGAGTCGGTGATGCCATCCAGCCATCTCATCTTCTGTCGTCCCCTTCTCCTCCTGCCCCCAATCCCTCCCAGCATCAAAGTCTTTTCCGATGAGTCAACTCTTCGCATGAGGTGGCCAAAGTATTACACCCATGAAATTAAAAGATGCTTGCTCCTTGGTTGCTGGGAGCCAGCGTGAGGAACTCCGCCTGTGGCAAAGGTCATGAGGAAGGAGGCTCAGCATACGCAAAGGCAGGATTGAGCCTCAGGAGTCCCCCTGGAAATTCTCGAGCATGTACCCCCAAAACCAGAGTCTGCCTATTTTCTGCTTTGTGCTCTCACCTACACCTCTGACTTTACAGGGGCTGTCCCCCACTACCTCTCTCTGAAAAAAGAGTTAACTTACAGCTCCAGTTAATAAAGTTCCTGGGTGTGATAGTGTTTCAACCTACAAACTCCTTTGGAAGTCCTCTAGCCTGCCTGAATAGGTTTTTCTGGCCACATGTGATTGTTCAGAGCCTCCCAACTGTGAGAGGCATGAGATGTTCTAAACTGTCTAAATACAGATTCCTTTGATCAGTTAAAAGATTGATTAGAAATTGTATTGGGGAAGGGTTTTTCACTTGTTGGGTCAATGTTTGCTGCTAAGTCTCCATATTCCTTACCTACTATGTCCCTGGCAGTGTATTGATTAATATAATTGGTGTAAGTAGTAGCTTTAATGTTTGCAACCTTGGACCCTTGAGTTAATTCTTTTTCTTGTTATAGCCCACCACACCTTTGCTCTGTAGGAATGCAACTTTATCTAATGCTTTTGGAGGGTGGCGCCTGACTAATTACCTTTAGAAAAAAGTGAGTTTTCTGATGAAAGGGTCTTAAAATGTTAACAGGCCTCCGGGCCAGAAGATGATGCAAATCACCTAAACTTTTGCATATGATAAGTTTGCAGGAAGAAAGCCTGGCTTACTGCATGACTCTACCCCTTCCCCCATTATCCTCTATGCATAACTTAAGGTATAAAAACTACTTTGGAAAATAAAGTGCGGCCTTGTTCACCAAAACTTGGTCTCCCCATGTTGTTCTTTCTCTCACCTTCTGGCTGAATTATTCAGCCTCTTTTTTCCACTAAATTTTCTCACTGAGCTATCCTTATTTAACAGGTCCATATAGTCAAAGCTATGGTGTTTCTGGTAGTCATGTATGGATGTGAGAGTCAAACTATAAAGAAGACTGAGCACCAAAGAATTGATACTTTTGAACTGTGGTATTGATGAAGACTCTTGAGAGTCCCTTGGACTGCAAGGAGATCAAACCAGTCAATCCTAAAGGAAATCAGTCCTGAATATTCATTGGAAGGACTGATGCTGAAGCTGAAGCTCCATTCCTTTGGCCACTTTATTGGAAGGACTGACTCATTTGAAAAGACCCTGATGCTGGGAAAGATTGAAGGCAGGAGGAGATGGGGATGACAGAGGATGAGATAGTTGCATGGCATCACCAACTCAATGAACATGAGTTTGAGCAAGCTCTGGGAAATAGTGAAGGACAAGGAAGCCTGGCGTGCTGCAGTCCATGGGGTCACAAAGAGTCAGGCACGATTGAACTACCGAACAACAGCAAAAAATTCAATAGAAGAGATGGAAGATAGAGAGAAGGAAATGTCCAGGAGGGCAGACATTGGAACAGAAGACAATAGAGGATGGAATTTTCAAAGAAATAATAAAAGATCGGAAAGATCCTCCAAATGCCAGGCATAATGAATGGAAAAGTGATCCACATCAAAGCCCAGTATAATGACATTTGAGAACACTATCTATGAAGCGAAGATGCCAAGATTTTGCAGAAGGAAAGACCAGATTACAGAGAAATGAGAATTAGAATGTCATGATTTCACAAGAGTAACACTGGAAGCTAAAATCACAATGGAGCAGCATGTTCAAAATTCTAAAGAAAAATTATTTTAATCTAATAGAATCTGTACCCCAGTAAGATGTTAATCAATCAGGGCAATAAAAATAAACATAAACATGCAAAGTGTACTTGCTACTCAACTGTGATGTCCATTTTTCCTTGATTCCTTTCTAGTAGAACCTGTTGGGTGCAAAAATATGCTCAGTTAAATTTCTGTTAACTAACCTTGAAACCTTCCTCTGCCTGAAGAAAATAAGTCCCCCATTTGATCAAAGCTGCTGTCTTAATATGTTTTGTTGGTGCTTGTATTCCCAATGCCCAGTAGAGTAGGTTTTCAATGGCAAGTTTTTTAAATGAATAAATGAGTCAAATAGTGAAGATATATCATCCTTCTCTATCATCTTCCATGATATTCCCTCCCTCCTTTAAGACTTTAGCATTGAATTTATACTTTTCCCTCACCATCTTTGGCTCACAACCTCCATGACTTCAACGCCCCCAAGATCCTTCCAACCTCAGACCTCACTATGCCTTGACTTCTAAAGGGATGAATTAAATGATTCCTAAATTCTGCTCCTTCTTGCATCTTTATTTTCTTCTTCAACAGTTTTTTATCACCTCTCAGTAGAACAATTACCTTTCAGTACTCTTTCATCCTATGACACAGCCACCAGATTTATCATTTGAACAATGTGGCCCCCTCATTTAAAAGCTCATTTATTAGAAATAGTCTGTGGACTTTGTTTCTTCTACACAGTCTCATCCCAGCACGTCCTCCTCTTACCACACACAGCCACCCTAGATTTCTCACCTCTTCTCAAAACCTACTGGGAATCATCCTCATTCTTTGCAATTGTTTGTACTGTTCCCTCTGCCTGAAATTGAACTACTCACATTCTCTCCAGCCCTTCATCTCAGCCAATTAAAAATGTACCCCTTAAAAAAATGTACCCATTGTCCTAGAACTTGTTCCAATGCCACTTTCTCCCATGAAGCTTTCCTCAATGATTCAAGTACAATTAATCTCTGGAGCCTCTATGACTGCCAAACACTTTGCTATTATGTCTATTACAACATTTATCATGACAGTTAATACTATGCATGGCTACCTGCCTATGTACACTTATTGAGGATGTTCCATTTCTGTGATACTCCAAGACTTAGCATATAGTGCCTGGCACATAGCACATACCAAAAAATTGTTAGATGAACTGAATTGAAATTCAAGGAGCTATCTCTGACTGCGATTTAAGTCTAGTGACTTGTGGAAATAGGCAAGGGCAATGCATATCTACTCCCTTAGGAACATTGCCTCATAATTATTTTAAAAGTTTTCTATTTTATCAAAGAGCCTTAGAAACTGCTCCTTTTCAAAGCTCCACCAAAGTATTATTTTCCTAATTAATTATTGCAGAAGGATAACTATTGCATAAATCAATTTTCAACTTAGTTTGATCGTGACCACTAATGAAATAGATTGAAGATCTGGAGCCCCAAAGAGAATGTTTTCAGAAGAATAATATATTTTATTTGTCAGCAGTCCTCAGGTTCAATTTATGGTGAAATTAACTGAAAGTGGATTGCATATAATTGTCAGTTCATTGTCAGTCTGCATTTCCAAGGCCCAGAGTAGATAGAATGACGAAAGGTAATTTCGTTTTTCTTCGTAATTGCTTCTGGATAATACCAGAGCCTGTGAAAGAGAGTGTGAGGCTCTGCATTTTGAAAATTGCAAAGAAAATGCAAAGCTTAGGCTGAATACTAAAAATTCTGAATATGTCAGCTATAGCAGAATTAACCTTTCTAGATTTTTTTTTTCAGTCTGTTTCATGAAAATTGTCTACAACAGGTAACACAATTTGGGACTTGAGATATGAAAAACACTATTTTATGTATCATCATTAAGAGGATGGGGATCTGAGTCCAGTTAGCTTTATGATAATTTCTAAAAAGGGTTAAAGATCAACAAACTTTCTTTCAAACAATATAAGGAGTTGGTGGAAGTTTTTTAGGTACTTAAAATTACCAAGGAGGAGAATAATCTACAGCCAATCAGATGAATGAGCATCCAGTGAACAAATACAGAAGATGACCAGATGATGGTGAAGGAAGGATTAGAACTTGATGAAAGACAAAAATAAAATAACAACTTTAGTTTTCCGTCATTTGTTTGTATTTATTCTAAAAATAAATTGAGATGGGGAGGCTATTGCTTGCTGTAATGTCATGAATCATAATTAGTGAAAGGGACTGAAACACTATGCTGTCAGACTTCACATCACCGTTTCTTAGAGTGTGTTCCATTGAATAATACCTTGACTTGTCAACCTTATTTACTCCATAAAAGGGCTCCATGGTTCAGATAAGTTTAGAAATGTTGCATATTGTTTCCCACCCACCCACCCTTAGAAAGTCAAAATGCGTGTTCACACAGGAAACACCGGGGGAAGCCCTACAATAGAAAAACTGTGTGTTTTGTCTGTTTCACAGGTGTGTTTGACTGTAGAGACTGACTGATGCCTCCTGGAGCACTGGTGTTTCCATGGAAGCCTGGCTGGGCAATGGTGTACTCGAGGACTGTGCTGGCTGTCATGCAGGCTGGTCTGGGTTTTTATGTCCCAGATGTTGTATCTGGGAGAGGCGTGCATGTACGATCCTATACTCATGTCAGTCTTTGACTCAACAGCACTGCTGTTATGCACAGAATGGGCAGGAAAAGTGGGAGAGAAGTTATATTAAATGAGAGTGTCTGTATTAAATCAGGGGATCCCCTAAATGCAAATTGGAAAATAAAGTGTTGCTACAGAAACCTTCAGTTGTCAGCTCAGTCTGTAGGAAAAGTACATTGAACACCCACTGATTTCTAAAGATTCTATAATGTGGCTCTCTGAAGACCCCTCCACAGGTCCCTATTGGCTCAGATGGTAAAGAATCTGCCTGCAATGCAGGAGACCTGGGTTCGATCCCTGGGTTGGGAAGATCCCCTGGAGAAGGGAATGGCAACCCACTCCAGTATTCTTGCCTGGAGAATCTCATGGACAGAGGAGCTTGGTGGGTTACAGTCTATAGGGTAGCAAAGGGTTGGACATGACTGAGAAATACTTTCACTTTCTATAGGTCCCAGAGCTGAGCGCAACACCTTAACAACAGACTGAAAGTGGCTGCCTGCCTCTTCACACTCGCCTCACACTGCTCCCTCTTGTTGCTCCAACCTTTCTGGTGCTCTTTCCCATCTTCCAGAAGTCAAGCTCTTCTCTCCTCAGTACCTCCTGCAGGCTCATCTCTTTGAACCCGTCTTTTCTATTTCTGACTTCCTTGGGGAAGTCATGCCCCAGATCAGATCAGGTCCTCTTGGAGGCTTGGCAGCACTTTAAAAAAAATATTTATTTATTTATGGCTGCATTGGGTCTTAGTTGTGGCATGTGAGATCTTTAGTTGTGGTGTGCAGACTTCTCTCTAATCAAGGCTAGCAGGCTTAGTTGCCCCGAAACTATGATCTTAGTTCCCCGAACAGGGATCACACCCATATCCCTTGCTTTGGGAGGGGATTCTTAACCACTGGACCACCAGGGAAATCCTTTCTTGGTAGAACTTATTACAAATGATTAGCTTCCCTGGTGGCTCAGATGGTATAGAATCCAATGTGAGAGACCTGGGTTCAATCCCTGGGTGGAGAAGATCCCCTGGAGGAGGGCATGGCAACCCACTCCAGTATTCTTGCCTGGAGAATCCCCATGGACAGAGGAGCCTGGTGGGCTACAGTCCATGGGGTCACAAAGAGTCAGACATGACTGAGCGACTAGGCACACACACCCTATATATGGGGTTGTTTTTTAACATTGTATTGTGGTATAACATACACCCAGTGAAGTGGCCAATCTTAAAAAATCTTTGCATGTCTCTAAATCCAAAGTACCACTACCCAGGTTAAGCACAAAACATTTCTAATATCCCAGAAGGCAGGGCTCTCTTCTTCCATAAATGATTTTCTATTTTAGCTTTTATCATCATAGGCTAGTTTTCCTATTCTTGAACTTCTTACAGATGCTCTCCACTGTGGCTGTGAGAGGCACCCAGATTGATGTGTGTAACAGCATTTTATTTTACTGCTGTAGCATTTCACTGTATGAATGAACCACAGTTTATTTATTCTAAATATTGTTGACTCTCAGGGCTTCTGGAGAAGGCACTGGCACCCCACTCCAGTACTCTCGCCTTGAAAATCCCATGGACGGAGAAGCCTGGTAGGCTGCAGTCCATGGGGTCGCTTAGAGTTGGACACGACTGAGCAACTTCACTTTCATTTTCACTTTCATGCATTGGAGAAGGAAATGGCAACCCACCCCAGTGTTCTTGCCTGGAGAATCCCAGGGATGGGGGAGCCTGGTGGGCTGCCGTCTATGGGGTCACACAGAGTCAGACACAACTGAAGCAACTTAGAAGCAGCAGCAGCTCGGGGCTTCCCTGGTGGTCCAGTGGTTAAGAATCCACCTTGCAATGCAAGGGACACCATTTTGATCCCTGGTCTAGGAAGATCCCACATGCTGTGGAGCAACTAAGTCCATGGGCCCCAACTACTGAGCCAGCACTCTAGAGCCTGTGAAAAGCAACTACTAAAGCTTGATCACGTAGAGCCTGTGCTCCGCAACCAGAGAAAGCCACTGCAATGAGAAGCCCGCACGTGACAATAAAGAGGAGCCCTGCTTGCCTCAACCAGAGAAAGCCTGAGTGCAGCCACAAAAACCCCACCACAGCCAAAAATAAACATATAAGTAAATCTTGAAAAAAAAAAATAGTGTTGACTCTCATCCCTTCTATACTGTAAACGTCAAGAAGCTATAGAGCAAGTGCCTGAATGTCCTTGGGCTTAGGATTGTGCTTGGCAAAGAGAAGGAACCCAGACTTTCTACTGAAAAATGGAATGTTTTGTTGTTGTTGTTATTGTTGTTGGTGTTAATCCTTTTAAAAAGGCAACGCAGTTCTCTCCTTTTATGGATAGCATTAAAACCTGGAACATAAAGAAGTGAAGCTAATGCTAAAACAAATTCTCAAATCCAATCATATACAGCTATGCAACTGCACTGCAGGAAATGGCACAGATGGCCAGCAAGCTGCTGGAAGCCAGGAAGAGACAAGAACGGGTTCCCCTGCAGGTCTCAAAGGAACCTGCTGACACCTTGATCTGGACTTGGAGCCTCCAGAGCTGTGAGATGATGAATTTCTTTTGTTTTAAGGCACCTAGCTTGTTGTATTGGGTTGGCCAAGATGTTCCTTCTGTTTTTTTTTTTTCCATACAGTATTATGGAAAAACCCAAAAGGACTTTTTCTCCAACCCAATTCTTTGTTATGGCAGACCTAGAAAACCAATACAGAGTGTGGGAAGAAGGAAAACCATAGGTATCCCCCCTGCCCTACTGGCTGAGGGCACCTTTGTGGTGCCTTTGAGAACACACCTCCTGGATCCCCCACTGCACTGAGTGCAGTTTGCCAGAGGCTCTGATCCATCATTGCACTGGCCTCAGGCCCACGCTACCCCGCTCCAGTGACTGAGTGCAGGAGAGGTCCTCAGGACTCTTCCAGGCAGCTTTGACTCAAGGACTCCTTCCCTCCTCTCCCTAACTTCCCTCTCTGTAAGATGGGAAAGGGGGCGGGGTGGCTGCAGTGGGGGTTCTGGACACCTCAACCTCAGCGATGCATGTGACCTGTCAAAGAGGTTGGAGCCTCCCACTGCAGAGCTGTGTACATGCATGAGCCTGAATTGGGAGAAGCCGGAGGAGATCCGTGGGGCTGGAGGAACTGCCCTGCAGCAGCAGGGTGAGCCTGCAGACCTGTGACAATGTGTGGGGCTAAAGTGGTGAGCATAACAGGGGCTGTTTCCCTTTTCTTTTTTCTAGACTTCACACTGACTCCTCTTTTGTCACCCTAATGCAGAACCACACAGGCAAGGGGTTCTCCTTAGTGTAGTTCCTACTTAGCTAAAGTGCCACAGTACAAACTACCACTGTTGTACTCTACATTGTTTTTGGAGAGTTCTTTCAGTGTCTTGGTTGGGGCATATACCTCTAACTACTGGTGTCCTGGTAAAAGACAGGAGACAAGATGGGGTTTGAACCATGAGCCACCCTAATCCCTCAGATGGTGGCACAGAACCTCATCCATGATCCTTGGTTCCAGGGTTTCAGTGTTTCCAGACATTAATTCTCTGGTTTCTTGTGGGAATCAGGGAATCAGGGGATCAGGGACCCAACTGTAAAAGACGGGGGAGACTGGGGACATGTCAAATTGCTCTCATATAGGCTTCAAACAATCTTCCTGTTGTCAGCGTGGAGCCTTGCTCCTGCTCTCCAAGCTGCCTGGTGCCTTAGTCCTGCAGATTTCATGGTTCTTGGTGGTAAATCACTTCCCAACATTAACCCAAGTGGGCTCGGAGGGGGTCTCTCTTCCTCTCTACTCTGAAACCAGACACCAGTTCTCTGTCTGTTTTCCCACTTCCTAAAATGTCATCACATTTTTCACTGACAGTCATCAAATTTCATCCACTGTGGTCTCTTTTGTGCTCATTGTTTTTGCAGGTTAAGCTTTTTTTTTCCTTTCCCATTTTAGTCGTGTCTCAGGATGAAGTAAAACCTGAGCAATACATGGATCCAACCTACTGTTTTCAACACAAAGTTTTTACATAAACTCTTTAATCCCCAGCCCACTGGCTTTCTTTCCTACCATCCAAGGAACTCCTGGTGGGTATCTCCACTGTCCTGATTGCTGGGTCACTACACTCTTCAAGCTCCATCTTGATTAAATTGTCTTTCCTGGCCTTGTCCACATCTGATTTTCACTCCTGTCTGGTGGACATTCTCTCCTGTGATGAGTCTCTTGAAAACTCCCTGATCGCTCCTCCAGTCTCCTTTACTGGCTTCTTTTCCTAAGCTCTGTCCTCACATGAACTTCCTTAGAGCTCTGCCTTTGGACCTGTTTACCCTGAACGCTCTTCATGGTTTCAATGACAATGCCTACGTGATGATTCTCAAATCTGCATCTTAATTTGTCTTAGGGCAGGACTCCTTGCTGCAAGAGGCAGAAATCTGGTTCAAACTTGCTTAAGAATAAAAGGGGGAATTTATTGGCTCGTGGATGTAACTGGAGACAACTCAGATGCTCAAGGCTGTACTTACATGGGGGTTTGTCTCTCTCTGTGTCTCTCAGCTCTCCTCTCCTCCATGTCCACCTCAGAGTCCCACAGTCCCTCTCTACAGAGTGACAGTTTGGCACCTGGATGCTCCACCATTTCATGGTCCTTGTGTCTCAAATCTCAGAGGAAAAAGCAGGTGTCTGTTTCCCTATGGCTGGAATGTGGTCCTTGTGAAGCACGTGGCTTTGCAGACCTGCCTGTGTGCCGTCTCTGGGCCTGGTACAGAGACTGAGTGGCTGGATATGGCCTAGGGAAGAAGGATTCCCAAGGGAAGGGTGGGCTGGGAAAGTCGTGATGTGGTGGGAAGAAGAGATACTACATTCATTTTGAGGTCTGGATTCAGGACACCAGGGCTGTTATCCTGGCTTTTTAGAGGTTTTATCCCTTGTCTTTACAATGAGGAGGTTGGATCTCTAAGGCACTCTAGCTACCATCATCTTTATTTTAATTCTATGAATAATGGACATAAAATAGAATCTTTTGGCAGTGCTCTGAGCACCAACTGAGGGGCAGCAGAGCATGGTGATTAAGAGCACGGACTCTGGATTCAGATTGCCGGGATTCTTCATGTGTCCGTCATCTCGGTGACTACTTTGTGGTTGTGTGACCCGTGCAGTCTCATAGGACCCCACAGACAGGGAGCCTCACCCTTGGTTTAAGGCTCTACTGTCAGATAAAACTATCAAGAATTCCAAGAGACCTCTTTACCCTGCACACTCATCATGGTTTTAGTGACAATGCCTACATGATGATTCTCAAATGTGCATCTTAATTTGTCTTAGGTCAGAATCTCTTGGAATTCTTGATAGTTTTATCTTTGACCTTACGTGTTGTGAGTGAAGTCAGACCAGACATGGAGTGTGCATGTAGGTAGAGTAGATGAGAGCGTGTGGGTGTCTGCTGTTCCCTGCCAGCTCATCCCCTTTTAAAACTCATGGTGCCTCGTGAGCACAGGCTTCTGGTGGACCCGCCACACGTGGGAACTCAGAGAGACTTCGACTGTGACAAGAGAAGCGTGTTGTGTCTGTGCCAGACTTTCCCTTTGAACCAGAACTTGCTGTGAAAATGCGAGGAAGGTAGTGACATTCTAAGAAACGTGGATGACAGGGAACCTGACCACATTCTCTCTTATGTCTCTGGAGAAGGCAATGGCACCCCACTCCAGTACTCTCCCCTGGAAAATCCCATGGATGGAGGAGCCTGGTAGGCTGCAGTCCATGGGGTCGCTCAGTCGGACTTCACTTTCTCTTTTCACCTTCATGCATTGGAGAAGGAAATAGCAACCCACTCCAGTGTTCTTGCCTGGAGAATCCCAGGGACGGTGGAGCCTGGTGGGCTGCCGTCTATGGGGTCACACAGAGTTAGACACGACTGAAGCGACTCAGCAGCAGCAGCAGCAGCAGCCAACCATTTACACTAATAATATCATAGAGGGAAAAAGAATTATAATCACTTTCCCTTTCGGTCTTTCCTTACTCATCAGCAAGCCACAGGTGGAGAGTACTGGTAGAATGCACATATCAAGTGAAGTAAAAACAGCTGAGTTAGTCCTGTGCAGGCTTTCTACTGCTCTGGTAAGAGCAGAATACATGCTACAGGTATAGCTGGCGAAATAATGACTTGTATAATTTTGGTTATTTTGCATATGAGTTAAATATTTACATTCAAAACTGGCATTGCACAATATGAAAATGAATGGCAAAGTTCATACTGATGACTTAAAATTAAATTTTTCTTTGCTTAAAATGACATTAAACAGCAAATACAAAGACCATAAGTTGAGAGAGAGAGAGAGAGAGAGACAGGGATGAAAGGAAAAAACTTTATATTTAGTACCTTTAGTGACACCTTTCCCCTGCTTTTGGAGCAAGAAACCCCATATTTTCATTTTGCACTGGAGCTGCAAATTATGTAGCTGACACTTCATCAGCAAATTCCTCTTGCCTCCCAGTGTCTCAGCTTCCTTATTTGCAAAATGAGCACATTAACAGTGTCTCTATCATTGGGTTGTTGCAAGAATGAACAGTGATGGGCACTCAGCAATCAGGGAATGTGGGCTTTTGCTATAAAGATGAGTTAGTATAGAGTAAATCCGTAGGTGATCTGATGTATCAATAATAAATTTCCTTGAATAACGACTATGTAAGCCAATTAGTTAACTAGCTAATTCCCTCTCTTTTACTTTACCTGTGTCTGCTTAGTTTGACTATTCCACTGTAATTTAATGTGTTCACTTACTTTACCAGTGAGATGATGCTATTTAAATAAGTCAGAATACTGCAGTCAGTGGCAAGACAAGTAAAGTCTAGAAAAATATTTCAGGAAGAGAACACTGTGGATCAAACTTTTTCAATTCCAAATAAAAGCGGAGAGGTAAGGAAGAATTAAGTTATTGTTTCTGTGAAAAATAACAACAAAACAAAAAACCAGAAAAGGATATTTTCCACTTTCCGACAACAGGTGGCGATGTCGCTAAGCAAATAGAAGAAATTTTGTGATCAAGCATGAGAAAGCAAAGCTATAAACAACATACGGAAAACAATGCATATTTTAATTAGGTGTTAATAACGAGATATTGAATCCTTGTCTTCCTCCTAATTCATAACAGTGTTATGACAGCTAATTAATAAGTGATTGTAAAGGAAATGATTAATTATTTACAGTAATTATTGGAATAGCTTACACGCTTGTAATCATAAAATGGTTTTCAAAAGTAGACGGAGGCAAAGCAAGTTATTGTTCTCCTGTTGGAAAGATATGACAGTGTCTCTTCTGAAATGATTTCTATTATCTTTCCACACTGTCTGGCTTTATTAAACAGGTACCGTTATGCGTTTGTTCCATCAAGTTTCATGCCAGCCATAGAATATAAAATCATATATGTGCATTTTTTTAAAGGATCCCTGTCATCCGTATTTGAAATTATGTACATAAGGGTAAACATGAAAGCTTCCTTGTGTGTGAGAACTCTCTGGAAAGATACCAACCATAGAACAACCAAAAATAAAATCCTGGACCAGAAGAATAAAGCCTCCTCCTAGAGTCTCTGTTTCTAGTGTCTGCTTCTCATATATAAAAGCAAAACTAAAAAAGCAAGTGTATAAGCCCAAACTTCTCCTCCTCCTCTTATTCCATATTTCAAATCTCTTTGAACTGCCTCATGTCTTCGGGATATAATGAAATCCCTTGCTCTGGAAGGAAGCCACAAAAGATAGATTTCAAGACCTTTTTTCCTTTCCTCTCTGCTAGTAGCAGAGCTAATGCAGTTTACTTATTAGATGAGTCACCATGGATACTGGTATACTCAAGCCAAGTCTAACTGAGTGAGGGGAATTGGAGAATTGAGGCAATTATCCTCATAATTTAAATAAACAAAAGTCCCCCTCATTTTCGTTTCGGTTACCTGAATTCTTCAGGTGAATGTCTAATTTTAGCTTTGAATTATTTAAGATGGTTCTTGGCTCTCATTAAATTTGCCAGCAGAGCTCTGGACTCCTTTGTTACGAAGCCCTTTAAGGAAGGGTACCCAAGGCAAATGGATTCCTATGCTGCCTGTTTTCTCATCCCAAGCATTTCTACTTGGCAGTTGGGTAAATGATGGGGATAACTCAGGTCTAGGATGAAACATTTCTAAAGGGTAGGCAACATTCAGATCTGGAAACAGTTGCCTGGAAAGACCAGGTACTTTCAATCAGACAGAGATATTCCTGATACTGCGTCCTTTCTGTAAGTATGGTCCCCAACATATCCTGCATGAATCGCATTTTTCTCCACTGGCTCCAGTCCAAGCCACAACCTGCACTGACACTTGCATTGGAATTTTATGGATGGTCTTGCCTGCTTCTCCCAACCTCTCTTTTTTCTTCAGGCCATGTCCCAACTTTGCCCATGTAAATCCCCCCATCTTAATACCTTTAGTTTAGTGCCAGTCAACACTTTAGAGGAGCTTTGTGAGTATAACGCATGACTGTTATTTCCAAGTATGTGTGTGTGTGCTCAGTTGCCAAGTTGTGTCTGACTCTTTGCAGCCTCATGGAATGTAACCCGCCAGGCTCCTCTGTCCATGTGGTTTTCCAGACAAGAATACTGCAGTGCGTTGCCATTTCTTCCTCCAGGGGATCTTCCTGACCCAGGGATCAAACCCACATCTCCTGCATTGGCTACTGCTGCTGCTGCTGCTTCGCTTCAGTCGTGTCCGACTCTGTGCGACCCCATAGACGGCAGCCCACCAGGCTCCCCCGTCCCTGGGATTCTCCAGGCAAGAACACTGGAGTGGGTTGCCATTTCCTTCTCCAATGCATGAAAGTGGAAAGCGAAAGTGAAGTCACTCAGTCGTGTCCGACCCCTAGCGACCCCATGGACTGCAGCCCACCAGGCTCCTCCGTCCATGGGATTTTCCAGGCAAGAGTACTGAAGTGGGGTGCCATTGCCTTCTCCACCTGCATTGGCAGGCAGGTTTGTTTTTTTTTTACCACTGAGCCACCTGGGAAGCCCCATTTCTAAGTATAAGGCATCATATTACTGTTATTTAATATCCATATTCAATGCCGTCTTATTTATCCCCTTTTGTCTTTAAGTCATCATTGTTAGGGTTCAAAGAGAACCTTGGTGATGATAATTGGTATGGTGTGAGCCCCACACAACTGTGCTCTGCATTTTCCCCCCATACTGTGCATTTTGAAGGCTGACTCTTAACTTTTAGCTTTCACCACTGCCTGCCACATGTTTTGCTCTGTGACTCAGCATTGAGGGCTCCTATGGTGACCTCATCTCTAATTCCTTCACACCACACAACAGCTCTGTGGCACCCTTAGAAGTTGAGTGTCTGACTGGACAGCATTTTGTGGTGAAAGAAGGTATACGATAGAAATGGACATTGGCCGCTGACTGACCTGGGCTTGAATTCCATTCTTTCATTTCCATGATGTATCCCTGCTTCATACAGCTTACCTTTTCTGAACTTCAATTTTTGTTTCTGTGAAACAAGGATAATACTACATCTCTCAGAGTAGTAGTTGGAAATATCGTAAATTATCTGGCATGAGTTGAGTGTTTAATAATCGAGGCCATCATTAGAACTGCTCTTCAAGCAACAGGAATGCAAATACTTTTTATTCTACTGCTGTTATGCTTTATGTCCTTTGTCCACCTTTAAACAGGATTCTATCCATCAATACTTTTTTGTTGAAAACATAATGGGAACCCAACACTGCAGGGAACACAAATGATATTGCTCTCCTGTTAAGAAAAGGCATGAAAGAGAATAATAATAATGTCAATAATAATAGTGCCTAATACTAATTGAGGACTTTACTCTGTCGTGCTTTGTGCTAAATGTTGTACAAATTGGACCTCATTTCATCATCACAAGAACTCATTAAGCAATCAGTTTTATTGTTACCCCTGTTTTAAGAAGAAAGTGGAGCTCAGAGAGGTCAGGAGACTTGCCCAAAGTCAAGGACTTAAACTTGGGCTATCCGACTTGAGAATCCTAGCCTGCCGTCATTCTACTTACTTGCTCACATGGGCAGTATTAAGTGGTATGAAGAGCGGTCTGTTTTAGAGAATGGAGGGGCCAGCATAGGGTGAATTCACCTGGAGGTGTTTTAGAAGAAGTTATCTGAGTTCCACAAGGCTGTCTTTATGAGGGACTACTTGACAGCAAAATGTAACAGTCACAAGACGGTGCATCAGAAGTGCCCATGAAACTTCCCACATGCCAGGGCCTGAATCTTTCCAAGTAATTCACTGCTGGTAGAGGTGTCCCCCACCTCCTGTGATCTCAGTTCTCCTACATTCATCATTTGGACTGCATTGTTTCAAGAATCAAGGGATGCTGTTTCAGAAGGGATGCTAGGAGTCCCTCGTGAGCTCCAGAGAGAGGGTATGTTTACCCAAGATGATTCCCAGGGAGCCCAGCCAGCAAATCAGGCCTCCTGACTGCCACTCTGGTCCTCTTTCCACTTTGCCACATTGGGCCCCTACCTTTTAGTGCATCAGAGATGGGAGTAGAGGTTTTACAAAAAATCTTCCAGCTGTGTTTCAACTGCTTGGTGTACAGCCCTATTTGATACCCATTTCCTTCCAGATCCATTTCTACTCTTAATCAGGGCAGTCTGTAGTTACCAAAAGACATTATCAGTCATTCTACATCTCCCACATCAAAATGCCATTCTATTGTCTGGCTCAGAACCAAACACCATATATGGTGGGCAGGGGGTGAGGGGGGCTTCTTGCTGAGAAGTCATGCTCCCCCTCCAAATGGAAATAACTGGAGTGTTCACACTCTAAATCCTGAGAGTTTGCTGAGATTTTTAAGTTGGCCATGCACCCTCTTCCTGCCACCCAATATATTATGTGTTTGGCTGGAGACTCTTTTAGTTTGGAAATAATGTCTTTATTTCGAACAAAAATTCAGAGCCTGGTTGGACAGACGCATAAACAGGTATCCGATTCGGAGTGACTTCTTCGAAGAGGCTGCCTCTTGCCTGCTGTCAGTTGGTCCCTGCTGAGTTGTTTGATGCATTCACTGCATTTTATATCACTTAATGTGGCTTATGTATCTGCCAATAAATCTGAAATACAGGTCACAGAATATGCAGCCCAAGGAAATCCATAAAAGTAGTAGAGAGAGGCTTTGCTAACTGCATCAGATGGCCAAAAGCTGAGGTCATTTCCTTTTGCTAAAAATGTAGACCTTCATAAATTATTTTTATCACCTCTAGAGCCAAGCAAACAGTTTTGCACAGATGCCAAAGGGGTTTCATTGCTTTTGTTTCTCTTTAAGCTGAAAACATGTTTCTCGTCTTTTCCAAAATGACTGTGCTTTTTGGGGGGGCCTTATTTACATCCTAGCAGATCTCCTGTAAATCTAGGAACAGAAACACAATTGTTTCTGATTGCGGTCTTCAGTGACAGTGACACAAGCACTTGTGCTCAGAAGGTGGTTGTGATGTAGGTTTAATTAGTTCCCATGATTGGGAGTTGACATCGTTTCCTTTAAAACATGTTTAAGGAGACTTTAGGTATGCAGAGACAGTAAAAATGAGTGGCGAACATTCAGTGAAGAACTTTATATAGAAAACACTACTGAATTAACTTACAGTACATTTGTTAAACATGAGCACCTCTAATAATGACATTTCATTTAACAATGCCCTTTGTCTTTTCAGTTCATCAGTTACCTATTTCAGTAATGAACTGCAGTCATACCATTCTGATTTTCTCCTAATGTAAAGGCTCAGCTCACTTCACTACCAGTGAAGCATGATGCTATTATTCAGTTCCTGGCTTAGAAAAAAAGCTATAGAATATATCACAATTCTAATTGGCTAACAAATATTAAATGCTATGATTGTTAAGGGCACCCAGTGATTCTGTTTAGCTTTTGATAGGGATAAGTAAAATAAAGAAAGGGAAATGGTTTGAAGAAGGAAAAAAAAAAAAGGTTAGCGTGTATACTTTATGAGCAGTAACCCAAGTATCCATTGAAAAAATATGAGCACACATTATATTTAATAGCTCAAGTGTTATCTTAATTCTTTATCAACAATTCATGCAGATAGCTTAATACCAAATATTTTAGTTAGGATTAACAATCTGTGAAACGGAAAGTTTAGCAAATGAGAGATGGAATTTGTTCTACCTGCAGCTGGAAGAGGAGGCAAGTGTGAGCTTCTGGAAGGCTGCGTCGTGCATGAGACATTCTTTTCCTGCCAAGTAAATGCGGCTAGATTTGGAAAATAATATGTGTATTGTAGCCCTGATTGATCCTTCCCATGGAAGGTAATGAAGCCTGTGTCCAAACTTTTTTTTTTTTTTTTTGTCCCTTTTGCAAAGCTTTCCTGGGAATGAAAGATAGGTGTCTTCCTTGTTTTCCTTTTTCCACGTGGCAGAATCCCCTAAAGCATCACCCCCCCTACCTCTCTTTGAACTCACCAAAACATCTCATTAGTAAAGGCGAGATTCAGCTCACCATAATCTTTCCCCAGCTGAGGCAAAGCTGCACAATTTACAATAGATCTTTGGAAAACAGCTTTTTACCGAGTGCTGCTGCATCTATAGATCTCTCTCAATTACCCACAGTAAATTTAGGCATTGTACAAGAGCAAATTTTACAGTCCATGAAGAGATGAAGTGAAATCTAGATGAAATTCATTGTGACAGATTCCCAGTTAGTGCTCTGATGTGTCTGTATTACAGAAGATAGACATTCTATTAGCATGGAAGCTCCCATAATGGACTGTGAATCATCTCAGGTAATAGAGATGCCAAGCAGAATGACTGAAAAGCACTATTGAATTCCATTAGAGCTCTTTGTTTTTAAATCAGTCATTTCTTGTGAATAACCAACTACACACTCCTTGACCCTATCTCCAAGTGATAATTGTGGACTAATATTACAATACATTAATCTGAGTTACTGTGCAATTAGTGCTTCAGTTGCAGGCTGATTTGGGGGTTCTTAAATGCAAACATCCACTCTTTGGGATGCTAGAACTTACGTTACAAATACACCATTTCAGAAATGGGTTCTTCTAAGACTCAGTTTCAACATAACTGGAATTGTTCCTCAGTCATACTGTGCACAAGGATTTTGTATTTTGACTTTGTGACATCCCTACCCTCTCCCTTTAAAGATTTCCCCGCCTCAGACCAGACATTCAGGGTCAAATAATTTTCACAGAGGTGAGTCTATAAGGAAACCATTTAAAATAAGCCAGGTTAGCAAGTCCCTTAAAAAAAAATCTTAAATGTGTAGCCAATCATTAGGAAAATAAAGAATATTACATTCTGCTGCATGAACAGTCCCACCTAATCTATCAATCAGATATGATAGATCAGACTTAGTAATCATCTGAATAATTAGGGTTAAGATTTGTGCAGTATTCTGCAGCTTCGGGATGCCTGCACAATTAATTACTCTTATTCAGTAGAAAGGGTGATGTGAATTTTTCTATCCAATTATAACATAAATACAAAGTGCTTAGAGTAGACAACCTGAACAGCAGACATTTCTTCATTCAGTGCATTTGGTACAAATGCAATAATAGCTTGTCACAAGGCAAAGCTTTCTCTGGCCAAGAACTCTGAAGTTAACGCATATACATTAAAAACATAACACATCTCTTCTTGCGTCTGGTATCTTCCACCTGATTTACAAGGTAGGAGCAAAGTAATTTTGAAAGGGGATTGGGGTATCCAAAGTGCTGCAACATCTATTGAGTTGCTTCTATATGCTCCCATAAATCCCCAGGGACAACTTTAAAGAGAGTCGACTTTACATCTTCTGTCTACGATCATCTATTTTCACATCAGGATGAACAACATTATCCTCATCAAGGGAGGACCCGAGACCAGCGCCTCTACTTGAGGCTCTCTCCTTAATGTTGTAATGACAGGTGTAAGATTAACTTTGTTAGGTGTCTAGCCACTCATGCAAACTAAATTAAATTAATGGAACAAATTTCTCTCATAATTAAGATAAAAATTCATGTCAGCTGTAACCTTGCTGTACACTAATTATATACAAATGATTTATCATCTGCTTCGCCCAGAATATTAATCCTTACCTCATTGATAACTGCAGTCAGTGTTAAGAGATGAGAGTTGATTAACTATGACAGATTGGGCAACCACAGCCCTCGGTGCTGCACAACCAGTGAAACCAATAACACTCAAGTAGCTCTCCGTGTTTAAAATGCATTCCCATGGAAACAGATGCATGCTTAATGAAGGATACTGAGATTATTTTCAATAATGACTGATATTGGAACAGTGGGCAGAGCTGATCAATAACAATTAACCACTTAGTCTGCTAAAGACATGGTTACAGAAAGCAGGTTATTTACACATTAGTAGAACCTTATTCGAAGACGAGGACTCCATAATGTCTCTATGCTGAACTGTTTCTCGTTCCTCTTTTCTCTCCGGCTGGGAGGGGTTGCATGGTGCAGAGATGGTAATGTGCCAAGCGCCCTCCTGTCGCCTCTTAGTGCCTGCTTACGAAATGAGTGATTGATGTTGCCAACGGTTCTTTGGATGCTCTCAAGATAGCTGCCAAATGTATCAAGGAAAGTCCAAAAGCAACTGTGACCATGAAACTCATATTGCTTTGTAGGGATTTGGTTTGGTGGAAAACTTTACTGCCAAGGCGTAACTCAATTGTACAGAAAATTCTTTTGATCTTTCATTGTATGCTCTTTTATTTATTAAAGATCCAAGACGAGTGGTGCAGACATTTAAGGAAACTCTCTGCTTTGGACCCCTGTCATACTGACTGGAAAGGGCTTTAATAACATAAATTTAATAATAGATATGGCTTTCAAAGCTATTTGGAAATTTGCACTTTTATTTTGTATTAATTTGAATCACCCCAGGAGTCAAGATCTTGTAATGCTAATTACTAATATAGACTCCCAGAATCCCTGCCCTGACAGTCAGCTTGGAGAAATCCCAACTCCCTGGGCCAAAAAGTGTTAATAAAAAGTGATTAGCTACTTGGGCCGAGTCATATTATAATAATGCATTATATTTCCCTTGAATGGGTTATGTGCATTCTCATTTCTCTGAATGAAGAAAATGGTTGAGCAAGATGAAAATCAGGCATTTTAGCTCGCATTGTTACTAAAAGAATCAAGCTTTTAAAAAATAGGAGAATGCCTCTTTCTCCACACTTCTTAGACTTTAAACTCTAGATCTGAAAATGTAAAGAAACAGAAATATGCTCTGCATGTTTGCAGATCTAGTCCATCTATTTTTTTTTTTTTTTTGGTCATGCATACCTATGTGTGAACTGATGCTAGCAGCAAATGTCAACTCCTACATGCTGCATACGTGTGAGAAGTTTTAAGTAAAGAAAAGGACGTAGCATCTTTTGTCTTTTAGCCCTGTGGGATGAATGTTCCCCACTTAAATCATCAGCCACAGGGTATCTGTGGCTGGGACTCCATACAGATGCTAATGAATTTGAAACAACATTTATGTGGCTGAACAAAAATGGATCTTAAACACCCTAAGTCAAACACAGCAAACAAGAGATAGGCTGACACATTTCTATCAGGAAGGCAACCAGGATGTCAAACTCTTGAATGATATTAGGTGATCTCAGCTCTTTTTTACCATCTCAGTAAATAAATCTATGGATGATAAACAACCATAAATACTTGTAAAGAATGGTCCATAAAAACAAAATCTTAAATGTACCCCACATATCCCTCCCAAATCACTGTCCCCACCAAAAATGAACCTTTTGCTAAATCTCCAGGTGGAAATAGAATTGCATTTAACACAGAAGTAGTGTTAATAATATATATGTATGCAATATATATGCTAATTATATATATAATTTTAACCTACAGGGACTCGAGTATTGGAAGCAAATAAAACAACATTATCAGGGAACAGATTCATGGGCATATCTGTTTATTATTTTTCCAAAAACACTATGATCTTACCCCAGTGCTGAGGACTTCAAGTCTTAGTACAACTAAGACAGTTGCACCCCAGTACCCTAGCTGGAAATGCAGTAGAGGCAATTACCCTTTCCCTCTCATCTGAACAACACAATTATTGGGAAGATAATAAGATTATCCAGGCTTTTGCTCCTTAAAATTATACTGAGGAACACCGACCGAAAATTGTTTCTTATGCATTCATCTTTAAAACAAATAAGGGAAGTGAGAATGAGCCACCAAGCTAATGAGGACCCTGAGACAGAGCCATAGATACATTTTCTCACTTGCCTAATGAGCAAAGTGACAGACAGTGAAACAGTTCACACTTGAGTAATTCTCTAGTCATCAGCAACTGCAGCGGGCCCCTCCTGCCGGGCTTTGGAGGGGGCTGGTCAGGAGATGTAATAAAGAGACCCCGGCTCTGCTGACCAGAATAAGTTATCACAAAGAGAGAGGTCTTGGGGTACACTCCCCGAGGACATTGAACCAGAAAAAAGAGTCCGTTTAAGGCATCTCCAGGCATTCATTCAATTAGAATTAAATTAAAACGATGGAGAAAAAGAATCACCTTATTTCTCATCAGGCCAGTGGCCTGAAGGGTGGCTAAAAATCTGGAAAGTGATGCCCTCTCCTCAACAGTGCTCTTTTAAACCATCTCCCCTCTTGTGGGCCTTGGTCTAATGCAGGTTTCATTTCCAGGGAGAGTGGGCAAATGGGAGTAGGGGATGGTGTGTGTGTGTGTGTGTGTGTATAAG